>NW_027202270.1:35006333-35376333 GCF_024711535.1 Dipodomys merriami
AAACCATGCAACCTATGTTTCTTTGGATCTGGCTTAATATAATTTTCCCCATGTTTTCTATTTCCTTATGAATGAGACAATGTCATTTTTTTCTGATGGAAGAATAGAATTCCATAGTATATATACAACATTTTCTTGAGTAATTCAGCCACTGAGGGGCATCTGGGCTGACTCTATATCTTGGCTATGGTAAACAATGCTGCAAATGAACACGGTTGTGCTAGTGACTTTAGTGTGGCCTGTTAACAAGAAATCTTAATTCATGTTAGAGATCATTAAACTCTCATTTTTAAATTTATATTTAAAAATTATCTTTAATTAGTTGTCTAAAGAGGTTTCAACTCAACATACCACTTTATAAGTACATCTTAAAAATTTTAATTGTTATTATAAAGGTGATGTACAGAGGGGTTACATTACATAAGTCAGGTAAAGAGTATATTTCTTTTTGGACAATGCCACCCCTTCCCTTTCCCTTTCCTAGTTTTCCCTCCCATCCCACTCACAGTTGTATAGTTCATTTTAATATAGTGTACAGTTAGCACCATTGCCTCATGTGTTCACCCCTCGTCCCCCTATTAGTACAATTCATTTTAATCAATATCATTATCTCCCACCTAGTCTCACCTCACCTATTCCAGCTCCACCCATTCCCTCCTTTCCTAGTTCAATTTTCACATAACCATTGGGTGTTATGACTATTTTTACCAACAATTCATCACTCCATTCATTTGGGACCTCTCTTGACTTAAACCTCTCCTCAGATAAGACATGTTTCAGCATGCTGATATTCATTTTTAAGCTCTTGTTTTTGAGATGTCTCATCCGCATTACTTTTTAGTGTATTGAAAAGATTGTTTGTTAAATTGTACGCCTGAATGCTAGATTGTTTCAAACATGTGAGAGGCAGAATAGTCATTGCTGGAATTGTTTTTCACTGGTCAAAAATGTGCATAGAGAAGAACAGTTGGAAGAATATCTTGAAATGAAATCTCAGAGGGTTTAGCCAGTGTTTCTCTAACAGCAGTGTAACCATCATGGATGCATCTAATCTCCCCAGCCTAGAGTCAGATCACACAGTGACTGCAGGCTGGACTGAGTTGTTAATGTTCAAGATGTTTATGTGGTTTTTTTTCTTCCAAATTTCACTTTACAGTAACTTACTTGATACTAATTTGGCCAAAATGGTATGAAAAAAATTCTGTGTATAAATGACTACCTGAATACATTTCTCTTTTAGTTTCTAACTCTTGAGACCGAGTGAGGAATTTTTATGTTAAGGCTTATTCACACCATGGCAGGATAGCTTTTGTTGCCAAGTAGTTATGATTCAGGAGAACTGAAAAACTAGACTCTAGAATTTCTTTACTTGGAGACTTACTGCTTGGATCCAAATTTTATGGCTCAACCCCATAGTAGATGAATTGCTCTACTTCTTAGGGAATATATTTCAGGTAGGATAGATCTGTGTGGGGCATTTATCCACTGAGTTTATGTAGAGTATGTTTTATCCCAAATGAAGACTTCTTAAAATATTTACTTGAGAGTTTAAATATTAGACTAGTGAACAAGGGAGAAAGATTAGAAATAGTTGAACAGGAAGGGAGTGTGGTTACTTAGAAAAAATAAGGAAGGATAAAGCAAAAGAAATGTCAGAAAACAAGTCAGCTTAGCAGGTAGCATAACTGAGAAGTAGTCATTCAAGTCATTTGATTTGGTATTAGAAGGCTTGGTGTAATGCTAGCATATTTTTTTTTAATATTATTTTATTTTATTTGAGAACATACTGTACAGAGGGGCTACAATTACATGGGCAGGATAATGCATACATTTCTTACCAAGCATTGCAGCCTCCTCCTTTGTTTACCCTTCACCTCCCTTCCCAGCCTCCCCCCTCCCCCCACCCAATTATACCCCCCCCCCCCACCGACATTGTAAAGCTGGTTTTGTCATGACATTTTGTACTTCTCATTGTTGCAACAGGTCCACCTGAATCCTTAAACGACTTGTTTGCCCCCATCTCCTCCACATGTTATACTGACATCAAATATAGTGAAAGTGGGGGTTACACTGTGGGGGAGGGACATACAAAGCAACAAAGAAATAATCTTATAAATGCGTTAGAAACATATGCATGAAAGAAACGAAAACATTAAAATACATATTTAAGGGTTCATTTTCCTAACATCACATTATCTGACCTTTTCTGCTTGACTCATACCTATACTAGATATTGCAAATAAGGGAAACCATGGGACCTATGCTTCTTTGGGCCTGGCTTACTTCACTTAATATAATTTTTTCCAAGCCTTTCCATTTCCTAACAAATGGGGAAATGTCATTCTTTCTGATGGAGGCATAGAATTCCATTGTGTATATATACCACATTTTCTTGATCCATTCATCTACTGAGGGGCATCTGGGTTGGTTCCATATCTTAGCTATGGTAAATAATGCTGCAATAAACATAGTTGTGCTGGTAGCTTTAGTGTGGTCTTGTTTGTAAACATTTGGGTAAATGCCCAAAAGTGGGATTGCTGGATCATAGGGGAGATCTATGTGAAGTCTTTTGAGGAACCTCCATACTGCTTTCCAAAGTGGTTGAACAAGTTTACATTCCCACCAACAATGAAGTAAGGTTCCTTTCTGTCCACATCCCCTCCAGCATCTGTTGTTGTTAGAGTTCTTGATTATTTGCTAGCATATTTTTTAAGAAAAGAGACAAGATGCTTTATTAGATCATAGCTTTTAATTCTGATATTGTACATGGAAGTTTTTAGCAATATCTAAGTATTATTCAAGTCATAAGGCTGAAGTTAAAGACTTAAAAAATGCAAAAAAGAAGATATTGCTTCACACTCAGAGGGATAACTACTACCAAAAACCTCAAACTCACAAATGTGAGAAAGTAAAAAAATTGGAAAAAAAATTTTCAGTCATGGGGATTGAACTCTGGGACTGGGTGATGTCTCTGAGCTCTTCAACTCAAAGCTAGTACTCTACCACCTGAGCCACAACACCACTTCTAGTTTTCTGGTGGTTAATTGGGGATAAGTCTTATGGACTTTTCTGCCTGGGCTGGCTTTGAACCACGATATCAGATCTTAGCCTCCTGAGTAGCTAAGATTACAGGTGTGAGCCACCAGTGCCTGGCTTTGGAAAAATTTGAACACTGTTATTAGGAATCTGAAATAGTGCAGTTACTGTGGAAAATAGCAATAAAAAGAGCATTATAGCTGGCCACTGGTAACTCATGCTTGTAATCCTAGCTACTTAGGAGGCTGAGATTTGAGGATCTCAGTTTAAAGCTAGCCCAGGCAGAAAAATCCCTGTGAGACTTTTAACTCCAATTAACTAATCAAATATCAGAAGTGGGAGCTGAGGCTCAAAGTGGTAGAAAGCTATTTTTGAGCAAAAAGAGCTCAGCGACAGCAACCAGGCCCAGAGTCAAGCCCCAAGACCAACAAAAAAATCATTACACTATGTTGTAACTATTCTACTTCCCAATATCTAGCTAAAAGAGTTGTAAGCAGGGCCTCAAGAGGAATTTGTAATCTTCTATTCCTAGCATTATTATTTCTAATGTCCAAAAGATGAAAGCCATCTAGGTACCCACATTACCCATCAACAGATGAATCAATAAACCAAATGTGGAAGAAAGGAAACTCAGATATAAGCTACAGTGTGGATGAGCCTTAGAGATAATATACTGAGAAATAAGCCAGGGACAAAGAGACAAATCCTTTATGATTTCATTTCTATGACATCTCTAGAGTAATCAAAATCTTAGAAAATAGGATGCCGCTTGCTAGGGGCTGGAAGCAGAGAGAAGGCAGTTGTTTAATGGATACACATTTTATTTTGCGAAATGAGACATCTCTGGGGATTGGAGGCAGGCAGACAGATTCGAAGTCTCAAATGGTTGATAGTAGTCAAGTCTGTGTTCAATGGGAAGAATAATTGTTAAGTGGTCTCAGTGTCTTAGAAATTGTCCATTTTCAAAGATGTCAAAATATTCTGTCTTTCCATTGTCTTATGAAGAAACTTGAAGGCCACCAGGTCCTTGGAATTTGCTGACTTTCCTCTGAAATAAACAGAAGCTGCTTGTGATGTGGGAAAAGCCCCTTTCCTTTGTTTTCTGGAACTAAGAACACAAGCATGACCACCAGATACTGAAGGACTTATTACCCAGTGCTGACGTGAGTCTCTCCTTTGGAGAGATGTATTTCAATTCTTTATCCTTCCTTCCTAGACATTCTTCAAATTTTATTACTTTTTATTGCTACTTTTGGTATTCTTTGACTTTATGTGTTCATTTAGCATACAGTGCTAGAGTCATAGACTTTCACTCTCAAATCTACACCAAGAAGTTCATAATCTTTAAAATGGGTTGTTTTCCATGGGAGACTTAAGTATAGCATTAATAATAATGATAATTATTATTGTTGTTATTGATACTATTATTGGAGTCAAGGGCATTTGGATTTTTCATCTGAATAGTAAAATAATGGCCTAATCATGAGAGGACAGATTTTCAAGAGCAGTTTTTTTCTTCTGTCAATTTTTTTTTTCAGGAAAGTCTTTTCACATTAGTCCTTTGATTATAACAGAATGAGTAGAGAAACTCCTCAGGAATACCACAGGAGTTGCCATCAGAGATAATGTCCAAATATACAAATTTCTCCTGTAGGTTCCCATTCAGGTATCTCTGATGTGGTCAGAGATGGCTTTTAGCTCAGATGTTGCACAGGATATAGCTTCTGATACGTGATGACAGCAGAGCACTCAAAGTAAAGGCAATTTGAGATGTAGCTCCATTGTGATCCGTGAGAGTCAAGCTACTGTAGTTCTTGAGGTGGATGGAGCTGACCTGGAGGTTGACAGGTGGTTGGTATTTGCTGACTCACCCAGAATGATGGTATTACTTGATTTCTTGGCATCTTCCTTTTCATATTTTTTTCAGCATTCTTCTGCCATATGCCCTTAGTGATTTTTTTAAAAAATAGCAAATAAGACATTCTGTTATTTCTTTATCTGCTTTGTGTGAAACCATGGTGTAAAACATAGCTGGCTGTTTTTTATTGCTTGTGTAGTCTTGAGAGTTGATTGTAATCCAATTTCAAAAAAACAATAAACAGTCATTGCAATAAAAAAAAACTCTCTCATATTTGCTTTCAGTAAATGTTCCCTCCCACCCCCATAATTCTCTTCTTAACATGGACCCAAAACAATAACATCCTGTCTTCAATGGTAACTCTTTTATTCACCATGAGGATATCTTTCTGGAGGGGACAGGCATGGTCTTGCAATTCCGTTAGGACAATATTGAGGAACTCTTATCTTGGGAGTGATAGCCAATGACACAGAATGATAGGCTGGTCTTTACCAAAGGTGGATCCCTTTCTGATACTGCGTGGCAGTGAATATGCGGTTTGACTTGCTGCTCTAGTCACAGACGCTGCCTCAGGCGTGATGGAGAACCACAAAAACATCTTCACCTAGGAAACAGGTGCAGAGGAGGCAGGCCACCGTGATTAAATCATTGACTCTTACGCTGTTTGGATTTGAATTTTCTTATTTTAAATAACATTTCTTCAAATTTAGTTATACCTATCACTGAGATCAGAGTAAAAGAGAAAGTTTTAAATTTTATTTTATTTTTTTTAAAACAACCTCTTTCTATGTAGCACAAGCTATCCTCAACCTTGTAATCCTCTTGCTTCAACTCTCCCAGTACAGGGATTTCAGATAGGTACCACCATGCTCATCTTGGTCTTAGTCTTTGTTTGCTTGTTTTTTAAATTTTTAATATGCTTTTTATTGTAAAAAATACTGTACAGAGGGATTACAGTCATATGAATAAGGTAATGAGTACATTTCCTATCGAGCATTGTTACCTCCTCCTTTGTTTTTTTTGTTTTTTTCCCCCCTAAAATGATCACTTCAATATAGAGGCACTTAACTCAAATATGTCTTCATTCCTATTCCTCTTTTGACTACAATAGATCTCTTTGATCCACTCAGTTGCTTTGAAGTTGAGACCACAGACCATGGGAGCTGTCAGTAGTGGTATGGCACAAAAAGACCTAAACCTAGAATCAGTGCTTTGGCAGGCACATTTTCAGTCTAGATAGGTAGGAGACCAGAGGTTATGCTTCTTGAAGAGCACACCTTTCAAACTCTTTAGGATCAAATCACCAGGTAAATAGAGAAAGAAATTAGGCCTGCACTTGTTTTTCTACAATTTCCAGGATGTTAAGAATTGTGTAGCTGGGTACCGTGGTTCATGCCTCACTGAGGATCATGTTCAAAGGCAGCCTAGGCAAGAAAGTCCATGAGACTCTTATCTCCAATTAACCACTAGAACTGGAAGTGGTGCTATGGCTCAAAATGGTAGAGTACTAGCCTTGAGTGGAAAAAGCTTAGAGACAGCACCCAGGCCCTGAGTTCAAGCCCCATGATTAAAAAAAAAGTGTGAAGCGTGTGAACCTAACTTGAGCCTGATGGAATGCAAAGAGTTTGTCCAGCCAGAGTAGTATCTAAAAGAAGGGGTGACATCATGTCTGTGGATCATCTCTTGACTTCACATGACCAGCAAGGCAGCTGCTACTGGTCTGGATGTAAGACTTGGAGTGGAAAGAAACACAGGAGGTTGGGTGAGGATTGGGGCTTAGGTGAATCTGGTTCTTAGCCGATTCAAGAGAGTATTTCTTTCAGTAGATGAAAGGTTTTTCAGGATACTTTTGTTTGTACCATATGTGTAAAGTTCAATTTACATATCCCATGCATACATATGTTGGTAGTTCAACATATGTTGGGTGAAAGCTGTGTCTGTGCAATATCAATATTTGTCAATAAAATGACAGTGATTGCAAATTGTGGCATGGTGTTTACCAAATATTCCATAAGAAAACTTACATTTCTCACCCCCATTCAGTCAAAGTGAACATGTAAGTCCCTCTGTCTAGAGAAATGGGAATGGAAGGGAGATAGCTGTTTCCTGGTTAAGGAGATACCACATGTGTTTCTCTGGTCAATCTTCCCCTGCACAGGAGACTGTGATTTGGCTTAACAGCATCCTAATGACATGTGACATATATGACATATAACATCCTAATGACACAGTTGACATGTAGTGTGAACCAGAAACAAAGTTTTATTTTGTTAAACTATTAGGATTTTAGGATTAATTTGCTATGGTAACATATATAATCCACTGTGCCTAATATTTCAGGGAAACAGATATAGGGGAGGGGAGAGAGGGGAAGAGGGAAGAAGAGGATGGTGTTAAGTGAGATAAGTCAGGCTAAGAGGGGCAAAGGATGCATGGTTTCTCTTAGATGTGAAAATTAGATCTAAATTATATGTAAACCCATATAGGGTCATATGCATATGTACATAACCATAGTACCTGAAGTATGGCACATGGAGGGGAGGATTCTAATGGTGCAGCTCCTTTGAACAACTATCTTACAGTTTAACAAAATGAATACAAACAAGCTGGAAGTTGGGGTGTCAAGGGGGTGATAAGAGAGGGGTAAATGAGTGGAGAGAGGAAGGGTGAGAAAATACAGCCATAAGAATCAATGTATAAATGTGAAAATGAAACTAGGAAAATTGAGGGGACAGGTAGAGTTTAACGAGATGGGGAGAATGATACAAGGGGTGACACTGATCAAGAAGCATGTACTCATAAACTGACATGCTGAAATGAAACCCCTCTGTGTACCTACGTAAAGATAATCCAAAATGGGGGAAGGATGTAAGTATGTTCCTCACAGTGAAAGGAATAGAAAAGATCAATAAAAAAAACCAGATGGGCAAATTAAAGAACAATGAGATGTTCTCTGAGCAGTATATTGGCAAACATGACTACATGGACATGGTGTACAACACCAACTGAAGAAACAGGTGTGGCTCCCACATGGTAGTTCAACATCAGAGATTTGACAATATGAGGTTCTACTCTATGTGTGTGTGTGTGTGTGTGTGTGTGTGTGTGTGTCTGAGGATTGAACTCAGGACCTGGGCACACTCCCTGAGCTTTTGTGCTCAAGGCTAGTGCTCTATCACTTGAGCCATGGCTCCACTTCAAGCTTGTTGGTAGTTAATCAGACATAGCATCTCATGGACTTTTCTGCCTAGGCTGGCTTGGAACCATGACCCTCAAGTCTTAAGGTCCTGTGTAGCTAGGATTTCAGGCATGAGTCATCAGCACCTGGCTTAGATTCTACTTTTATGTAATTAGCCACCATATGCATTTGAGAAATGTGTGTTTACCAGATATTCATAAAAACTCTGTAATGGAAAATAAAAGAGAAGGTAAATGTCCAGTAATACATATTTTGACAAATCATAGTAGCCTCATATTACAAAATATTACTAGAATATTACAAAGCAGTTAAAATCTATTTGTACAGTTGTTTCTAAGCCACTAATCTCTAAAATCTCTAAGCTATCTTGTTAGATTAAATTGAATTTACAAAATAATATATTTATGTAGCATGATTTCAAGGCTATTAATATTGATAGTTGCATATGTAAGGATTCATTTCTATATTTGTAGTGAGAATCGAGAGAGATTCTCAGGTTTTACTTTGGAGCTTCTGTCTGAATTTTACAAGTAGTCTGCGTTCATGTGTGGACTTAGAACTTAAAAACTGGGGAAGAGGAATGTGTGAGACCAGAAAAATTCAATTTTTTAAAACATAAACATCCCCTTACCAATAATTGGACCGTACCATGTATTCCAACTACACTCCAGTTCTTTGTTTTGTACCTCTAACTTGGAGCATTAATGGCTTATCTAAGGATTTTTCTATATAATGTTTATAAATCTTTATATAAATCTTTCTACATCTTTTTCTAAATCTTTATACCTTATATCTGGGGCATGACAAGAATTTTGAGTTATTTCTAAGTTCCCTACATACATAACACCCAAGAGAAAACATTAAGAGGAGTGATGGAAGCCAGGAATGATGGACCCATAATCTCAGCTACAAGGAAGGTGAGACAAAAGGAACTCAAGTTCCAGGCCAGCCACACAGAGACCCCACTGCAAAAAGCAAAAACAAACAAACAAACAAACAAAAGCAATACTGGATTCTACCACATAATACAGCGTCAGGGTAAAAAAAGACTACACAATAAAGAGTATGGAAGTTAAGTGAAATTCTGGGCAGTGGCTTAGGACTCAAAAGAATTGGTATGTGTTGCCAGGCACTGGTCGCTCATGCCTTGAGGCTGAGATTTGAGGATCGCGATTCAAAGCCAGCCTGGGTAGGAAAATCCGTGAGACTCTTATCTCCAATAAACCACCAGAAAACCGGAAGTGGTGCTGTGGCTCAAGTGGTAGAGTGCTCACTTTGAGCTGAAGAGCTCAGGGACAGGCCCAGGCCCAGAGTTGAAGCCCCATGACTGACAAAAAATAAAAGTGTGTGTGGGTGGGCATGGGGGTGTAGACTAGAATCCATGTGGATCAATCATATTAATTATATGATTATTTACTGTTGTGTCTTAGAGTGACATTCATGCTATGTAGACCATGAATGTTTGCTCAATAAGCAGTATTCAAAATTCTAAAAATTACCTTACATGTTGAATAATGTATAAAATACCCTTAAAGAGCTTTTGTGGGAGGATACGGTCTAGTTTCTATAAGTTTTTATGCAGAAATATTACTAAGTGAATAACACTGAGATCTTGAGCCAGAGAGGGAGAGCATATGTTTAGTACAGAAAAGATTCCTCTCACATCCTCCTCACAAAGCGGGGACAACTGGTTACTTAAGGCCACTTTCTTAGGAACAGCAGAGGTGGTCTTAGGAAGGCGCTGTTCCCTGATCCTCAGGAAGATTCAGTTGATCTCCCCTGCTGAAGACAGTGAAACAGTTTAGTTTGACTTTGATGGTCTGTAGTCAATTCTTTCTGCTTGAGAATTCAGTCATGATTTCCTGCAGGAACAGGACTCTAATTTACATTGTTTTCCAGGCTTGAGAAGTGACTTGGCTCTTAGATTCCAAGGTTAGTGGAAGCAATGACAGGAAAATGAATTATTCTGGCTTTCTTCCTAGTGCCAGACAGCTCCATCTCCATCCTGTAACGTTCCTACCTCTCAGTAACCTAGTTTATGGGAAAACAGATGATAATCAACTTTTCACTTGGGATTGTGTATAAATGTTAGTATTATCTTATTAGAAAGTTATTTTGATTTTTTAAACTAAAGGTTACTAGAACAACTTTATTATGTGACACTCCAAACAGAACAGTGTTGTGAATCCCCAGGCCGGCGTTTCTCAGCTTCAGTAGTTGATCTGCCAGAGCTTTACTCACAACACTGCCTGCTCCTGGACTTGGTCCACCCTGCCCTCTTCCCTTTCTCCATATTCTGGTCACTGGATTATTTACAAGCAAATCCCAGATATTGTTATTATTAAAACAATTTCATTGGCACATTTAAAAACAGATTCTCCCCTCCCCCCCAATACTTGGTTAATATCCAGTGTTAGTTTCTAATTCTTTCGTTTGATCAAATCAAAATCCAGAGACCACATTTGGCTGATAGGACACAGTATTATTTTTCATTAATTTCTTTTCTAATCTATAGGTTACCTTCTTTCCCCTTGGTGTTCTGTAACATTCCCCCAATTATTTATGTAATGAATCTACATGACTATCTGGAAAAGTAGGTAGAAAAGACATTCCCCCCCCCCCCCCACTTAACACATTAATCAACTATGGCACAGAGCAAGGAAGTAAGGATTTTTTTCCCTGAATTCAGGAAGTAGTTGGGTCATGGGACTAGAACAGAAAACCTAATTTTTTATACTTTTTTTTTTTACACAAAGACCGGAGTCTTATCTTATAAATTAATGCAACACTAAATGTAACAGACAATTCTGAGAATAAGCAATTTAACAGTACTATATATATATGTATATATGTATATATATACATATATATATATATATTTTTTTTTTGTCAGTCCTAGGGCTTGAACTCTGGGCCTGAGTGCTGTCTCTGAGCTCTTCAGCTCAAGGTCAGTGCTCTACCACTTGAGCCACAGCACCACTTCCCCATTCTCTGGTGAGTAATTGGAAATAAGAGTCTCATGGACTTTCCTTCCCCAGGCTGATTTTGAACTGTAATCCTCAGATCTCAGCTTCCTGAGTAGCTAGGATTACAGGTGTGAGCCACCCGTGCCCGGCTAAATGTTTAATTTCTTAATCCACATAAACTAATTTATGAAGGCACAGTTCCTCATGAACAGGAACTCTACTGAGCCCCAATGTACCCATCAGGCTTCTTTCTTCTTTTTATTTATTGTAAAGGTGATATACAGAAGGATTACAGATACATAAGTTAATGCAATGTTTCTTTTTGAACAGTGTCACCTCTACTCTCATTTTCTCCATTGTCCCCTCCTGGCCCTTCCTCCCACAGTTGTATAGTTCATTTTCAACATGGTGTCTAGTGAGTATCACTACTGCATGTGTTCACCATTTGTCCCACCATTTCTGTGCTCCCTCTTACTCTCCCAAATCAGATAAATTTATATGTAAGACAAAAGGTATAGAAATCAAAAACTGGGACAAAGGAGAGAAAGAAAAAAAAGGAAAATAAGAAAAAACTCATTTCCATTTCTTGGAGTTCCTTTGATTTTTTATGATCATATGCATATAGCTATTGAGCCTTTGTGATCCTCTCCTAAGAACATCCTCCTTTGATCTCACTGTGTGAATGTTCAGAGTCTTGTATAATTTATTATGTACAAGCATAACTTTTGTCTTTTACCATCCAGTGTGTTTATCTGTAGATTTATAGGGAAATCAAGTTTGAACAAATGATGGAAGTCATGTAACCTATTATGTTTCTTTGGGTCTGGCTTACTTCACTAGTTACAAATTTTCCCAGTCTTTTATTTCCTTATGAATTGTGCAATGTCATTCTTTCTGATGGAAGTGTAGAATTCCATCATGTATATATACACCACATCTTTTTGATCCATTTGTCCACTGAGGGGCTTCTTGCTTGATTTCATATCTTGGCTATGGTAAACAATGTTGCAATGAACACGGTTGTGCTGGTGGCTTTAGTGTGGCCTTGTTCTTGGTCTATTGGATAAGTGTCTGCAAATGGAATTATTGAGTCATAGGGAAGCTCTGTGCTTAGTCTTTTGAGGAACCTCCATACTGCTTTCCAGAGTGGGTGAACAAGTTTACATTCCCAACAACCGTGTAGTAGTATCCCCATTTGGCCACATTCCTGCCAGCATCTGCTATTGTTAGTTTTCTTGATAATGGACATTCTAACTGGGATGAGGTAGAATCTCAATGTTGTTTTGATTTGCATTTCTTTTATGGCCAGAGATTGACCATTATTTCATGTGTCTAGTGGTCATTCTTACTTTTTCAGAGAAGTCTCTTTTTAAGTCTTTAGACATTTATTAATGGGGTTGTTTTTTCTTTGAGGCTTTATTTTTGGGGGATTTAATTTTTTTGAGCTCTAAGTTTTTTGTTTTAATTAATTAATTAATATTATTATTATTACTTTTTTAAGATATGAGGCCCTTGTCTGATGCATAGTTAGTAAAGATCTTCTCCCATTTGGTGGGTTTTCTATTTATCTTTTTAGCTATGTCCTTTGCCATGCAGCAACTCTTCAGTTTGATGCAATCCCATTTAGCCAGTCTTTTTTGATTTGCTGTGATTCTGGATCTTTACTTAGGAAGTTTTGATCCCTGCCTAGGAGCCCTAGTATTTCCCCTATCCCTTCCTGTAATATTTTTCAAGATATCTGATCAGACTGCTTTCTTTACAAGTCTAAAGAACTCTATGTGCCTCTGTGGTTTTCTTTTTTTTTTTTAATATATTTTTTATTTTAAAGATACTGAACAGAGGGGTTACAGTTACATGAGCAAGGTAATGAGTCCATTTCCTATTGAGTATTGTTACTCCCTCCTTTGATTTTCCCCTACCATCCCTTTCCTCCCCACCTCCCCAACTCCTCCCTCCCCCTTCCCCCTGCAAAGTTGTAAAGTTCGTTTTCAACATGGTGTCTTATACATCTCATTGTTACAATGGGTCATCCTGTATCCTTATTTCACCATTTTGTTATTTCCCTTCTCCTTGTTATTCTTTTTTATAATTTATTTTTTGTTGTCAAGGTGATGTACCGAGGGAGGGTTTACAGTTACATAAGTAAGGTAATAAGTACATTTCTTTTTTTTTTTCTTTTTTATTGTGAAAATACTGTACAGAGGGGTTACAATTACATGGGAAAGATAATGAATACATTTCTTATCAAGCATTGTAGCCTCCTCCTTTGTTTCCCCTTCCCATCCCTTCCCAGCCTCCCCTCGCCCCCCCCCCAATCCTCCCCCTTCCCCCACCAAAGTTGTAAAGTTCGTTTTCGACATGACAACTTGTACTTCTCATTGTTGCAACGGGTCCACCTGTATCCTTATTTAAACGAGTTGTTTTTCCCCTTCCCCTCCACAAATTATATTGACATCAAATACAGTGAAAGCAGGGGTTATACTGTGGGGGAGGGACATACAAAGCAACAAAGAAATAATCTTATAAATGCATTAGAAACAAATTTATGAAAGAAAAAAACATTTACATACATATTTTAGGGTTCATTTTCCTAACATCACCTTATCTGACCTTTTCTGCTTGACTCATACATATACTAGATATTGCACATAAGGGAAACCATGAGACCTATGTTTCTTTGGGCCTGGCTTACTTCACTTAATATAATTTTTTCCAAGTCTTTCCATTTCCGAACAAATGGGCAATGTCATTCTCTCTGATGGAGGCATAGAATTCCATTGTGTATATATACCACATTTTCTTGATCCATTCATATACTGAGGGGCATCTGGGTTGGTTCCATATCCTAGCTATAGTAAATAATGCTGCAATAAACAGAGTTGTGCTGGTAGCTTTAGTGTGATCTTGTTTGTAAACATTTGAGTAAATGCCCAAAAGTGGGATTGCTGGGTCATAGGGGAGCTCTATGTGGAGTCTTTTGAGGAACCTCCATACTACTTTCCAAAGTACTCCTTACTCCCACCAACAATGAAGTAAGGTTCCCTTCTGTCCACATCCCCTCCAGCATCTGTTGTTATTAGAGTTCTTGATTATAGCCATTCTAACTGGGGCGAGGTGGTATCTCAATGTTTTGATTTGCATTTCTTTTATGGCTAGGCAGGTTGAGCATTTCTTCATGTGTCTATTGGCCATCCTTCTTTCTGCTTCAGAGAAGTTTCTCTTTAAGTCTTTAGCCCACTTATTTATTGGGCAGTTGTTTCTTTGAGGATTTGTTGTTGGGGGATTTAATTTTTTGAGTTCCAAGTATATTTTAGATATGAGATCCTTGTCTGTTGTATGGCTAGTGAAGACCTTCTCCCAATCCGTAGGCTTTCTATTGATCTTGCTAGCTATGTCCTTTGCCATGCAGAAGCTCTGCAACTTCATGCAATCCCATTTGTCCAACCTTTCTTTGATTTGTTGTGTTTCTGGGTCTCTATTAAGAAAATTTCGGCCTGCTCCAAGGAGACCTAGGGTTTCTCCTATTCCATCCTGTAATGTTTTCAGAGTGTCTGCTTTGACTCCGAGGTCTTTGATCCATTTGGAGTTGATTCTGGTGCAGGGTGATATATAAGGATCTAGCTTTAGTTTTCTACAAGTAGTTAACCAATTTTGCCAGCACCATTTACTGAAGAAGCTGTCTTTCTTCCATTCTATTTTTTTAGCTCCCTTATCGAAGATTAGATGGCTCTAGGTTTGTAGGTTCATTTCTGGGTTTTCAATTCTATTCCATTGATCCTGAGGTCTGTTTTTGTGCCAATACCAAGCTGTTTTGATTACTATGGCTTTATAGTAGAGTTTGAAATTTGGTATTGATATTCCTCCAGCAGTGTTCTTTCCGTTGAGGAGCGTTTTTGCTATTCGGGGTCCTTTATTGTTCCATATGAATTTTTGGATTGCCTCTTCTATTTCCTTGAAGAATGAAGTTGGAAATTTGATAGGTATCGCATTAAATTTGTAGATAGCCTTGGGAAGTATTGCCATTTTCACGATGTTAATCTTGCCAATCCAGGAGCATGGGAGTTTTTGCCATTTTCTAAGTTCTGTTTTGATTTCCTTTTTCAAGTTTTTAAAGTTTTCATCATAGAGATCCTTCACTTCTTTAGTTAAGTTAATTCCTAGGTATTTTATTTTTTGGGGGGCTATTACAAATGGAGTTGCTTTCCTAATTTCAGCCACACTTTTCTCATTGTTGGCATACAGAAAAGCCATTGATTTTTACTCTGCTACTTTGTCAAAGTTTTGAATCAGCTTAAGTAATTTGGGAGTGGAGTCTATGGGATTCTTTAAATACAAGATCATGTCATCTGCAAAGAAGGAGAGTTTTATTTCTTCTTTCCCTTTTTGGATCCCCTTTATGACTGCATCTTGTCTTATTCCTGTAGCTAGGCATTCTAATACTAGATTGAAGAGAAGTGGAGAGAGTGGACATCCTTGTCTTGTTCCTGAGTTAAGAGGAAATGGCTTTAGTTTTTCACCATTGAGTATAATGCTGGCTATAGGTTTGTCATATACAGCCTTTATTGTATTGAGGAATGTTCCATGGATTCCTAATTTTTCCAAAACCTTCATCATAAAGGGGTGTTGGATCTTGTCGAATGCTTTTTCTGCATCTATTGAGATAAGCATTGATTTGTGTATATTGAACCAGCTTTGCATCCCTGAAATGAATCCTGTTTGATCGTGGATAAGTACATTTCTTGTCAAGCCCCTTCCCTCATTTTTCTCCTGCTCTCCTCATCCCCCCCCACACGTTGTACAGATCATTTCCAACATACTGTCTTTGTGAATATCTCTGTTGCATTGGTTTCCTCTTGTCCTTTGTCTCACCATTCTGTTGTTCACCTTTCCTTCCCTAATTCAGATAAACATATATACAATACCAGGGTACCAAATTCTGCATGGTAGGGCTGGGAAGTTGGCTCAGTGGTAGAGCACTTGCCTCTCATGCATGAAGCCCTGGGTTCAATTAGTCAGCACCATATAAGCAAAAAAAAAAAAAATCATGCAACCCCAAATTCTGCATGGCAAAGGACATAGCTAGCAAGATCAATAGAAAGCCCCCACAGATTGGGAGAAGATTTTCACTAACCATACAACAGACAAGGGTTTCATATCTAAAATATACTTGGAACTCAAAAAATTAATTCCTCAAAAACAAATCCTCAAAGAAACAACTGTCCTATTAATAAGTGGGCTAAAGACTTAAAGGGAAATTTCTCTGAAGAGGAAATAAGAGTGGCCAATAGACACATGAAGAAATGTTCAACATCTTTGGCCATAAAAGAAATGCAATTCAAAACAATATTGAGATACCACCTCACCCCAGTTAGAATGGCTATAATCAAGAAATCTAATAATGTCGGGCACTGGTGGCTTTCACCTGTAATCCTAGCTATTCAGGAGCCTGAGATCTGAGGATCAAGGTCCACAGCCAGCCGGGGCAGGAAAGTCCGTGAGACTCTCATCTCCATTAAAACCACCAGAAAACCGGAAGTGGCACAATGGCTCAATTGGTAGAGCGCTAGCCTTTAGCTGAAGAGCTGAGGGACAGCGCCTAGGCCCAGAGTTCAAACCCCACCACCGACAAAAATAAAATAAAATAAATCTATTAACAACAGATACTGGAGGGGATGTGGCCAAAAGGGAACGCTACTACACTGTTGGTGGGAAGATAAACTTGTTCAAATATTCTGGAAAGCAGTATGGAGGTTCCTCAAAAGACTAAACATAGAGCTCCCCTATGACCCAGCAATCCCATTTCTGAGCATTTATCCAAATGACCATACTAACAGTTACCAGCCATAAAAAGGCCATACTAAAGTTACCAGCACTACTATGTTTATTGCAACATTATTCACAATAGCTAAGATATGGAATCAGTCCAGATGTGCTTGAGTAGATGAATGGATCAAGAAAATGTGGTATACACACACACACACACACACAATTCTATGCTTCCATCAGAAAGAATGACACTGTCCCATTTGTAAGGATATGGAAAAACTTGGAAAAAAATCATATTAAGTGAAGTAAGCCAGACCCAAAGAAACATAGTATATGTCTAGGATAGTCCTAGCAGATGAGCCGAGCAGCTTAATAGCTATGTACATATGACCATATAAGATGATGTTAAGTGAAATGAACTCCAAGATATGGACACAAGAGGTTTTTCTTCATTGTTTTTAATGTACCATGTGATTTGTTATTTCGTGTGTTTTTCCCCCTATGGCATATACCCTGTTGTCACTGTATTTAATTTCAGTACCCTAGTATTATTATTCGCTATCTATGCTATTTTGCAAATTTGCAAAATTGCAAATTTTGGAGACACAAAGTAGCTGTGATTTCTTCATAATTTTTCAGTGATTACTATTCAGGATTATTTTAGTGCAAAAACAAAGGCAAATCAGGCCCTCTGATTCTTGGGCAGTAAGTAGTGAGGTAGAAAGGGCAATTTCCAGTGGAAATGAAATGTCTGCTTATTTTTCACTGCCACCTACTGGTGACTAATATTTAGAATTAAAAACCGAGACAAGCTTTTCAGAAAAAAACAACTAATAGAAGGGGAAAAAAATCTGAAGCTATGGAAGCTTCAAGTAAGTCCCTTTTGAAAAATGCGGTTATCTTGGAAGGCAGAAAGATTGAGTTTTACAATAGAAATAACATCCTGAAATGTTAACTATAATATCCGTTACAATACATGAACATTTCAAAGGCTGCTAATTAAACTCACAGATCATCAGCTGATATTTTTGTTACTAGTCTTATGGGCCACACTATGGTAATTCAATGTTTAATGTGCAATAATTATGGAAATAAGTAAACCTGTATTTTATGTGTTGGGTATTTCTGCTCTTTCAGTTATTTTCAAATATTTAGTAGACTGTTGTTACCCTACTGTGCTAAGGAAGAGCCAAAATTGACCCCTCACCCTCTTTTTTGCTACCTCTTATCTTTCTTTCCATCTTTCTTCTTCCTTGCTCTGGTGATCATACTTCACTCCCTTCTGTGGGACCGCCTTACTAAGTTTCTACAAATGAGTGAAAAGATGTGTTATTTGTGTTTCTGTGTCTGGCCTATCTCAACATAATGAACTCCAATTCCAAGCATGTTGCTATAAATGACGATTCCATTCCTTTCTACAGTCAAAAAAATATTCCCTTGTACACACCAAATTTTCTTTATTTATTCACTGGGTTAATGGTTAGCTGTTGTGAAGTATGTTACAATATGGGAATACAAATACCCATTATGATTTCATCATCCTTGAATGAAATTTTCCAGTAGTGGAATTGCAGGTAAATTTTTAAAGATTTTTTTTGAGCAATCTCTCATTTCCCAACATGCCTGCTCTAATTTAATTCCAAGTGGAAATACTTGACAGTATTTGTTACTTCCTGTCTTTGAGATGATATTCTAACTGGGATGTATATTACACTGTAGCTTTGATTTACATGTCCTTATTAGTGAGATGGAAGATCTTACATTTTTTGTACACTAGTTGGCCATCTATATGATTTAAGGAGGGTCTATTGTGATCTCCAACCCATTGTTTAATAGAATTTTGGTTTCTTTATATTCTGGATATGGATGTCTATAAAGTGAAGCTTGCAAATATTACTCCTGTATGTTTTCTCCTTTGCTGTGAAAGCTTCTTTAATATAGTACTATGTGCCTATATTATTATTATTATTATTATCACATGTATCTTTCAGGTCTTGAAGTCGTTGCCTTTATCAGTATCTTGAATTATTTTGCTTTTGGCAATGTCATAGTCAAGTTTTGCATGTAGGTTTTAATGCATTTTTAGATAGCTTTTGTGTATGGTGAGAGGAAGTGACTGATGTCTTTTGCATGTGCGTACATAATCTTGCTAGCACTGCTTATTAATGAGACTGTTTTCTATGTTCATGGCACCTTTCAAGTGGCTGTGTGGGTATGGATTGATTGCAATGTTTTTTCTTCTATTCTGTCAATCTATGCGTTGGGTTTAGTACTATAATATTTAAATTATTAAATCTTATAGCTTATTTCTTTTTTAAATATATATTTTATATTGTAAAGATACTGTATAGAGGGGTTACAGTTACATGAGCAAGGTAATGAGTCCATTTCCTATTGAGCATTGTTACCTCCTTTGTTTTTCCCCTATCACCCCTCTCCTCCCCAACTCCTTCCTCTCCTCTCCTCCCACAAAGTTGTAAAGTTCATTTTCAACACAGTGTCTTGTACATCTCATTGTTACAATGGGTCATCCTGTATCCTTATTTCAGCATTTTGTTATTTGCAGTTTATTTCACAATCAAGTATTGTGATTCTTCTAGCTCCCCTCCCATCCTCATCTCATGTCACTTGGGATATTCTGGACTGTTTTTTTCCTATTTCTGTGAAAAATGTATTAGTACTTTGATAAGACAGCTACACAATTTTAAGGCATAAAATAAGGAAGTTAGAATTGCTGTTCAATAATTGTTACTATAGATATATTAAAAGCAAATTATTTGAATAATCTAAAATTTAAATGTTCTTCTGGGTAATTCACATGCTCTTAACCATGTGCTAAGTTTTGAACACAGTGGGGCTCTTGCCTCAAAGATAAGTTCAAATATTACATTTCTAATTTATGTAGAACATACCAATACTATGAATTCTGACATTTACTTAATCTTTCTAGTAAAATAGTATTTCTTTCTTATATGTTGCATTTAAGTTGATCCAGACTAAATTAACTTTACAAAGTCCTAATGCGGTGTCTTATATGATAGGTCTGTTGCTATACCAAGTTACTGAGTTTTGAGTACTTTGATGAGTTGATAGAATGATTTATGAAGATATTTAAAAAATCACACCAGAACTCATCAAATACTGTTCTCAGTTTCTACAGTAAACAAAATAATATATTGCTGTAAAACATAAATTCACCTTTATAAATTATTAAAAACAACTTCCACTCCCATAAGAAAATAGAGGAAAAGTTAAACAATAGGAAGCTGGGTCCTCAAAAGAAGAAAATGGCACCAATTTTACTTTACCCTCATAATTTTCACAACTAAAGAAGGGAAGATATTTTATAAATTAACTTTCTTCCTAAACACTTTAAATAATCAATGAGTTGTTTTACCACTGTCTATTTTCAGTGGCTCCTGGAGTAGATGTACGTATGCATCAATGTATACACGATTACTTATTGCCTTGGCATGGTATGGTTTTTCTAATAATTTGAAACAGACACTGAGATAGATAGGGATCTTTGCTGGCCAATTGGCTTTAGTATTGTATTTATTTATTTATTTATTTTATTTATTTTTATTTTTTGGGTCAGGTCGTGGGTCCTAAAATCTGGGCCTGGGCACTGTCCCCCAGCTCTTCAGCTCAAGGCTAGCGCTCTACCACTTGAGCCACAGTGCCATTTCCGGCTTTTTTCTTTTTGCTTATGTGGTGCTGAGGAATCAAACCCAGGGCCTCGTGCATGCAAGGCAAGCACTCTACTACAGAGCCACCTTCCCAGCCCCCGGCTTCAGTATTTTAATCATTTGGTAATGTAGCACTAAATTTACATTTTTTAAGTTTTTTATTTCCTCTTTTTATTTTCCTTTTTTTATTATACAAATCATGTTTTTTAAAAAATAGAATAAATGTTTTCTAAGCTCATTCCTCCCTCAAATCAACACCTGCAATTCTTTAAAAAAGTTATTTTAACCTCCCAATGAAATATTCAGAATAGCTGCTGTTTAATGAAGAGTTCTGTATTAATGGTTAATTAACTAGTTGTGTGTAAAGGTTAGCAAGCACCTTTTTGACTTTCAGGATCATGGGCTACTTGGCAATGCACACACATGACTAGTTCGTGCAATGAATGGGCTGCAACACAGATTTCCTGAATTCAGCACTGATGTGGGGCAGCTCACTGCCAGCATTTGGACACAGTTCTGGTAAGTTGTCTCTCACAAAATATAACCAGCTATACATAAGGGGACTGGTAATACAAAAGAATCTAAGGGCAAATACAGTCCTGAGTACGAATAATTTTTATGATCAACAGCAGTATCCTAAATTTTTGTTCCAATTTTTAGTATATGTGCTGCTGAAGCAAGCACTAGTAGCCTAAATTTTACTAGGCTTACTAAACCTAAGCGTATTTACTTGGCTGTGTTTAAGAATTTTCAGTTTAGGTGTACAGAATGTCCATTAGACATTCTATTTATCTTCAGAATTTTAACATTTATAGGTATCATTTTAGATTCATTTAGTTAATCCTTGTATTGTCATGATGGAATGAGTACCCTTATCTGTTTGGTTTTGTTGGCAGATTTAAAAGATTAAACTAAATGTTATACAAAAATTTGTTAAAACATTTGGTTTAAAACTGCTGTCCTCTCAGTGTGAAACAACATAGGGCATTTTTGGAAACTACTTCTAAGAAAGTTCTCACTTTGAGCAATAAGAACTATTTAGAATATGAACATTATTACTGTTATTATTTTTGTCAGTCATGGGGCTTCACTCCGGGCTTGGGCGCTGTCCCTCAGCTCTTCAGCTCAAGGTGAGCGCTTTACCGCTTGAGCCACAGCGGCACTGTTGGTTTTCTAGTGGTTTACTGGTGACAAGAGTCTCACGAACTTTCCTGCCCGGGCTGGCTTTGAACCATGATCCTCAGATCTCAGCCTCTCAGGATTAGAGGTTAGAGGTGTGAGCTACTGGTGCCTGGTGAAATTATTTTTAATTAATTTACTTTATTATAAAGGTGATGCACAGAGGTATTACAATTACATGAGTCAGGTAATGAGTACATTTCCTTTTGTACAGTGTCTTCCCTTCCCTCACTCTCTCCTAGTCCCTCCCTCCGGTCTCCACCCATGAGTTGCATAGTTCACTTGCTTCTGTGTCCAGTGAGTTCCACTGTTCCTTCTCTCCTTGAGTTCGTTCTCTTCTTTCTTTCCTTTTTCTTTCTTTCTCTTTCTTTCTTTCTTTCTTTCTTTCTTTCTTTCTTTCTTTCTTTCTTTCTTTCTTTCTTTCTTTCTTCCTTTCTTTCTTTCCTTTCTTCCTTTGTTTCCTTTCTTCCTTTCTTTCGTCCAGTTGTGGGGCCTGAACTCTGGGCCTTAGCACTGTCCCTCAGCTCTTCAGCTCAAGGCTAGCAGCTCTCTACCACTTGAGCCACAGTGCCACTTGCGGCTTTTTTCTTTTTGCTTATGTGGTGCTGAGGAATCGAACCCAGGGCCTCATGCATGCAAGGCAAGCGCTCTACCACTGAGCCACCTTCCCAGCCCCTCCCCTTGAGTTCCGTACCTCTCCCATCCTCCTGTACACACTTGAATACACCATAAGAAGACAGAATCATCCTTTTAAGGAGTTTTCATATCTTGGAGTTTGTTTCTATATATATATACATATATATATGTATATATATATATAATTTAAATATGAAGAGGCACATACACACTGCACCATTGTGTCTCTCCTAAGAGTATGCTCTTTTGATTTCACTGTATATATCTAGAATCCTGTATAATTTATAATATCCAGTGTCTTTTAGATCTAATTTCCATGTATCAGAGAGAACATGCCATTTGTCTTTCTGAGCTTGGTGTAAGACACTTATGATTTGTTTTAGTTTCATCCATCTCCCTGCAACGACACTATTTTATTCTTTTTAATGGCTCTGTATAGGTATGACTTTTTGGATCCACTCATCTATTGTGGGGCATTTGGGTTGTTTCTGTATCTTGGCTATTGGGAATAGTGCGGCAATGAACATGGATTTGCATGTGACTTTATCATAACCTCATAATATTCAGGGTAGATGCTCAGCAACGGTATGGCTGGGTCATAGGGAAGGCCTATGCTTAGTTTTCTGAGGAACCTCCAGACTGCTGTCCAGGGTAGTTGTACTACTTTCCCACCAACAGTGCAGTGGGGTTCCTTTCCCCACATGTCCCCACCGACATTTGTTGTTGGAGTTCACAATGTTGACCAATCGAAAAGGGGTGAGATGGAATCTCAGGGTTATTTTGATTTGCATTTCCTCATGTTTGTCATTTTTACCTCTTCTTAAGAGACCTCTCTCCTTAGCTTTTGCCCATTTAGTAATTGGTTAGCTTTGAGAAGGGTTTCTTGAGCTTCTTGTATATACTGGATAATAGGCCTTTGACTGATGAATTACTTCTCCCAGTCTGTTGTCTTTCTAGTTTAATAACTATGTCGTTCGTTGTGCAGAAACTTATTTTGACAGTTCCTCTTGTCAAACCTCTCTCCTAACTGGTGTGCCTCTGGGGCTTTTTTCAAGTTTCTACCTATAAGTTCTAATGTTTCTCCTACTCTTGCAGTAATTCCAAAGTCTCGAGTCTGACGTTGAAGTCTTTGATCCACTTTGAATTAATGTTAGTGCCTGCTGACAAGTGGAAATTCACTTTCAGTTGTCTGCATATGGATGCTGTTTTTCCACCACCAACTATTGAAGCAGCTATTTTTCCCCCCGCCGTTATGTCTTTGGCTCCCTTGTCAAATGTCAGTTATCTGTAAATGTATGATTTTATTTCTGAGTTTTCTGTTCCATGGATCTTTGGGTCTATTTTTGTGCCAATACCAAGCTGTTTGTGCTATTTACATATAGCTCTGTAGTAGAGTTTGAGATCTGGTATTATTATTTTTTTGTTGCCTAGAATTGCTTTGGCTATTCTAGGTCTTTTGTTGTTCTACACAGATTTTTTGATCCTGTATCTTGGTAAAGAATATCACTGGGGTTTTGATAGGGATTGCATTGAAGTTGTCTATTCATTTAAAAAAAAAATTTTTTTTTTGCAGTATGGTCATTTTCACATTCTACCTACCCATGAACATGAAAGGCCTATTTCCTGGTGTCCTTTTTCTTTCTTCAGATTTTTATAGTTTTCACTGTAAAGATCTTCCTATGTTTTTGGGTAGGATTATTTCTATTTTTTTTCCCTGAGGGTATTGCAAATGGAGTTATTTTCATGATTTCCCTTTCTGCTTGTTGCTGGAGTACAGAAAGGCTACTGATTTTTGTGGGTTAATTTTGTATCCTCCTACTTTGCCAAAGTGGTCAATCACCTCTAGGAGCTTCGGCCTGGAGGCTTTTGGGCCTGTTAGGTATAAGATGTCACCTGCACATAGGAATAGTATTACTTCTTCCCTTATGTGAAACCCTTTTATATCCTTTACTTGCCTGTTCTGGCTAGTAATTCCAGAACTACAGAATATGAAAATTATTACATGACAATAATTTCATTTTTCTTAACCTCATACTTAAAACTTTTTTTTTTTTGGTGTGGGTACTAAGGCCTGAACTCAGGTCAGGGCCTTGGCACTGTTATTGACCGTTTCTTTTGTTCAAGGCTAGCACTGTACCACTTGAGTGGTTAGGAGGAGATGAGAATCTCATGGACTTTCCTATCTAGACCGACTTCAAACTGTAACCCTCAGATCTCAGCCTCTTGAGAAGCTAGGATTACAAGTGTGAGCTACCCTGATATTTTTAAACCAATAAAAAGATATGAAAAGTTAAAAGATATGGAAAGTTAAACATCATTACTCAAAACACAAGCTCCAAATGGTTTTGTGTAACTATACACTTTAAATCTACCAGTATTTCAAGGCTGATGGCCTCATAGACTTTATTAGGACTGGTGCCATGTTAGATCAGCTTGTGTAACATGGTATTAGTGAACCAGACTTTAACCCTGGTGCTTCTTAGAGGAGCTAAACTGAACCAACACAGCCAGTAAAAGTCTCAAGCTGCTAGCCACTTTAGAAAGACCTTGATGTAATTTTACGATACAGTCACCTAACCTGATTCCAAGGTAGCTTCATGGTTGATTCTGCAGATGCCTAAGTCAAGCTGTTTTAAGATGTTACTTTTACTTACTGCCTAAAATGTTTCTCAGCTAGCATAGGAACAAACTTTATAGGTAGTACAAGTACCTGTACTTTTGAGTTCAGTGATAGAGCCATGAATGACAGATATTTGAGCAATGGAGGCCATGCCTTAGATTCCTATGCATGTCTCAGTGTACAGTACTGTGGTGTACATGTTATCAGTATATTAACTCAGTGCACGGTTACTCAACAAGACTTCTTTAGGCATTCCATTTGGGGTTTTTTGTATACACAAGCCAATTATAAAGAAATTCTAGGCTTATTCTTAGACTTTAAAATTTTAATAAATAAAAAGTTCTTGTCATGAATCATAATTCAAGCAATTGGTTACATTAAGGTTTAGAAGATGTGACTACTCCATATATATACATATACATATACATATACATATATATATATATAAAGTAGATAAGGGAGTTAAAGGTTTATAGAAAAATATGGGAAGGAATTTCTACAGCTAGAGCTGAAAATGAGAAGTCTATTATTTTTTGTATAGATTATAGCTATAAATACTTTGTGAGGAAATATGAGGGAGCAGGTTAAGTGATAAGCAAAACTCTTCCAGAAACAATAAACCATGATCTTAGATTTTTGAAAAAATTGAGTTTTTTTTATTCATTTACCTCATTTGATCAACTGCAATTTTATCACTCTGAATTATAACTGAACTCCAAGCTACTCAGTTTTCTTAAAATGAAAGGAAAAATTTATGATTTCTTGAATCAGAAATCAGAAACTAAAAGGTCCCATTCTATATTTATATACTTTTCTTATAAAAATAACTTTAATTATGTGTCAACATTTATCTGAAAAAGGCAGTCTTTGAAAGTAAACCAATAACTGGAATAATTAACAGTATCATTTTCAGCAACATTAAAATGAATCTAAAATATTTTTCTTACTTGAATAATGAATAGATTGCACAGGATTGATAAACCATACAATTCAATGTAAATAAATGATTCAAATAAAAGAGAAAACTCAGAAGACAATTATGTAAGTAACAGAAAGGAAATCAACCATCACTACAAAAAGAAAAGAACACATATTTTTAACACACTTAACAGAAGAGAGATACTACTCAATGCTAACTTAACTGCTTTAAAGGCTTTCCCTGGATGATATAGTAGTCTATAGAAATTTTACACTTACTGTTAAAAAAAATTCTTGAAAAATTAAGGTCATCTCTTCAACTTTTAAAAGAAAATGAATATTCGTCAGGCACTGGTGGCTCATGCCTGTAAGCCTAGTTACTCAGGAAGCTGAGATCTGAGGATTGTGGTTCAAAGGTTGCCAGGGTAGACAAACTGGAGACCCCAGGCAAAATCTGGAAGTGGAACTGTGGCTCAAATGCTCAAGTGGTAGAGCACCAGTCTTGAGCAAAAAGCTAAGTGATAATGCCCAAGCCTCAGTACTGCAAACACACACAGACAACACACACACACACACCAACAATAATAATGAAGAATCTCTTTACTATGTTATAGTATGAAAACAGAGTTTTGCCACATTGTGAGTGTATTTCAATAAGGTAGGGGGTCAAAGATAGAATTCTTATGCCAATAGGTGGCTGAACCAGGTCAGTCACAAAACTAGAAGTTAAAAAAAAAAAAAAAAAAAGAACAGCAGAGCAGACCAAATTTTTTTTGTAGGGCTAGACACACAGACACTCATTCCAGGGCTCAGCAATGTAGGCTCATCTACTGAATCTGGCCTGTGGAACACTTTTGATGGCCCTGAGCTAAGAATGCTTGTAATGATTTTATTAACATTAAAAACAACTAAAGCCTAAAAAATATTCGAGATCTTGTCTTCACACAATACATTTGCTGATTCTTCATTTATACCAATATTGTATGGAGTAGTTTGAACAGTGCAATTACAATCCAAAATATCATTTATTTTCACCACAAATGTACTTAACATTCTCAAAAGGTATCTTTTCTGATGTTACTGTTTGGACTTTTTTCTTTCCAATTTTTTCTTCTTCAATGCGATCAAAGTTCATCCTATATTTGTAATATAAAGGTAATTGAAAGAAAAAAAGAAAGATGACTTTACATTGATTAAAAATGGAATAAAACATAAACTACACAATGTTTTATCATTTCAAAATACTCAATGTTCTTAATTTAATGGACTAGGACATAAAACACACCTTGGCTCATTGTAACAATGGGAAAGAATGAAAAAACTCTGCCCACAGAAGATACTATGAATTATAGGTTTACATGTTTTCTAAATCACATTTGCACATACTTAATTCAATATGGGCTATGCCTATTTAAAAATTATATATATATTTCTATATATTTGTGGTCATGAGGCTTGAAGTCAGGGCCAGGGCATTGATTGTCTCTGAGCTTTATTTACTCAAGGCTAGCACGCTACTACTCTGAGCCACAGCCCCACATCTGGTTTTCTGATGGTTAATTGGAGATAAGAGTCTCATGGACTTTCCTGCCCAGGCAGGCTGGCTTTTGAACCATGATCTCAGATCTCAGCCTCCTGAGTAGCCAGGATTACAGGCATGAGCCATGGTGGGCACCTGGTTAATTTCAAATATATATATCTCTATATATCTATCTATAAATATATGTATACTATATATACACAAATACATATACATATTTATTTATTTTGTCAGTTGTGGGGCTTGAATTCAGGGTCTAGGTGCTGTCCCTGAGTTATTTTTTCTCAAGACTAGTGCTCTACCCCTTTTGAGCCACAGCACCAGAATCTCACAGATGTTCCTGCCCAGGGTGGCTTTGAACTGCAATCTTCAGATCTCATCCTCCTAAGTAGCTAGGATTACAGGTGTGAACCACCAGCAATCAGCTCAAATATTTATCTTGAGAGAAATATCACATATTTAATACTAGAAAAACATGTTTGTTTAGTAAATCAAGAAATACAACTCATAATATTTCTTATCTTTTAGATTTAGTTAAAATATTCAAGAAGCAGTCTGTAGGGCTTTCTCTATTGGGTGTGCAGTTCTGAACTGGATTATAGCAGAACTTGTATTCTAAAGTGATTCTATCAAGTCAGATTTCTCCAGCCAACTCCCCATAGGTTGTCATGTTCTTTTCTTCCTTTGCCTTAGCAGGAAAGAAGCCAAGATTCCATCAAATTCCATTCAATAAGCACTCTAACTTTCATGGACTCTTTTTTTTTTTGGGTCCGGTCATGGGGCCTGCACTCTGAGTCCTGGCGCTGCCCCTCAGCTCTTCAGCTCAAGGCTAGCGCTCTACCACTTGAGCCACAGCGCCACTTCCAGCTTTTCCTTTTTGCTTATGTGGTACTGAGGAATTGAACCCAGGGTCTCATGCATGCAAGGCAAGCGCTCTACCAGTGAGCCACCTTCCCAGCCCTCATGGACTCTTTTGACTTTTTTGTTGGTCATGGGGCTTGAACTCTGGGCTTCAGCTGCTCAAGGCAAGCGCTCTACTGCTTTAGCCACAGCGCCACTTCTGGTTTTCTAGTGGTTTGCTGGAGATAAGAGTCTCATGGACTTTCCTGCCTGGACAGGCTTTGAACCGTGATCCTCAGATCTCAGCCTCTTTAGTAGCTAGGATTACAGGCGTGAGCCACCAGTGCCCAGCTTCTTTTGACTATTTTTAAGCATGTCCTAGAGTGACACTGATTTAATAGAGAAAAAAAAAAAGAATTGCTTGTTGAAGAGTAACAAGAGGCTGAATTATTGCTTAATAGATGTAAAATTTCAAGGAGGCTCCAAATGATTATGGATTTAATTATGGGTTCTGACTATATCAAGAACAAAAGAAAGATTTTGACTGCACAGGCTTAAGTTCTAGAATAGCTATTTGTATTAATTCAATGTTCTATATACATCTGAACATTTTAATAGTTAATGGCCATAAATCACCACTTTAAATAGCTTTATTATATATTTCACATGCTACAAAAAATCTCCATAATTAGATAGTGGGATTTGGTAGAGTTGTATAGCTATCATCAAAACTTTTTTTCCCCCATGTTCCAAAGAATTCTTTTTTTTCCTAACAGCAAAACATTCATATTTCTCCTCTTTTCCACCTTACCCAAGGGAACCACTCTAAATTTTCTGTCTCTATGGATTAGTCTATTCAGAATATTCCACACAAATAAACACTCAAATATGTGGCAATTTGTGAGTGGCTTCATTTACTCAGAGTAAGTTTCCAAGGCTCATCACGACCTAGCATATTAATCCTCTTTGGGGGGCTGGAAAATATGCCAGTGTATTGCTATATCACATTTTGTTTATTCATCTAGTGATTGGAGGACATTGCGTTTTGACTTTTTACTATTAAATTATACCATTATGGATATTTGTATATCAGGGTTTTTTTTTTTTGGGTCTGGTCGTGGGGCTTGAACTCTGGGCCTAGGCACTGTCCCTCGCTCTTCAGCTCAAGGCTAGTGCCCTACCACTTGAGCCACAGTGCCACTTCTGGCTTTTTTCTTCTTGCTTATGTGTTGCTGAGGAATTGAACCCAGGGCCTCAGGTATGCAAGACAAGCGCTCTACCACTGAGCCACCTTCCCAGCCCCTTGTATATCAGTTTTTGTAGGTACCTTATCATTACTATTTGCTAAATGATTTTACTTGTGCAAATTTCTCAGCATTTTTTGTCTAGAGGCCATATCCTGTCATTTTCCATAGAAGAAATTTCTCTTACTATTTTCTGAATCTTCATTTTACATGCATGGACACACGCTAAGAATTTTGTTAACTTTTGACAAAAGTATTTCTAGGTTTAACTCTCACCTTATTTCTCTTTCCTTGACTCTGGAGAGATTCCAATTTTCCATCAATGAAGGAAGCAATTGTTTTTGCATCTCTGGCATTTATCTGCTCTTCTCTAATACTTTTCTAGATGGAAACAATGTTTTTTTTTAAAGTACTCAATTAGGACATGACACTTCCATAAAACTGGTTAAACTTCTGTTTCAAAATTCTAAGTATTTGAAATCTACTTTTTTTTTCAAGGAAAAAATTCTACAGAAGCACTGTTAACCAGTATCTGAAGCAAATACTCTTTAAGAGTGTTATGAGAACAGAAAATAATTTTTGAGAAAAATTTATAAATTGTACATGAAGAGATGTCTGAAATAATCATTCTAATCTAATACAACCATAAGCACTGACAGAATCTCACTCAGCCACAGATGGAAAGCAATGCAATTTTCCAGTGTTCATCTGCTCACAGCAGAAGGCAAAAAAGCAGAAGCAGGTCAATGTGTCTAGTTTTGCTGATCTTCTAAATGGAGCTACTGGTTCCCTTTCCTTTTATGAACCCCAAAGTTTAGGTTGTGTGCAAGGATTTTGTTCTTGTGTGCAATAACCCACTTTATTTGCACTTCTGTTTATTTTAACCTTCATTTTGCTTTGGCCAGCCTGTCTGGCATGGACTTCTGGATCACTTGTCTTCCAACTAGGGCAGACTCTGTCCTATAGACCCCTCTGGAAACAATAATGTAATCTTTTTAAAAGGTTCCATGTATGGACTGATTAACTTTGTGAAGGCTCATTATATTGATACTTTCAGATTTTCATTTCACATGAATGTTAGCCATTTCTCAGTTATTTTGAAAACTGAAAACAGCTCCCCTCCTTTTTTTTGTTAAACACAGGATCTTTGCTGTGTATCTGACAATCAATGGCTGCCTCAGCCTCCCAAGTGCAGGGATTACAGGCATGTGTCATTTTGACCAGTAAAATAGAGCTGTAGTAAATCCAAGGGACTGAAGATGAACTTCACACTGTTCTGTAAGCTTCAGACTGTTAAGACAGAGATAACTTATGGACAAATCAGAAACCTTCACTGAAAAACCTAGAAAAATTCTAGAGTTTTGAAATTCATCACTTAATTTCTTTAGCTATATCAAAATGTATTAGAGCTACCAATAAATATCAGGTTAAGGCCTGATACTTTCCCTCAAGAAGGAAAAAAGTTCAGAATTACTTTCAATATTTTACCATAAAGTGTGAACATATGACAATTACTTGTTAGCTTATCACAGGTGTTCCCTTAAAGAAACAAGCTTATCTTTTTCAGTAGCAGAGTTCTGAATAAAAATGCTCAAAGGCAATATTACTCTAGATTCCAGCATATTATTAGAAGGTATTCTTAGTATCCTAACAATTTTCTATTGTTCTTAGTGTGTGTGTGTTGATACTGTGGCTTGAACTCAGGGCCTTGTGTCTTGCTTGGCTTTTCCACTCAAAGCTGGTGCTCTAACACTTGAGCTACACTTTCATTTCTGGCTTTCTGCAGGTTAACTGGAAGTAAGAGTGTTTTGGATTATATTATCTGCCTGGGCAGGTTGGGCAGGCTTTGAACTAAGATCCTCAGATCTCAGCCTCCTGAATAGCTAGGATTTCAGGTATAAGCTACAGGTACCTGGTGTTCTGTTCATATACATAGTTCAACTGGCAATTTAAGAGGTAAATATGATTTAAGAGGTAAATATGTCATTAGCCTCAGTCCAGGAAAAATAGTACCATTTGTTTAAGAAGACTATTGAATTATGCCTTCTTGGCTAGGCAAATATTCTACCACTGAGCTATATCCTCATTCATTTACTTCTTACAAACAAATTTTAAGAAATTGAGCTTTGATCCTGTCTCAAAATTCTTGAATTGATGCTATATTTTGTTAAAACATTTTAATTCTTTTGCTTGAGAAGCCAGCAAAAGTCGTAAGTTTTTTTCAGGTACTAATTATATATGCTAAGAGATAGCTTTTGTATCAAATATCTGAGGTTGTTACTAGCATTTTGTGAAGACGATTGGTAGATTTTCTCTTTGGTAAAGTCTCCATTATACCAAGTGACTCTTAACTTTTATTTTGTAACCTTAAAACCCTAGTAAAAATTATTTAAGATAAATGCTAATTTACTGAGACTATTTCAAAAGCATTATAAAAATATTTTCTTAAAATTTTCCTTTATGGGAAAGGGGTATTTAAAACATAATATATATTCATTCTATAAAAAGTAGGAAATATAAACTAAACAGAATACTATTACCTTGGATTCTACTACACGATAATTGCCTGCCTACGAATATTTTGTTATGCCTCTTTCTATTCAAGAGTCCAAACATGAAAGCAACTGAAATCTCAACCATGAGACACAAAACTTTTTTTTTGGCACAACTGGAGCCTGTGTTTGCCAGGTGGGTGGTTCTACCACTGAGCCATGCCTCTAGCCAGAAAACCTTTTGAAGATCACTTAGTATATACACAAATAGTTTGCTTCCATAATGTTCAGCAATACAAGAAAAGAACAAAAAGAGATGAAACTAGCAAGAGACTGGAAACAAATTTCCTGGGTTTGACTGGCTAAAGGAAAGAATGGAGAAAAAACACGTACATACCTTTGTTCTGTCATACTGATAAAGCTTAACTGTTGGATAAGCTCTGATGCCAGCTTTCTGGCATGTTTGGGCATAAGCCTGACAGTCTACTTTCCCAGCTTTCACTTTTCCTTTAGTCATCTGAAAAAAGAAAAATGTTTTGCCATTTTCTTTTTGGTATAAATTTGACAACTGTAAAAAATTAATACAAAATACTTTAAAATTTTTATTTCAGGACTTGTATTTTTGCAGTTTTAATACTTTCCATTCAAGAAAAGTAACTGCAAATCTGTGCCTACCCCCATGATCCTTGAAGTTTCCCACTGCCACTTCTCTAACAGCAAACAAAGTTTCCTTTTCCTTATCAAGAAAACTAAGAAACCTGCCTGACCCGGAACTATCTTGCCTTCTCCCTTCAGCTCCCATCTGTTTCTGCCTTTATTCCTTTTCCTTCCTTCCCTCCCTCGCCCTTTTCCTGTCTTGAGTCTCATGTATTGAGGCAGTATTCTTTGTCTAGTGCCAGACTGATCACTCTCTTAATGATTCCTTTAACTACCAGTATGCACACAATGCAGTCTCATTCCTCATGTTGTTCTTTTTTTTTTTTTTTAAGATTTTTTTTTCTTTTTTATTGTGAAAATACTGTACAGAGGGGTTACAATTACATGGGCAAGATAATGAGTACATTTCTTATCAAGCATTGTAGCCTCCTCTGTTTCCCCTTCCCATGGTGTTCTAAGACAGTCTTAGAAGATTTTGTCATCATCTACCTATGTGACATTTTTGTCTGGTTTCTGTTCTAACTGTTCTAAGTTCATTAGTGATCTCTAGTTGACAAAAGTGAATGGACATTTTTTGGTTTTCTTGGCACCTGATACTGCTGCTGTCCATGCCTGTCTCTCTCTTATTCCCTCTTACTGTTTTCTAGCATGGAGATGCAACATGGGGACCCACTTTTTTTTCCTTTTTCTTCTTCCTCCTCCTCCTCCCCCTCCTCTTCCTTCTTCTTGTTAGTTGTGGGGGTTGAACTCTGGGCCTGGGCACTGTCCCTCAGCTCTTCAGCTCAAGGTTAGCACTCTACCATTTGAGCTGCAACACCACTTCCAGTTTTCTGAGTGGTTTATTGGAGATAAGAGTGTCACGGATTTGCCTGCCTGGGCTGGCTGTGAACCTCGAACCTCAGATCTCAACCTTCTGAGTAGCTAGGATTACACCAGCTCCTGGCAGGGGACCCCGTTCTTTACTTTCAAGTTACAATATCCAATCAGAGTCCCATCTTTGGGCAATAATCTTCTCAAGTGAACAGTCTATCAGTGACATTATATTTACCATTCAATTTCTCCCCTTGATTTCATACCATGCATTGGCTTGCCTTTTGTGAATCCTTCATAAGCATCTAACACATAACCTGTCTAAAACTAACCCTGGCCCCTTAACACACTATTATAGTATACCAGCAGCTCAAGCCAGCAACTAGGGTTATTTTAGTTTCAATCTGTTGCTCATCATAGACAAACATCAAATCCCATTTATTCTTTTATCTCTCTTGTATTTATCCCTTTATTTCTACATGCACTGCCTAATCCTGGTTCAAGTTATCCTCCCTAATGTCAGGACAATTAAAATGACTCCAGTTGGATTCACTATGGTATATAGCAAGCTGATTAATCTATCATAGGGCACTCTCAAAGCCATAGGAATAAGCATAGATGCAGATGGACACAATGACGGTTAGAAAAATCAAGAAATGTGATTTTTAGTAAGTTTCTGTGTCATTTACAAAATGTTGATAAAGTTCATTCTGATTTTAATTATAAATTGTTTTTGGGACTATGTTCTTTTTGCTTCTTGTCAGTCTATTATTGTGATCTTTCAGAAAATGCGAAGGAGCCTTGCCATATAAACAGTGCTTCCCTAATATCAGTAGACTCATTCTGAAGAGTACTCCTAACTATGTTGTAATTACAGACTTAAGTTTCTTGTGGAACTTTTTGTTTCCTCTTACTATGAGTCTTCCATTCGTCTCCTTATGTTCTGGCTTTGTTCTGATTTAATTCTAGCAACTATCTTGTTATATTGTGTTTTTATTTGCAATATATCTTTTTACTAGTTTTAAAAACGCAAATATTCTGCCTTTAAACTTTGTAGTCCCAGTTTCTAGAATAATACCTTTTGCCTGGATTAACAAAATGAATGGTTCTTCTCATATTTAATATTTTTCTGCTATATTCCAGATATAGCTGCATTATAAAGTTTATAACTTAGTTTATAGTACGTGATGGATAAGGGAGTAAAATATATTTTTTAGAATTATTTGATAAAAAGGAAGCATGAAAAAAAACCTCCTATTTGAAGGACCAGTCAGTAACTAAAAATAATCTTTTATAGCTTGTACAGCTTAAAAAAATCCTGCTGAAAAATATTTCTCTGGTTTAGGATACTAAGTTTTTACTTTGGACTGGTGCTTACATTCTTATTCTATGTGTTGCATATACCAACGGCAAGAGTCCCTGAGGTCCACAGAAAAGAAAGCTATAAATGTGGGTTAGATTATTAGAAGGATTGTTCAACAGAAGCAAACTATGAAACTCATGGAGTGAGGATATTTAGTTCAACTATGTAAACATTTGCTGATTTAGGAACTAGGAATACTAGGAATAGGAAGGCATGGCCTTTAGCCCTCAAGAATCTGTCTTATGGAAAAGACATATGTATAAGAATAAGGTACATTTCATAGAATATCAAGGTGACACTGGCTAAATGACTAAATGAGAAGGGCACAGGGCAAAGAAGCAGTGTTGGATAAGGAGAAAAAAAATCCAGATGACAAAGCCAGGCACTGGTGGCTCATGCCTGTAATCCTAGCTACTCAGGAGGCTGAGATCTGAAGATCACAGTTCAAAGCCAACCTGAGCAGGAAACGTTCATGAGAATCTTATCTCCAATAAACCACCAGAAAACTGGAAGTGGTGCTGTGGCTCAAGTGTTAGAGCTCTTGCCTTGAGCTGAATAGTCAGGGATAGTGCCCAGACCCAGAGATAAAGCCCCATGACTGACAAAAAAAAAAAAAAAAATCCAAATGACAAAGGTTAAGGCAGAATAGTTTAGAGACAGGAAGCAGCTATATATATAAGGATACATGTTAGAGAACCGGGATTATTTTGTTGTCACTAAAGGGTAAGGTGTGAGGTGAGAAAAAGATGAAAAAGGAGGAAGAGTCAGATCAGAGATCTGAAGTTAATAAACTCACATGAAGAAATCTGGTTAGTAACAAAGGAAAGAAGTATTTTAGAAAGATCACCAGGGCAGCATTGAAGACAGGAGACTGACAATATGGAAACTGTAGAGAGATATCATGAAGCCTATAATAAAGAGATAGCAGTGATATGAAAAGATACCAGATATCACTGACAGGATCGATTTATTGGTTGGCTGACGGACACCAGAGTATCACTAGTGGGAAAATAAAATAGAAGACAAGAGGGACATGAAATGTTTATCATTTTTAGGGCTAGGGAGATAAGATTGTCAACCAAGATAGAGATAATGTTAGCTAAACACTTAAATTAAGAAGGAAATTACTAATAGTCATTGCAATGAAATACAGCTTTTTAGCCAGGCACTGGTGGCTCACGCCTGTAATCCTAGCTACTCAGGAGGCTGAGATCTGAGGATCGCGGTTCAAAGCCAGACAGGGTAGAAAAGTCCAAGTAGGAAAGTCCGTAAGACTCTTATCTCCAATAAACCACTAGAAAACCGGAAGTGGGGCTGTGGCTCAAGCAGTAGAGTGCTTGGTAGAGTGCTTGTCTTGAGCTGAAGAGCGCAGGGACAGTGCACAAACCTAGAGTTCAAGCCCCACGATTGACAAAAAAAAAAAAAAAAAGGAAAAGAAATACAGCTTTTAAAAGAATTATCAGAAAAATTTGCATAATTAAGAATTATTCTTAAAATGTTTTAAACACCCCATTTACACCTCATTACACCTCATTTAAGTGGGAATACAACTTACCCTAGCTAAGAGCTCAAATTCTGGAGCAAAATTTTGGCAAGGTCCACACCAAGGAGCATAGAAATCAATCACCCAATGATTCTTCCCATGTAAAACTTTTTCAGTAAAAGTCTGGGGTGTTAAATCTATGGACACTTGAGGTAAAAATCTGTGGCAAAGAAATAAAGTAAAATTAAAACAAAGGCAAAAAGTAATAATATTGCGATATTTTCCAAGTTAAAAATTATTTCAAAGAATAGCAATGTAAGCCGAACCCCTGAGGCTCAGGCTACTCAGGAGGGCTGAGATCTGAGGACTGGTTCAAAACTAGCCAGGGCAGGAAAGTCTATGAGACTCTTAGCTCCAATAAACTACTCAGAAAACAGTAAGTGGTACAGTGGCTCAAGTGGTAGAGTGCCTGCCTTGAGCTGAAGAGCTGAGGGGCAGTGTTCAGGCCCAGAGCTCAAGCCCCAGGACCCGACAAAAAATAAATGAAAAAAAGAATAGCAATGTAATAATTCTGAAGCTCAGCTCTTTTTATTTACTTATTTATTTTTATTTTTTGTCCCTCATGGGGTTTGAACTCTGGGCCTGGGCGCTTCCCCTCAGCTCATCAGCTCAAAGCGAGAGCTCTACCACTTGAGCCACAACACCAATTCCGGTTTTCTGGTGGTTTATTGGAGATAAGAGTCTCACAGACTTTCCTGTCTAGGCTGGCTTTGAACCGTGATCCACAGATCTCAGACTCCTCAGTAGCTAGGATTACAGGTGTGAAAAACTGGTACCCGGCTTCAGCTCTATCTTTACAAATACTCTTCACTAAATAATTGAAACTGTTAGTAGCTTAACTCACAGAAAATTTATAGACAAAAAAATTAAATAGCTTCAAATCTATTTCATAGAGTGTATATATTTTACTTACCCCAGACCCCAGATTCTTAGGGAGTATGCATCTCTATTCCAACCACTGTAACTACTGAAGAAGAAAAAAACAATAGTAGTAATAGTAGTAATTAAAAAAATAAATTTAGTTCTTTAACTTATATGACTCTCCCAAATTTTTCTCTTTGGAGTCTTTTTTTTTTTTTTTTTAGGAGGTGCTGGGACTGAACCCACAATTGTGAGTAGGTAAGCTAAGCATGCTAAGCATGCATTCTACAACTGAGTTATCTCCCACTAGCCCTAGCTTTGTTATCTTTTTGTCAAGATAATCCAGAATAGAGTATTTACCTATCTTTTGGACATCTATAGACCTATAGAAATACAAAAAATTCAAAAGGTCTAGAACTTTAGTATCTGAATCTTCAGTGTTAAACTTTCATCTTTAAAACTTCTTGCTGGAAAGTTTTCTCCATAGTCCCTTCTCTTGACTTCCTCCCACAACTGTGATCCTTTCTTCTTTCGAAATGATTGTTCAGTTTTACTTCTTTAAGTGACATTCACCATATTATTTTTTTGAGTCTCTTATTTTTTTAATATACTTTTTATTGTAAAAATACTGTACAGAGTTACAGTTACATGACTAAGGTAATGAGTACATTTCCTATGGAACATTGTTACCTCCTCCTTTGTTTTTCCTCCCCATTTCTTCCCTACCCCCACCCCCGAAGTTTTCAACATAGTGTCTTGTATATTTCATTGTTACAATGGGTCAACCTGTATCCTTATTTCAGCACATTCATCATATTACACCTTACATTTGAATGTCTGACCTAAAATACTTTGTGGTGTGTGACTACTAGAACAATCCTGGGTTCAAACCCCAGTTTCAAACCATGGCAGGTATGTAGCTTGAAAAGTTTTCTAAATGCTGAGAATCACAGCTTTTCAGAAACAACAGGAAGAATAGTTAATTTCCTTTCACAAGGTATATATGAGAGTTAGGACAAAATGATGTTACTCATGGAAATAATGTTAGCCCTTCCATTCCTCATTTTCTTGACTTGTATATTTAAAGTTCATGAACAGTCCTGTTTAATATTTTCTTAATCTTCAGAAGCGCACATTAACATACTTTCTTAATATAATATCTTCTCACATGTATTTATTATACTAACTTAAATCTTAACTGTAATTGGTTATACATGTGGTTATACATGTCTTTAAATTTGAAAATTTGAAAAATACTTACTGATACTGATAAGCTTTATTTGATTTTTGGGGAAAAAATCTTATCTCAGGGTATCTTTGAACATTTTCTTGGGCACAAAAAGATTGATACTGTTGGCAGTCCATACTGCCCACATTGATCAGTCCAGTTAATGTCTATGGAAGAAAAAAGGTGGTAAATATGTATCAGTAACTAAAATTATCCATATACCATTATACATACACACACACACATATATACATATATATGTTAAATAGTCACAGTGAAATGGCTGATATATTATTTATCAGTGATTGTCACCAAATAACAACATAACAATCCATATAATAAACAGAGATGGGATCTTAATGGTCTGATCAGGGCTATTAATTATAGTCATTGATCTCAGTTTCAAAATAACATTCTAAGTAGCAATAGTTAAAATAAATGATTTTACTATACCCGGGCCATTCTTTTCCACTCTGGCATTAAGACTTGACAGGGATGACACCATGGAGAATAGAAATCAACCATCCAGACTTCATCATGCTTTCTGTGTTTAACTAGTTCATTGAAAGTAGTGGGTGTAAGAGAGATCACTGAAGGGTTTCTAAGATCCTAAAGAAAACACAGATTATTAGAATAGTTGCTCATGTATTCTTGGCAAATTATTGGTATATGTAATTTTTTTTTTGTCAGTTGTGGGGCTTGAACTCTGGGCCAGGGCACTGTCCCTCAGCTCTTCAGCTCAAGGCAAGTGCTCTACCACTTAAGCCACAGCACCACTTCCAGTTTTCTGGTGGTTTATTGGAGATAAAGAATTTCTTGGACTTTCCTGCCTGGGCTGGCGTTGAACCATGATCCTCTGATCTCAGCCTCCTGAGTAGCTAGTATTATAAGCATGCATCACCGACACCTGACTGGCATATGTCATTTAAAAGGTTCTTGTTTCAGAGAAACTTTAAAGATGTTTAAGAATGTATAAAGGAAATCTACAGTACATTGCCCTAAAAATGAAAATGTTAATAAATTTATTTTAAATTTGGTATTTGTCCATTAGTTTTCTTAGATCAAGGTATTTCCCTCCCCCCCACCCCCATCTATATCTAAAACCACTGTAGACTGGGAATGGATAATGTTACAAAAGCTGCCCTGATAGCAACAGACTATATACATCTGTTCTAGAACCAAGAATGATTGGTTTGGAAATAACTTTTATGTCAACTATTTACTGGAATATTGCATGATTTCCTTCTAGAGATCACATAACCCAAATGCTGTTTTTTAATTTGTGTGCATTTGTGTGTGTGTATGCATACATGTGCCAGTCCTGGAGCTTGAGCTCAGAGCCTGGACACTGTCCCTGAGCTTTTGTACTCAAGGCTAGTGCTTTATCACTTGAGTCACAGCTCCACTTCAGGCTATTTGAAGGTTAATTGGAGGTAAGAGTCTCATAGACTTTCTTGCACTGGCTAGTTTAAAACTATGATCCTCAAACCTCAGTGTCCTGAGAAGTTAGGATTATAGGCCCTAGCCAACTGCACCTGGCTCCAAATGCTGTTTTAACTAGGTCTCAGCTTAAATTAATCAGAGATGCTATCTTCATCCAAAACAAAATAACATAACACATTATCCTGAAGGAAGAGATGAGCAAAGCGGAATAGTTATTAAATAGGCAATTTTTATAAACTAGACTTGTTCCATTTTAGGATCCCCTATAATTGTTATGGTAAGAATAACTGCTGAGAGCAAAGGTGGTGTTACAGACACAGGGGCTTTCATGTTGATAATGTAACAGCATGGCATAGGCACCCATACTTCATGCACAGCATTTCTGCTTTCACAGAAAATATGGACTCAAAGCTACAGTACAATCTTATATATTCAATAAATAGTTGGATCTGATATAAGACACTGTATATAGGTAATAAAACAAATTATAAATTATAAAACAAATTCTAAATAATAAAACATATTATATATAAATATAAATCTATAAATAATAAAAACAAGTAAGTAATGAAACAAAATTAAAATAATGTCTTGTCAGACTATAATGTTTTGGCATGAAACAAATTAAGTCTCTTTATTAAGCATTCAGAGTATACCTATGAATAGTAGTATTTCTAGCCCTGGGTTGGAATTTAACATACCTCTATGAATTCCAATATTTGTTCAGCAGAGTGATGTCCTTCATACTCATGAATACTGGACTGGTTGAATACCACTGTTGTTGGATAAGCTTGGATGTTATACTGTGAGGAAGGACAATATGAACTAAGTGAGAAGGTTACACATTTTACCATTTGTTTCAACTTTATAACCAGCTTGCCTTTAACTAATAACTAAATTTCTGGTTATTAAATTTAGCTTACCCTAACTTAGTAAAGGAAATGGATCTAAGTTTGTATAATAAATCTCTGATCCTAACTTATTATTCTAATTAGCCACAAAAACTGTAGTGGGCAAGCGTTATTATGTACTTGGCTTCTTTTTACGTTCCCAAAACAAGATGGGAAGAAGCTTATAAGAGTAGTTGTTATCTATTATCTCCAGATATTTTTTTTGAATAATAAGTATTCTATTTTATAGAAGTAGATGACCAAGTAAAAAATGCATAATCAGTGTCTACAATAATAGAGATAAGGTTAAAAAATTTTGAGTCAGCTTCAAAAAATACAGCCATTTTTATTCTTTATTCAAAATAGTCTTTCTGATACAAAATGCTTAATTTTCTTCTCAGAATGAATAGAGGTACAAGCCCAAGAAGCATCTCTCAATATTGCCATTTTCACTTTTTAAAGTTACACAAATATCCCTGTGTATGAATTTTCCATAGCCCTTACTAGCAAAATGAGTAAGATCCACAAATAGTTTTAGAAAAACTACATTAATTATTTGAAAAAACTGTATGCAAATTTAAATAATAACAAAATAAAGCTAAAATTTACCAAGTCCTTTCCAATTCAAAAGACTAGATCAAACTTTAATGAAAGCTGAAGAGGAATACCATGGTGACCTTAGAGACTCAAGTGACATGAAGCATAGTCGGGTGCAAGGGTAGAGGGACTTTAAGTAGCATCAGGGGTGGTAGGTAGCTGGAGAGTTCAGAGTTTTGTAAATTTATCTCATTTATTCTTCACAATGCTATTCAGAAGTCAGAATTACACAGCTTCCTATAGATGAAGCTAGGTGGCCTGGTTAAGGTGAACTAATTAGAAGGTGAATAGTGAATTCTGGACTCTATTTCAAGTTAATCTGATTCCATAATATAAACCCTTAAAATATAGTCAATCATACACTATTTAACAGCTTAAGATTACAAAGTAGAAAAACAGGAGGAGTTCAAATAAGATGATAAAAATTATTATATTTGTAGGATTGGGATTTGAATTTGGTCCTCTTGGTAGGCAAGGTTCTACCACTTGAGCCATACTTTTAGACCTTTTTGTGTTAGATAAGTAGTATTTTTTTAGATAGGGTCTTGCTTGTTTGTCCAGGGCCGTCAGGGACCAGTATCCTGGTACTTATGGTCTCTTAAGTAGTTGAGATGACAAGCATGCATCACCACACATCCAGGACACAACATATAGGACATTAAAAACAAAGGCCATATTTATTTTATTAAAAAAAAAAACCAACAAAATCTCAAACATACTGAAAATAAAAGAATAATCTAACAAATACCTTCAAATCTACCCCTGTAATTAATAAGATTAACCTGACCAACTACTGACATTCTCTTCCTTGATCCCTTCCTTTCCTCACAAGGATATACTAATCCTAAAATTAGTGTATAGCTAGTTCACTAATGTTTTTGTGTTTTTGTTACATGTACACCTTAAGCAATATATTACAATGTTTTAAATATTTAAAAATTTTCTATAATTTTATTTAACTTTATGGCATGCTGTTATCTGCTTTTCTCATTTTATTATGTCATGTTGATAAAAATTTGTTTCAGTGCTGGGGACTGAACTAAGCATGTAGGCAAGTGCTCTACCACTGAACTATATTTGCAGCTTGGCACAACGTAACTATTTGTTCAGGTACTTGCTATTGTCAGATTTTTGTCTATTTGATTGGTAGTGAGGGTATCTGACTTTTGTTGTAAATGGTGTTGTCTTATGACTAGTAAAGTCCAACATTTTCTCTTATTTATTAGATTTTTCAATTATACAAGTATCCATAATACCTCACTTTTTCAGTCTTTTTTCAGGGTTGACTTAGTATTATAGTGTCTCTTTGGTGGTAGTTTGAACATTTAATGTAGTCATACTCATTTTACCCTGACAATTTTATCCTTACACTTCATATTTTTATGAGTGTGAAATAAGAAATTATTCTTTACACAGATACCAATGGCTGTCTCCTACTATGATTAAAAACAGCCTTTCAGGCTGGGAAGGTGACTCAGTGGTAGAGTGCTTGCCCTGCGTGCATGAGGCCCTGGGTTCGATTCCTCAGCACCAACATAAGCAAAAAGAAAAAAGCCAGAAGTGGTGTTGTGGCTCAAGTGGTAGAGCACTAGCCTTGAGCTGAAGAGCAGAGAGACAGCGCCCAGGCCCAGAGTTCAGGTCCCATGACTGGACACCCCCCCCCAAAATTAAATAAATTAAAAACAGCCTTTCTTTTGTTTCCATTTCTCTCTTCTCCAATCTTTCCTTTCCCAACATTTTAGTTTTTGAGTTACATTTCCCAAAACAGATATGAAATAGGCTTTTATGTTTCATGAAGCTATGATAATCACTTATAGCAACTCTTATTTTATCTAATCCCTTCACTGTAGTCTACTGCTATACCAAGATTATTTTAAAGCACATTCCAGATGAACTTTCATTTCATCTAGAAATACTTCAGTGTTTAAACTGTCTGAATTTTCCCACCAATATAACCTATTATCACTTTCACATCTAAAAATGGTAATTTAAATCATCATCTTCTCAGCTATCAAATTTTCCCAATGACTTCTTTCACTGCAGTTCATTTAATTCAAGCAAGACTTAAACACTGCCATCAGATTTAAATATCCTTTTTTCTTCCATTTTTCCATCCCCAATGCCTTCAATATATCTGATGAGCAATCTGTGTATCTTATATAAGGTTCTCCACATGCTGAGAATCGTACATCGAATGCCCACAGTGTTATTTAACTTGTATCCACTTAGTATGTCCTCTACAGTGATAAATCTGAATGTTTGGTCAGCTTGAGGATTATTTTATTTTTCTGCTGAGATTGTTTTACAGATGGCACTCTGTATTTTGCTGCTTTTTTTTTTTTTTTTGGGTGCACTCTGTATTTTGATCAGGAGGTATGAGTATGAGATAGTGTCTTCCTTGAACTGAGAACTGGGAAGTAAATATTAATTTACCTAATATCTTTATGTAAGTAAAGATTTCAAAAAGTTTGTTCACTGTTTTTATTTACTTTTGCTAACTAAATTAAGAAAAAAAAGCAAGGAAAAATTAAGTTAAATAAATGAGAAATTGTGGCAACATTTTATCAAGTAAAGTATTATCCTGAGTTTGTAAGTCCTTGACTACATATGACATAATCCAACCATAATTTAAAATTTTACTTAAATTAACTAACTTGTTACTATTTTAGATAGCTGTGAACTTGGAAAAATTAATGTTTTTATTAGACTGTCAAAGTATTTCACAAAACACATTAATAAGAAAAAATGTCTTATACTTTTGTCTTACCATGTTACAGAGTCCTTCATGAATGGTACAGTCAAGCGTACCAAATTTAAGCTGACCATAAAGAAGTGTTGATGCTTTTCGTAACTCTGGTAGCAAAGCTCGACATGGTGGACACCACTGGGCAAGAGAAAAGTATTCACAAGTGCTAAGCCAAATGAAACAAACAAAATACCATCATGGTTGCAATAAGCAATATACCTATTAAGATAAACTAAACATAGTGGACTATTTTCTGTTTATGTACTTAAGTCTTAGAAGGGTAATTACAATAGTACTCATTTAGAAGTACCATATGCCAACAGTGGCCAAACTGAACAGTTCTAGTACCTAAGGTTCTATTCATCCAGAAAATGTCTTATAGTCAGAACAAGACAAAATATGGCAATAATCATACGTGACATGTAAAAGTAACTTACAGGGGCAAAAAAATCAACAAGCCATGGCTCTTTGTCACTAGCAGGAAAATTCTGAGGTCCAAGTGTAGTAACATGAGAATTCACACTTTCTTTGGCAAAAGCAAGTATATCATATAGAATCTTCTTTCCTTTGAAATTAAGATAAAAATTAATCTGTATTCTTTTATAACCATAGAAACATTACAAAGTTTTATTCTCAAAATATTAACTGGAAATCTTATGAACAGGTCAATTTGGTGATGTTTATTATTAGAATTCTGTATATTATGCATGGCTTTACTCTATGGGAAGTACCCTTTTATTAAGTTTTTTATTGTGAAAATACTGTACAGAGGGGTTATAGTTACATGAGCAAGGTAATGAGTACATTTCTTATCAAGCGTTCTTGCCTCCTCCTTTGTTTTTACCCTAACATCCCTCTCCCCCACTATCCTTTCTATGCACACTTGACCTAGTTAAAATATAAAGAACTCTCTGAAATGCCAGAGATAAAAATAATTACTTCTTTATAGTATTTTTAATTCTTTGTGTTATTACTATGACCTAACTTACATAATATAGCCAAATTGAAAAATTTCTCCCCAAATTTGCTCCTTTTCTCACATTCTGGTCTTGATCATGGCAATTAGGCACATGACTAAAGAATATCTTGCAGAGAGATCCTTGCTTTTTCTCTGTGCTGGTATCATAATTCTATCCATTCTATGTTTTACCCTATCTCCCACTTCACTGCTACTACTTGAATTCAATATAGCTAACTGCAATAGTCACACTGGTATTTCTGCCTGCAGCCCTCCTCAGTAATCTACACTACTCCCATAGTCAACCTAAAAGAAAAAAAACATCATATTGTCTTCCCCTTGCTTAAATTCCTCTAATGATTTACCACTGCCTAAAGAATATACTCCTTAGCTTGGCAAGTCAGATTTTCCTCAGTTAGAACAGAGTTTATTTTCCCTAGCACCCCTTTACTTATTCACTCTGCTGTCCAAACTAAGTTAAGAATTTGTTATATGTCAACTCCACTTGAAATGTTAAGATACTTTTACTCTCCTTAAGGAACTCAAAATGCAACAGAAGACAGATATTTCCACAACTGTTTAAATATGGGGTGATAAATGCTATAGAATTCTCCATTCTCTATTTTATTTTTCCTTTTTTGCTGATCTTGGAGCTTAAATTCTGGGCCTGAGTGCTGTCTCTGAGCTTTTCTTTTCCTTAAGGTTAGGATTCTACCACTTGAGCTGTACCTCCACTTCTAGCTTTTTAGTAGTTAATTGGAAGTAAGAGTCTCAGTGACTTTCCTGCCTGGTCTGGCTTCAAATTGTCATCCTCAGATCTCAGCCTCCTGGGAAGCTAGGATCACAGGCATGACTACTGGTACTTGCCTAGCTGTAGTTTCCTGAACAGCTTAAAAAATTTCACTATCTCAAAATCACAAGGTTTACTACCACCCAGGACAGCAAGCTCACCTCAAAAGCCAGCAGCCACACAGGGGAGAGCCCCAGTGGGAGCAAAGCAGGAATGGAAGACAAAGGCTACTTCCAAGGATTGCTGGAGGCAATGACTCAAGAAATAAAGCGAGAAATTGATCAGAAATTGAAAGAGCACAAGGATGAACTATCCAAAGAGATACAGGGTATCAAACAAGAGATGCATGCAAAAATAGAAGCTGCACAAACCTCAGTAAGAAGTGAGATAAATGCCAAATTAGAGGTAATGCATACCTCATTGAGAGGTGAGATCAGTACTCTGAGAACCAACATTGAATCCATAAAGGGATCCATTTCCTCCATGCAAACCACAATAGAAGCCACTGTCAACAGAGTGAATGAAATGGAAGGTCGAGTGTCAGATACAGAAGACAGAATACACCAACTGGACCAAAAAGTGACAGATATGGAAAAATCACTCAAATTAAACCAAAGGGATATTCAAGAGCAAGCAGATAATGCTAAAAAATTTAACCTTCGCATAATTGGAGTGGACGAAGGTGAGGAATTCCAGAGCAAGGGAATGCAACACCTATTTAACAATATAATCAATGAAAATTTTCCCCACCTCAAAAACGACCATCTTAACTACATCACAAAAGCTTATCGAACACCCAACAAGCAAGACCCCAGGAGAAACACTTCTAGACACATTATAGTAAAAATGATAGATCTGAATAATAAGGAAACAATCCTGCATGCAGCAAAAATGAAGAAGGAGCTATACTACAATGGGAAAAAAATAAGAATTACTGCAGATCTCTCCACACAAACAATGAATGCAAGAAAAGCCTGGGAAAGCACCATACGAGCCCTGAGAGCCAATAACTGCCAACCCAGACTGATCTACCCGGCAAAGCTAGCATTCACATTTGATGGAGAACTGAAAACTTTTAATAGCAAAGAAAAACTAAATGAATACATAAACATTAAGCCAGCATTACAAAGAATTCTAAGAGGGGGGACACAACCTGAAGAAAGCAGCCAGGAACTGGGGCCTGCCCCAAACAGGCGTTACTCAAAGTCTAACTGAGCAAGCACAGGAGGAAAGGAAAAAAGAAAAACTTAGGAAAACGGAATGGCAGGGACAACAATGCATCTCTCTATACTTTCTCTTAATATAAATGGGCTGAATTCGCCAATTAAAAGAAAACGAACTGAGGACTGGATCAGAAAACAAGACCCATCCATCTGTTGCCTTCAGGAGACCCACCTCTCAGCCAAACATACAAACAAACTCAGAGTGAAGGGGTGGAAAAGGATCTACCAATCAAACGCCCCCAGTAAGAAAGCAGGTGTAGCTATCCTGATATCTGACAAAATAAACTTTTCATTAAAATCAGTACAGAAAGACAAGGACGGACACTACATATTAATAAAGGGAACAATCCAAGAGGAGGATATAACCATCATCAACTTTTATGCCCCAAATATTGATGCACCCAGATATGTCAAACAAATGCTCTCAAACTTACAGAATAAAATAGATCCCAATACGATAATACTAGGAGACTTTAACACACCACTCTCACCAAAGGACAGGTCTACCAACCAGAGGATTGGCAAAGAAGCTACCGAATTAAGAGAGGCCATACTCCAAGCGGAATTAACTGACATCTACCGAGTATTTCACCCTAAAACAACACAGTACACATTCTTCTCAGCAGCTCACGGAACTTTCTCCAAAATAGACCATATCATAGTTCATGCAAGGAACTTAAGCAAATACAAAGGGATCGACATAATCCCCTGTATCCTATCTGACCACAGTGGAATCAAGCTAGCTCTCAATAACAAAGCATACCGCAGAAATTTCTCCAATACATGGAAATTGAACAGCACACTCCTTAACAATGCCTGGATAACAGAAGAGATCAGAGAAGAAATAAAGCATTTCCTACAACTCAATGAAAATGAAAACACCTCACAAAGAAACTTGTGGGACACAGCAAAAGCAGTCCTGAGGGGCAAATTTATTGCCCTCAGTGCCCACATCAAGAGAATGGAGACAGACCAAGTAAATAATCTCATGTTGCAATTAAAACAGCTAGAAAAACAGGAAAAAATGGGACCTAAAGCTACTAGAGGAAGCCAGATAACCAAATTAAAAGCAGAGATTAATCAATTAGAAAATCAGAAAACCATAACCAAAATAAACCAAACAAAAAGCTGGTTCTTTGAAAAAATAAACAAAATTGATGGCCCATTGGCTAGATTAATTAAAAAAAGAAGAGAGGAAACCCATATTAATAGGATTAGGGATGCCACGGGAAACATCACTACACGTACCCAAGATATCCAAACAATTCTAACAGACTACTTTCAAAAGCTATACTCTCTAAAGGAAGAAAATCGGGCAGAAATGGATGCATTTTTAGAGAAATACAAGTTGCCCAAACTGAGCAAAGAAGAAGTTAACCAATTAAATAAGCCAATATCCTATAATGAGATACAGGAAGCTATCAAAAGTCTTCCAACAAAAAAAAGCCCAGGACCAGATGGATTCGCAGCAGAATTCTTTAAACAAGAACTAATACCCATACTCCTCAAGCTCTTCAGAGAAACAGAGAAGGAAGGAGCTATCCCAAACTCATTCTACGAAGCCAATATCACACTCATCCCCAAACCAGGCAAAGACCCAACCAAAAAGGAGAATTACAGGCCAATCTCCTTGATGAACACAGACGCAAAGATCCTTAACAAGATTCTAGCTAACAGAATCCAGAAACACATAAAAAAAATAATTCACTATGACCAGGTAGGCTTCATCCCAGAGACACAGGGATGGTTTAACATACGTAAGTCAATAAATGTAATCCAACATATCAACAGAGCCAAGGTCAAGAATCACATGATTATTGCTACAGATGCAGAAAAGGCCTTTGACAAAATTCAACATTCATTCATGCTAAAAGCTCTGGAGAAAATAGGAATAGAAGGAACATTTCTAAAAACAATAAAAGCCATTTATGACAGACCAATAGCCAATATTATACTCAATGGGGAAAAGCTACAACCAATTCTCCTAAAATCAGGAACAAGGCAAGGATGCCCACTGTCTCCAGTCCTCTTCAATATAGTCCTAGAACCCTTAGCCAGGGCAATAAGGCAAGAAAAAGACATTAAAGGGATCCGCATAGGGAAAGAAGAAGTTAAACTATCCCTTTTTGCAGACGACATGATACTATACCTCCACGATCCCAAAAACTCCATCCCCAAACTCTTAGAAATCATACATCACTTCGGAAAAATAGCAGGATACAAAATAAACCCACAAAAATCAGTTGCCTTCCTATACACTGATAATGTACAGGAAGAGAGGGAAATAAAGGGAGCAACCCCATTCACAATAACCTCCCGAAACATAAAATATTTAGGAATTAACCTAACCAAAGATGTAAAAGAACTATTTAATGAGAACTATAAAAAGTTAAAGAAAGAAATTGCAGAAGACACTAGGAAATGGAAAGACCTCCCATGCTCCTGGATAGGCCGACTTAATATAGTAAAGATGGTAATACTTCCAAAACTAATATACAAATTCAACGCAATTCCTATTAAAATCCCAATGACGTACATCACTGAAATACAGAAAACAGTCCAAAAATTCATATGGAACAACAAAAGACTTAGAATAGCCAAAACAATTCTAGGGGATAAAGACAATATGGGAGGGCTATCCATGCCGAACTTCAAACTCTACTACAGAGCTATAATAACAAAGACAGCATGGTACAGGCACAAAAACAGACCCGAAGACCAATGGAACAGAATAGAAGATCCAGAAATAAATCCACAGGCCTACAGCCAGCTGATATTCGACAAAGGAGCCAAAGACATACAATGGAAGAAACACAGCCTCTTCAACCGCTGGTGCTGGGAAAACTGGGCAGCCACATGCAGAAAACTAAAAGTGGACCCCAGCCTATCACCATGCACCAACATCAACTCAAAATGGATTAAAGACCTTAACATTAAACCTGAATCTCTGAAACTACTGCAGGACAGAGTAGGAGAGACACTTGAACATAGGCACAGGAAGGAACTTCCTGAACAGAGTCCCAGGGTCACAACAAATTGGAGAGAGACTTGACAAATGGGACTACCTTAAAATAAAAAGCTTCTGCACAGATAAAGCTATCGCAACCAAGCTAGAAAGACAACCAACTAATTGGGAAAAAATATTTACCAGCAATATATCAGACAAGGGGTTAACATCCTGTATATACAGGGAACTCAAGAAACTAATCCCTCCCAAACCCAAATAACCAATTACTAAATGGGCAAGGGAACTAAAGAGGGACTTCTCAAATGAAGAAATAAAAATGGCAAAGAAACACATGAGGAAATGTTCATCATCCCTGGTGGTGAAGGAAATGCAAATAAAGACAACCCTGAGATACCACCTTACCCCAGTCAGAATGTCCCACATCCACAAATCAGCCAAAGACAAATGCTGGAGGGGATGTGGAGAACGAGGAACGCTATTACACTGCTGGTGGGAATGTACACTCATACAACCACTTTGGAAAGCAGTCTGGAGGGTCCTTAGAAAGCTAAAGATTGACCTCCCTTACGACCTAGTCATACCACTTCTAGGCATCTACCCTGAACAACAGGAACCAATATACAAGGACACGTGCACCTCCATGTTTATTGCAGCACTGTTCGCAATAGCTAGGATATGGAAACAACCTAGATGCCCCACCACAGATGAATGGATCCAAAAATTGTGGTATCTATACACAATGGAATATTATGCAGCCATTAGAAATGACAAAATAATGGCATTTGCAGGGAAATGGATGGAGCTAGAAGGAATCATGTTGAGCGAGGTAAGCCAAGAACGAAGAGACAAACAGTACATGGTCTCCCTGATAAGTGGATGATGAATCCAAAATGTTAGGTGATATGACAAAACTAACAGGACTTAAGAAACAAAGAACTCCCATTCATCTGGTTGAACCACTACTAAATATCCCCATGCTGCTGATCACATATATGGTATATAACATATGAGCACCGTTATATATTACAGACTGTGATAGACAATTTGCTCCAGGAAAGTTAGAATGAACTTGTGACTTTAAATGAGCATCATTATTCCACAATACTGTGAATTTCCGGAAATTAAGTAATCACTTAATCACAATCAAAAAAAAAAAAAAAAAAAAAGAACCTTGGGGAAGGGAGGGAGGGAGGGGATGGTAGGGGGAAAACAATGGAGGGGGTAACAATGTTCAAGAGGAAGTGGAAGTGTACTCATTACCTCACTCATGTAACTGTAACCCTCTGTATAGTATCTTTACAATAAAAAAAAATTAAAAAAAAAATTTCACTATCTCTAACCATCCCTTACAGGTCACTCTGATTTCTAATTCATTATTTTTTTCTGTTTCCTCTTAGACAAGCTCATCCTTAATTGTAAGTACTGTATTAATTACTATCAACAATTTTAAGCCTACAGTGTGTAGTACAAATTAATTTTTTGGCACTCAAACCTAAACTCAACTGTGAACTGGACATCAATTCCTCACCGAGTATTCTCTTCCTCATTGAATGGCTGAATCATTCAAAAGCAATTAAACAAGACAGAACTAAGTCAGAAACATGGGTATTATCTTTGACTCTCAATCCCCCTGTCCCCAACAATCACCAAGTTAAATTGAGATTGTACTTTGGAATTAAATTATCTATCTAATTCATCATTTTCTTCATTATCATTGCTGTAAGACAGTCATGTTCTTACATATGTGGTTACATAGACCTCTTTCTGCTTAATCTCATTCACTCCAAATGTTCTCTCATGTTCTCTAGGCTGCTAGTCACTTTACTAAAATGTAAGCCCACTCATGTCACCTTTCTGCTTTCCCTCAGGATAGTCCTAATTCCTTTACCTGCAGATTAGATATATAATATGGACTCTTGTTGCTTTTATGACTTAACTCTTTTCCCAATACTAAACTTCTAGTTATTCTGAAGTTCATTTAAATTTTATTCTAAAAGAAATCAAGAGAGTCAAAGTCAGAAAGGTGACATGAAAAAAGTATTGTGGATACTAACTGTAAATGAAACAAGGAACCAAGAGGAATGAGTGGATCTATAAGAGATGTATTACAATAAAATGGTGATGAAACTAGCAAAATGAACAACACAAAGACGCAAGTGTGGATATACTTCACAGGTTAAAAAAACTAATAAAACTCTATTACTAAAATGTAGTCATTTCGAGTAATTTCAGGGTCTGACTAGTTAAGCTAAACTTAGGTTTTGGAGTCACAAATTTAGATTAAAAAAAAATCTACCTTTCATTATGTGTTGTGAGGCTATTTCTGAATCTTATTTTTCAGGGCTGGGAAGGTGGTTCAGTGGTAGAGTGCTTGCCTTGCATGCATGAGGCCCTGGGTTCGATTCCTCAGCACCACATAAGCAAAAAGAAAAAAGCCGGAAGTGGCGCTGTGGCTCAAGTGGTAGAGCACTAGCCTTGAGCTGAAGAGCTGAGGGACAGTGCCCAGGCCCAGAGTTCAGGCCCCATGACTGGACCCCCCCCCCCAAAAAAAAAAAAAAGGAAATGAATCTTACTTTTCACCAATGGTTGTTATGAATATGAAAAGGGATCATCCAGGCGAGACCCTAAGCAAAATGTAGTACGTGAAGAAAGTGCTGAGTCAACAGCAGTTACTGTTATTTGCAAAGCTTTTGTTCACACAGTCCCTTCAACCTACAGGGATTCGCTTCTTGTTTTTGTTTTTGTTTTTTGTTTTTGTGGGTCCAGTCATGGGCCTGAACTCTGGGCCTGGGCGCTGTCCCTCAGCTCTTCAGCTCAAGGCTAGCACTCTACCATTTGAGCCACAGCGCCACTTCCGGCTTTTTTCTTTTTGCTTATGTGGTGCTGAGGAATCGAACCCAGGGCCTCATGCATGTAAGGCAAGCGCTCTACCACTGAGCCACCTTCCCAGCCCAAGGGATTCGCTTCTTGTACCTTTGTATTTACTTGGAAAACAGCATTTTTTACTCAATTCAATTGTTACCCGCTGGCTTATGCTATGAAGAAATATATTTGATTATTTTATGCATAATGGCCACTATTATTTCATGATTTTGAATAGATTTCCCTTCTGTTCCTACTAAATTGTATTCTGAAATTCCTGAGAGCAGAGCTCGGATTTTAAACTTGATAGCTAATCCTCTTGCCTAACATGCATTTCATTAGTATCTGATTCACTTAACTGCAATATAATTAGAAATATGTGAATCTCCTTTGTAACATTTGTTCTCTTTTAGGACAAGCGCTTTTTCTTGTTCATAAATCGCAAGGTAGATTTTTAATTCAATGCGTTCTGACTCCAATGTCTACCAACTCTCAGAAATGAGATTCTACATGAATGTAAAACCAATCTTCAATAAAACCAAAGCTTCAAATAAACTGAAATGTAGTCATAATTATAAATGCAAAAGTTAACAAAGCAGTTAATGGAGAAGCTTGAAGTCTAATAGAAGAAAAGCTCAAAACAATGTCTAGAAATCTACCTATTGTGATGCTATGTAGCACCTAAGAATGGAGGCTTCATATGCTCCTTACTGTACCAGCATGCAAACCCCTCATTTTATTGACACTTCCCATCAGATATGGCTGAAAGTGATCAATATTGTTAAGGGATTTAAAGGGCACAAACAGAATTAAATGATTATATATAATCCAAAATGAGAGCAAAAGTTATTTATAATAAACATGTTCACAGAAAGCACAGAAAAGTATAATTAGAAAATTAATATTTGAAAGATGAAATTTATAATTTTTCCTATGCTCACCATGATGAATTTCATATTCTTTGGTTCCTTGTCCTTTAAATACTGCTAGACATGGCTGAAAAACATAGAGATTACTGCAGATGTCTGGTGTAGAGGAACAGTCAAACCTTCCAACCTAGAAAGCAGATTAAATATAATAAAAATATAAATTGTACTAATTTTTTAAGTATTTATAATCCCCAATGAATGATAATTTGAAAGTTATTAATATAAATGGATAAAATTCTACAAGAAACATGTGTGTATTTCTTTTTCAAAAATATGTTCCAATTAAATATTGCTTATCAAAAATTTCATTGTTCAAGACACATATAAACTAAAATTTAAGAATTTGAAAAAGTTATTCCATATAAGCAGAAAGAAACAGAAGGAAACAAACAGATGGAAGAAAACCAACAACATATTGCATAAAACAGACCAAGTCAAAAACTAAAGCGAGGTCTTAAGTTCAAACCACAATTACAGCTAAGAAAAATAAAACAAGTAAACAAATAAAAAGAAAGATCATTATATTAATGAAAAGATCAGTTTAGCAAAAGGACATAATTCTATCTATATAATATGTAAGCTGCAAAATAACTCAAAAAATTAAAAAAGTAAAATCATATATTTTCAGACCACAAACAAATAAAAAATAGTTAAGAAAAATGGAAAATATACAAAATACACAGACACTGAAAAAAAAAAAGATAAAAAGCAAACTACCCTACGTCCTAGGTATATATCCAAAGGAACCAAGTCATTGTATCACAAGGACATTTGCAACTCCCAAGTTTATTGCAACACTATTCACTAAAATATAGCTAAAAGTAGGGAACGTAATCTAGTATTCATTAACAAATGAATGGTAAATTAGATGTAGTATACAAACACAATTCAGTTACAAAAAGAATAAAATCCTTTCACTTGTAGTAACATGGAAAGAACCAGAAGACATCAGATTTAAGTAAAATAAAACAGGCACAGAAAGACAAAGAGTGAATGTTTCCACTCATTTGTGGAAGCTAAAATAGTTGGTTTCACAGAAGAGGGTGGGAGAGTGGTCACTAGACACTCCAAGGAGAAAGGAGCAGCGGGCAACTGTATTATATAGTACAGTAATATATTATTTAGTTCAGCAATATACTATGTGTCTAACTATGGTCTATAGCAATTGATATATTTCAAAATGAATAGTAGCCGAAGAGGCAGGGGTTTCAACACAGAGAAATGGTAAATACTTGAGATAGCAGAAATGCTAATTGCTCTAATTCATATATACATACACATATATATTATATATATATGTGTGTGTGCGCATGGAACTATTGTATCTTGTATTTACAAACATTATATATCAAGTTAGAAACATGAAACCATATTGAAATGACCTTTTGGATATACTGGGTTAAACAAAACTACTACTTTAGGAGAGGAGGATAATCTTCTAGATATTTTTTGGTTGGACATGAGACTTGAACTCTGGGCCTGGGTGCTGTCCCTGATCTCTTCAGCTCAAGGCTAGCCCTCTATCACTTGAGCCACAGTGTCACTTCTGGTTTTCTGGTGGTTCATTGGAGACTAAGAGTTTCAAGGCTTTTCCTGCATGGGCTGGCTTTGAATTGCAATCCTCAGATCTCAGCCTCCTGAGTAGTTAGGATTACAGGTGTGAGCCACAGGCGCCCAATTAGAGTTTATATTCCAGAAAAATTGTTTAAGTTTCTTAGTGCTAAAGAAAAAAAAACTTGCCACTTTCAGATATGGTAAGTTTTTGTATGTGTATGAGTGTATGCTGGTACTGGGGCCTGAATTCAAAAGCACTGTTACATTCTTTAGCTTTTTTGCTCATGGCTGTGGCGCTTTAACACTGGAACCAGACAGCTCCATTTCTGGCTTTTATTTTTTGTGGTTAGTTGGAGATAAGAGTTGCTAAGTCTTCTCTGACCAGGCTGGTTTTGAACCTTAATTGCTAGACTTCAGCCTCCTGAGAAACTAGGATTACAAGCATGAGCCACCAGTGCCTAGAAGATGTCAACTTTTAATACAAAAAAGGAAAGACAAAAGAAGAAATCACAAACCCCAAACCAAAAGTACATTTAACTTAGGATGTCAATAAACCCTGTTAGGTTAATTAAAATATAATAAATGAAATGTTTTTTTCTTACTTGAATGTGATCATTTTTCAGTAGTGTTTTCAGTTTTTTCAACTCGGGATCATTTGAATTTTCACTTTTTCCAAAATCAAAAAATAAGAGCCAGCGATGATGTGCTAAACGATTCTTGCAATAAAGAAAGAACAATGTGAAAGTCAGCAAATTATAAGAGTTCTAATCTTTTTTCTTTTACTTGAGTTGGTTTTAGCTACCCTATTCTTTATTACAAAATATTATCTAAAAATTGAACTTATCTTTACACTTATCTTGTTGTTTATTAGGAGAAATGGCATATAAATCAATTATAGATGAGCATGCCACAGAACTACAAATTGTTAGATAACTGCTAGGAAAAAAAGTATTTTAATAATATATAGGTATAAATTTGGGATAGTTTGAAAAGGTAATCTTTTCAAGTTTAACAAAGGATTTAGTAGGGACACAAGCTTAGAATGGTCTAGGATCCATAAGGAAAGTAAGATCCTTCAGTAAAATAAAACTCTGGGTTTTCCAAAACCACAGAATCATTTGAAATTTAACCAGAATTTCAGTAACAGCAATTTAACATAGACTTTATTACTATATAATCCATTGAATTCTCTCTAGCAATTCAATTTCTCTAGCAATGAATAAAACAAATGTTCAGTTTAAAATGTTAGACTTATTACTATTATAAAAACATTACCTCTAGTGTGTTTGCTGAGAGTTGCTCAAAATCTGGAAGATTGTGTATTATTTCCATATATATTTCCTTAGCATCCAATGAATTAAGAAACTAGAATAAAAGAATATTATAATTTTTTGTGGAAATATTAATTTCTTACCATTTCTTGTGTTTCTAAAGAGGAACTTTTAAGAAAACAATTGCAGAATTTTTTAAAACTATTACACATGCTTTTCTGTTTTAAAAGTAACATTTTACAATTAGTTCAAATATTATGTAACTGGATTTTTAAAGAAATAATTATATAAAATCAATTAAGCAGACTATTCTCTTAACTGGATTTTGTTGTTGTTGTAATTCTCTTAATTCATAGTGACCTCTAAGTCATTATGAAAATACACTAGGTTCACTTCTGCTTCCTACGTAGCTAGGATTGTAGACTTCAGACACAGCACCCAGAAATGACATTATATTTACTCAGTGAGGTAATTACTAAAACAATCATATATACACCCTTGGGTAGAAAAAAATAGACAAATTTATTTGTTGAAAAGATCATAAAATAGAATCTACTATAAGATCCTGCATATATCCATCTATTTAATGTGTACAGGTGTGTATATGTAGTACAAATATATGTATATGTAGAGTATATTCACAGTTGGTAAGACACACACACATACATCCACACCAGAATCCTTGTAGGCATTTGGCATATATCAGTGAACAACTTAAAATTTAATAAGCAAATCAGAGAGAAATAGAAGGTAGTACAAGATAGTACTGTGATCAAGTGAGATACTAAAACTGGGCAAAGCAGTTATGTGGGAACATTAGCAATACAGTTAATAGACATTTAGATTTGAGACACTACTATCCCAGAGAGGTTGAACAGAAAGTAGTGTGTGTGTATGTATTTGGGTATATATAATACTTCTGGAGTAGAGGACATAGGTGTGAGCTGTGTCTACCTACGTAATATGAAGTTAAAACTGAAAGTCATATATACTAGTCTCCGAAAAAGTATTTAATAACTATTTAATAATGGATTTAGGAAATTTTTTTTTCTATATTACCATACTGTACACTGAATTTCTTAAATGAGCATGCATTACAGCTAAAAAATTAAAGCACAGGAAACAAAGAGTTTTTCCCCCAGTCCCTGACATTCTTTTGAGATTCCCAAAGGGTCTGTCCAAGCATATTATTATTCATCTCAGCATGTTGCCAATTACCTTTAATCTCAGTTGTTTATTTTAAATATAGATCTAGAAGAGAATCTTATTATATTTCCAAACTGAGTTTATATCAGAAATTTATAGAGTGCTGAAAAATTTTACATGCTTGAGACCCTATTACTGTACTTACTAATCTACTTAATATCTTTATGATTTTTTTGGTTGATCAGGGACCTGAACTTTGCACCTGGGTGCTGTCCCTCAGCTCTTCAGCTCAAGGCTAGTACTCTACCACTTGAGCCAGAGTGCTACTTCAGGTTTTTTTGCTTATGTGGTGCTGAGGAATTGAACCCAGGGCCTCATGCATGCAAGGCAAACACTCTACCAATGAGTCATCTTCCCAGCCCCTTATTATCTTTTTAATATTGGAAAATAACCAATTCATTGGAAACCAATGAAAACTCATGATATAAAAACATCTAAGATTATATACTTGTGATAAGTAATGAAATGTTTTGTAACCAAATGATATAAATGGATTCCTTTCCTACTGTATACAAATTATTACTTTTGAAAGTATGAGCATGTACATATTTGTAATGTAAAGAAATTTCCTTAAAGTTATTCATACCAAAACACTATTTTTTTCTTTGTTATTTAAAGTGGCTCCAGGAGGAAAATATGCAGTAGTACTTGCTGTAATATCTAAACTTTTACAAAGGTTATCCTGGGTTACACAGTCCATCCATCCTACATTAACAAGACCATCCTAAAATAGAAACAAAAACATGTTGTAAATGGAAAAGTCAAACAGATTCAGCTGAACACAGCTGAAAACCCAAACTCCTTAAACATACTCAATAATTATTTGAAATGTAGTATTCTCTCAATAATACACATCTATTTAAAAACATTTTTCTATCAGTCTACTGAAACTATACAATCTTAGGTTAAAAAAATCAACTTGTGTATGATTTATTACTATGACTGTACTTTCAATATGTATCATTTAGTTTTTAAGATATTTTATGTGTGTCTACAATGTACACTTAAAATTAGTACCTGCTTAAAAAAAGAAAAAAGAATGAAGAAAAAGTTGTATCACGCCAACATTAACTGAAGAAAAGTTGGAGTTGTCATAATTCATATTAAGGAAGACTTGAGAAGATAATTTTAAACTAGTCTCCATATAGTGACAAAGGCTCAAAATATATAGAGAAAAAGTTGACAGAACTAAAGGTAGGAACAGAAACATTCACAATAAGAGTGGGAAAAAGATACTTCTCTAAGTTACTGATGAAAGGCAGACAATAACATTAAGATCTAGATTTGAACAGAACCGTTAACCCACTTAGCCCCATTGGTTTTTAAAGAACTATGAACTATAGAAATTTAAAAATATACACTAACATTTATAAAAAATATACCATGGTGGGCCATAAGGCAAGGCTCAATAATCTTAAAAACCTGAAACTATCAAAACGGAAACTCTCTTAATGATAAAATTAAGATATAATTGTTAGTATTTAATAAAAGAAAACAAAACAACAAAATCTTTAGAAAAATTCACTTTAGGGGTAAACTTGTTCAAAGTGAATTGCAGTAATCTATGGAATTATTACAACAAAACCCCTGTGCCATTAACTTATGTTAGTTATGTTAGTTACCCTCTATGTTTGGTAATACAGTAATAAATAAAATAATTTAATTAAAAAAAGAAAATAAAAAAGAATCATTAGAGAAATTCCAAATTGATAATTTAAATTCTACCTATCAAAATATGTGCTATATTGTAATCAATAACTGGTAGTCTAAATTCTTATCTTCAAAAGGAACTATTAATGACCTAAACATCCACGTCAACAATTTTAAAAGAGCAAATTAAACTCTAAAGAAAACAGAAGGAAGGAAATAAAATGTATAAATCAATGAAACAGAAAACAAATGTCAAATAGAAAAGACGGTGATTTAGTTTTTAACAATCATATTTACAAGTTGTAGTAAACTAAGGTCAATTTATCAATGAAGAAAGAACTTTTGTTTTTATAAACTTGGTATAGCCTACTTGTATTTGTAAGTCTACAGTAGTGTTCAGTAATATTTGAAATTCATTTATCATTTTGACACACCAAGAGTGACTTCTAGTTCTATAAGTTCTATTCACAGCAAATGCTCTATATAGGTGTACATTTTTATTTTATATTTATATTCACTACATTTTTTTCCTCTGATTAGTACACAGATAACTGTCTATAATTGTCAGCATAGGAAAACACTGTACCCTAGGAGTATTACTATGCCATGTAAGGTAGATGTAGAGCAGATCATATCTACCCATTTTGTCTTTATATATTCTATGATGCTAATAAAAAATGGATTTCCTCTTAAGTGATATGTGATTATATATGCAAATAAATAATAGGAATAAAAGCAACTATTGCAGTTGGAGATTTTTATATGACTTAGAAATTATAGATCAATAGAATAAAAATAAATGATTTAGACTACTAACTTAATAGAGATAAAATTATACTTTACACAGAAACTTACTAGTTTTGAGGCTCATGTAGTACTTTCCCAATTTATGACAAACTTGGATCACACAAGGGAAATTTCAATAACACTAAAGAATCAACATCACACAGACCATATTCACTAACTATAATATGATATGAACAAAGTAAATAAGAAATACAGAAACAGAACAAAAATAAAGTTTAGAAATGTCAAAAATACTAGCAAATTCATAATAAACAGTAGAACACTTATTAAAGACAATGAAAGAATTATGTCAGAACTTACTGAACAAAGGTATTTAGAAATAAACTTATAACTATAAACATGTGTATCAGAAAATAAGAAGACAGAGTAAATTAAATGTTTAAGGCACCATTAAAAAAATCTGGAGCCATTTTCTAAATGTGCTTCTTTAAATGGTGCTACAGTTTTGTAAAAATGATAGTTGCTTACCAACATGCCACTAAGCCTGAGTCGTGTTTGTGAAGTCAAACAATCTGAGGGATAAAGAGAATTTTATGAGGCTATTTTAGATTTGTTAAGCTTATATTCTCATGCCTTGCCCCCAAATTACCATGTGGATTTTAAGGCAATTAACTGAGTTATATACTGGTAAATATGGAAACCTTTAGTAGATAGATACAGAGGCTAATGTCTCATTTATATTTTCATATTCTCTCTCTTTCTCTTTTTGTTTTTTATTGTCGTCCCTTAATTTCACAAGATTTCTAGCTATATAGAAAAGAAGCCACACAGTAGGATGATTTCTAGCTATAAGAAAAGAAATCTTGGGCTGGGAAGGTGGCTCAGTGGTAGAGCGTTTGCCTTGCATGCCTGAGGCCCTGGGTTCGATTCTTCAACACCACATAAGCAAAAAGAAAAAAGCCAGAAGTGGTGCTGTGGCTCAAGTGGTAGAGCGCTAGCCATGAGCTGAAGAGCTGAGGGACAGCGCCCAGGCCCAGAGTTCAGGCCCCACGACCGGACCCTGAGCTGAAGAGCTGAGAGACAGCGCCCAGGCCCAGAGTTCAGGCCCCACGACCGGACTCCCCACCCCCCAAAAAAAACAAGAAAAGAAATCTTGATGGGTTGCCAGTGACTCACATCTGTAATACTTGCTATTCATTAGGCTGAGATCTGAGGATCATGGTTCAAAGACAGCCTGGGCAGGAAAGTGCATGGAACTCTGATCTCCAATTAATCACCAGAAATATACCGGAAGTGGAGCTCAGGCCTTGAGTTCAAGCCTCACAACTGAACAAAAATAATTAAAAAAAAATCCAACCAACCAACCAAAAAACCCACAATGGAATGAAAGAAAGTTTTGCTCATGTGTGGGTGGATTGAAATCTGGTTATTAGGGCAGAATAAGACAAAACTCCTTGGTGAAAGAATTCAGTTAAGGCTGATTTTACTCAAAAGATTAACAAAGGTTTTATAAGAAGAGATGAGTGACTAGTTAACAACTAGTGATAACACAGTCTTAATAAAGTAGTGCAGAGAAGAAGTCAAATTTGTGGGATTACAGGAGAAAGTATTAAGAAATTAGGGTAATTTTTCATATTGGGCTAAATTTTAATTCATGTGATTAAATACAGTTTTCATTTTACAGTTTAATACTGAATTTTCAACTTAGTTTATGAAAGATCCTAGAAGCAAGAATTTTCATTTTCACATAAACAATTTTAGAAGGCTAATTTTTAATATGTGTAAGCCTATTCAAAAAGTATTGTTTGGGGAAGACTCTATTTGTTAACTAATTACTTCTGCAAGTTGCCACATATGTCTGTGGCTAACTCAGGCACAAATTATCATGAGTACAATGAAGCTCAAATACTTATAAACCAAATATAACATATGATTAATAAATGACATTTATAAAGTAGTAATTTTGATAACCTCCAAAGTATAAAATGACAGTAGGGTATATAATAACTCATAAAAAATGTAAATCTGAGTATAAATAGTAGTTTCAATTAATGATTTACTGAAAACCTCTAATAATAATAGTACATTTAAAATTGGAACCTAAAATTAAAATGTTATGTTCTTTTATTCTAAAAGAATGTTAACTTTACCTCCTCCTTTGGAACAAAAAGTGATCAGCCAGCCAATACCAGCAGCAAAAGCAGTTTGTATGGAGTTAACAAAATTTCCTTAAAACAAAGGAAACCGAATGATTATCATTATTCAATGATAGGAAGCAGTTTTCCAAATACTATTTTTTCTTTTTAATCTTACCCTTTTCTTTTCTAATAAGTTTTTTTATTGTGAAAATACTTTACAGAGGGCTTACAATTACATGAGCAAGGTAATGAGTACATTTCTTATCAAACATTTTTTGCCTCCTTTGTTTTTCACCTACCCTCCCATCTCCACAACACCCCTCCTTGTTCCCCCCTCCCCACCTCCCCACCCCCACCTAAATTGTAAAGTTTGACATAGCATCTTGTACATCTCATTGTTGTAATGGGTCAACCTGTATCACTATTTAAACAATTTGTTTTTTCCCTTCCTCTCCACAAATTATACCAACATCAAATACAGTGAAAACAGGGGTTATACCTTGGGGAGGGACATACAAAGCAACAAAAAAATCACGTGGTACCTTATAAATATGTTAGAAACAATAACAAGAAAAAAAAAACACTTGTGTCCTTATCTTGGGGTTCATTTCACCTAACATCATCTTATCTGACCTTTTCTGCTTTTCTCAGACATACACTAGTCATTGCAAATAAGGGAAACCATGGGACCTATGTTTCTTTGGGCCTGGCTTACTTCACTTAATATAATTTTTCCAAGTCTTCCATTTCCTAACAAATGGAGCCATGTCATTCCTTCTGATGGAGGCAAAGAATTCCATTGTGTAGCTATACCACATTTTCTTGATCCATTCATCTACTGAGGGGCATCTGGGTTGGTTCCATATCTTAGCTATGGTAAATAATGCTGCAATAAACATACTTGTGCTTGTATCTTTAGTATGGTCTTGTTTGTGATCAAATCTACCATGTATGTTATAAGTTACCTTTCTAAATAAATTGCTTGAACACATTAAATTCCTTCACTGGCTTTCTGTTTTATCACATAAAATCTAAATTTACTATTTCATTATGAAGAAAATTTAAAACTGGCAAGGTATGGCTCCATGTGATCTGACTTTTGTCTACCTATTTGTCTAATCTTAGTTCTCCCTATACAACCCCATTAAGTCATCTCTTCATGACATGTTAAGCAATTCTAAAATATATAGTGCTCCCTAAGGCTTCCTTTTAGAAAGGGATATTGCGTATGACCTTTTCTAGAAGTATTGTCTAACTTTCCCTTTTCCTTACTTGGGTAGGATTATACTTTCTTATCCTTTATGCTTCTCTAAGCTTACCTTTACGGTAATAGCTACTACATTGCATTTTAATGGGTTGCTGGTATCTTCCTCACTGATATACTGAATTGGTGATAGCAAGGACTGACTGAATACCTTATTGCTCCTGCAGTTCTAGTAGTTAACACAGTTCTCATACATAAACAGTGCTCAATGAATGAAATAAGCATTCCTTTAGCCAGGAATATTAAATACTTCAGAGATTGTTGATAATAAACAGTCAGCCTAAAATCTCTGAATGAGTTAAAAGTCTAAGTTTAGAAATGTGTTTGAACTTTAGCATGTATTTGTTATGAAAAAAATAAATAAAAGGCCCGAACATTAGGTACATTTTTACCTAGTCCAATTTCATATCCATTTGTACCATCTTAATTGCTTTAGGCTCTATACAAATACAGAAGAAATCGGTTATGATACAATTCTCTTCTAAAATGTAGCAGGAAAAACATACATTCAAATTTCAATATTATGATCCAATTCTTAATGCTGCCATTGTAAAATTCAAAATACTGATCCAAAGTACTCCTGAAGGTCAAAGCAAATTAAGAAAATAAAATTACCTGTTGATAGTTCTGTCACTGTGCTTCTAACATGCTTCATTGCAAAGCTTATTAAACTTTCCTTTGATCTGTCTCCATGGTATTTCTCTGCGGCCTATTGATTTTTTTTAAGAAAAAGCACTTTTTATTTTTCATTTAAAAGCTCATTAAACAATACTAAATATGTTGTTTTTACATTATCCTGAAAAATATAGAAAGCTGCCTCTCAACAGTATGTTAAATTTCCAAACAGAATCAGAAAAGTACAGATGCTATGGAAGATATTGTTATTTAATATTTTAGCTATATTTTCTTCATTGGAAATTGGGGAAAAAAAGGCTAGTAGAGCTTTATATTCACTGAGTTAACATATACAAAATTTATATAAAATACAAAGCTAAATATGCATTCTGAATAATATATAATCTAAAAGTATTCATAAATAATCCAAAATGATTACTAGATTTTATTACCTAAAATTAAATTTAAAACTCAATACATCCTAAAAATTCATACATTTGTGTTTTCTCTAGTATTTCACTTGTTTGCATAAAGTTCCACAAATGTGCAAAATGTTAACTTATCTCTTACCATTCCAGACCTAAAAATGAAGAGGCTGGGATAACTGTTGACTCCTTTCATTCGGCAAAGCATTCTATCATCTCCACAGTTAACAGCTCCAATTCGAAGTAATCCATCCACTTCTTTAGCAAATTCTCTCCACTATAAGAGAAAAAGATAACAAGTACTTCTCTGATGAGGTCATTTTACTTCCCTTGAAAACACTTTAAGTTAATATATTTTTTTAAATTTTATTGTAAAGATGCTGGAAGGAGAAAATTTTACCAAATGAAAACATATATATGTGAAAACACTGAATAATTACTTGATAGAATTTTAAAACAATGCCAACTTTTTTTTTTCTTGTCATGGGGCATGAACTCTGGGCCTGGGCGCTGTCCCTCAGCTCTTCAGCTCAAGGATAGCACTCTACCACTAGAGCCACAGCACCACTTCTGTTTTTTTTCTGCTTATGTGATGCTGAGGAATCAAACACCAGGCCTCATGCATGCGAGGCAAGCACTCTACCACTGAGCCACCTTCCCAGCCCAGCCAACATTTTTTTTAAAGGAAAAAAGGAACATATAACAGTTCAGCTCAGTTAGAAACAAAACTTTAATAACCAGGATGTTAAAAAAAATACGTACAGTGGGAGCTAAATCATGGCAATGTGAACATCCTGGGGAGTAAAAGTTTACAAACCACAGTTCTCCAGAATTAACAGCAGCATCTAAAATTATAAAAATCAGATTTACTAAACAGTGCACATTTTAGTTAAATAACTCTTTGGAGAAATCAGAATAAAAATAGATAGTTGTAAAAATCTTTATCACTGTCAAATTGTTTTCTTTTAAAATTAAAGCATTTCAAATATCAAGCCAACATTAATTTTTAAAAAAACTCTCTTAAACCCATACTTGAGTAAGAAGTAGCCTTGAACTACAAGATAAATATGGTAAGGAGCACAAAGAGCTAAAACTAATATTCATGTAAGACTTGTGTGGCTGGGAGGAACAAGGAAGAGTATGAGTAACTAGGAATGATGCTTTTTGGGCTGTGGACACATAGGGTAAGCCTGGTCAATTGTCATAGCTACTTCAAATCCACAACGATCTAAAAAAAGAATATGAGGGATGTCCTAAATAAGACACTTACTTGGAAAATCATGTTGCTTAACAAATACCAAAGATTTTATCATTTTAGTACACTGATACATTTGCTAAAATAGCACATATGAAAACAACATATGTCTGACTAGCATATTGTATTTTTAATCTGTAAAATGGCTTGATACAGTTAAACAAATCTGATTAACTTTAAAATTTTAAGTAAGGATGAGCTCTGATATTCTTGATAACAAGGTGCAGGCAATTTGCTTTTGGTTAAGTTTTTATATAATTATATAACAATCAATTACTATAATTTAAAAACAAAAATTTCATACATTATAATAATCATGAAGACATATATACTACGCTAAATGTGTGCAACTGTTCAGGTTAATTGGAAACATGCAGGGATGAATGGCTGCCTAATGTTCAATGCCAAAACATATATAAAGAAAACAATCTGGCAAAATCAAAATACATAATTTATCAATTTTATCAATTGTTCTTTAGCAGGTATTTGAAGTCTGACAAATAGACTACTCAATGTACAAAATAAGGGCCATTTAGATTAGACCACCAAGTGGTAATAGTTTAGGTAAACATCTTAAAAGAATGAAAATTTCATTAGAAAAGAGGTTATCTTATGAACAAGTAATGAATTTTTACCTATAAAAAAGCATACAAAGTATTTTTTGTTCATAAGTCTTAAATAAAAATGAGATTATTATGAAAATGTATAAACTTGCTATTTCTAACAAAGCTGCTAATCTTGGCACTTCTAACAGAGCTCTTCTAATGTAACTGCTCAGTTCTTATTGTTGAGTAAGGTTACAAGTATTTTAATTTTATTTATTTAACTTAGGGACAGCATTTGTTATGCTAAGCAGATTGGGCTCAAATTCACAATCCTTTAGCTTCAGCCTCCTAAGTGCTGACAGCCACAATGTTGGGCTAAAAGGTGTTTGTGTGTGTGTGTGTGTGAGCTGACAGCCACAATGTTGGGCTAAAAGGTGGTTGGGGGGGGGGGAGCGGAGGTCTGCTGGGGATTGAATTCAGGACCATAGGTTTGCTAAGCAGGAGCTTGACCACCTGAGCTTCATGTACAGCTTCTTTTTTACATTGGTTATTTTTTAAGGTGGTGTCTAGGTGAATGTCTGGGCTATGATCCTCTTAATATGCTTTCCTGTGTTTTTTTTTTGTTGTTTTTTTTGGGGGGGGCGTTGTCCCTTTTTTTAGGGGGCGCTGTCCTTGCTTTCCTGTGTTATGTTACTGAGGATGACAGGTACATGCCACTGCACCTACCCTTGGAGTGATATGGACTCTGGTGAACTTTTATGTCCAGGCTGGCCTCGAACCATGATCCCTTGATTTCCATCTCTCAAATAGCTAGGAATATAGGTTTGGGACACTGTGCCTGGCTATAGATGTTTCACAATAGTACAATAGCATAATACAATGCTTTTACAATTATTCGGTGACCAAGAATAGATGAGAATACTTTAAAATGTGCTTTTGCCTTTACTATATACAATTATAACTGTCTATTAATTCTATACAAATAATTTCTTCTAGCAAAAAAAGTGGTGAGAAAAAGCAGAAGTACTCTGAATTCCTGTTTTTAGAAAGACTTCTCTTCAAAAAAAGTTTGTCTTATGTAGTATTGTTCAGAATAATGAGTATATATGTGAGATGTTCTCTGCTTTTGCAAATAGTATATAGAACTTGATTATAATGCCTGACACAATACTATATTAACATAAAAAGATAATATGCTCACGTCTGATGCAAAGGATCAGAACATTTTTAAAGCTTTGAAAGTGAAGTATATTAACTACATTTTTCTTTTGGCACTAAAGTTGAATATTCTGAGGTTCCTTTACTTATAAAACTGAATTATGCAGTTTGGGTTATTTCTCTCACTATCAACAACTGGAAAAGTAGACAATATGAATCTTTGTTGGAAAAACACCATAGAAGTTACCAGTAAAGCATTGTGGGGGAAAAGGTAGAAATTAAAGAGCCAATGTTTGCACTTTTGAGGAGAGATAGCTGACAAGCAAATAGCTGAGTAGAGATTTTGAGTGACTTATTGCACTAAAAGGACATAAACATCTAAGGAAGGATTCTGAAAATAAAAATGAATTTATATGTGACCAGTCTTCTTAAAAGTCCAAGGCACAACCTCGGAACTGGTTTTATATGCCCATAATCCCAATGAATCAAATGTTATCATTTCCTTTGTAGAGAATGAATGTATATTTTCTATTCATTCATAATTTATTATTAGCAATAATATATGGAATAAGTACTCTTTATGAACAAGCTCACAAATGAAAATAATTAGAAAAGGCAACTTCTGTTTAGAAGAAATAAACTATACAGTCAAGTGACTGTAATACATGTTTTATGATGAAAACAAAAAATGTTACATGTTTTGCAACTTTAATGTTACTTTAGTTTGTTAAATAAATGTGATTATAATACAGCAAAATAATATTTGAATCTTATGTAAGGTACAAATCTACTGCTTTGAAGTAAAAAAGGAAGTATTAAATTTTTATAATGGAAGGCTTTAACCAATATTAAAATTTTCTAAAATGTAAGAGAGAAAGAGAGAGAGATAATACAGTAGAACTGAACTGAATTCTTATAAAAAAATTTTGGTGCTAGTACTAGGGCTTTGAATTCCAAGCCTGGTTGCTGTCCCTGAGCTTTTGTTTCTAAGGGCTAGCCCTCTACCCCAGGTGCCATACCTCTGCCTTTGGCTTTTTTAATTAATTGGAGGTAAGAGCTTTCCTGCCTTGGCTGGCTTCAAACTACCATTTTTAGACATGAGCTAACAGCTCCAGGCAGAACTGTATTCTTTTTTTTTTTTTTTTTTTTTGGGTCCGGTTGTGGGGCCTGAACTCTGGGCCTGGGCGCTGTCCCTCAGCTCTTCAGCTCAAGGCTAGTGCTCTACCACTTGAGCCACAGCGCCACTTCCGGCTTTTTTCTTTTTGCTGATGTGGTGCTGAGGAATCAAACTCAGGGCCTCGAGCATGCAAGGTAAGCGCTCTACCATTGAGCCACCTTCCCAGCCCCAAAACTGTATTCTTATATGCATTTCTCAAAAATTATATACAATTAAAACTATATATTTGTCAAAAGCATTGGAATAAAGAAGTTCTGAAACTAGAAGTCTTTTTGCAACTTTGCAGCAAGTTGATTTGACACCAAAACTTGATCTGAATTTTATGAAGCTATATATTTATGTGTGTGTTTGCCTACACTGGAACTTGAACTCAGAGCCCAGTACCTTTGCTTCTTTTTTTTGCCTAGGACTGGAACTTTGACTTGAATCATACCTCAGAACTGTTTTTATTCATTTGGTATATATACCTATGCATTTTGCTGCAGAAATACTAGTGTTTTTATTATAATGCTTAGCCATTCCACATTCTTCTAGAAACACTGCTTAAAATACAGTTCTATACTGCATTAACTTTCAAAAATCTAAATAACTTCTAACATGTGAATACCTACAGACCTAAGAGCTTTTTTTTTAGGTAAAGGAAGACCTCTATTTGTTTTAGAAAATCATATACCCACAAACTTACCAAATTCTCTTCTTTCCAGTGTTATGATTTCAGGATCATCATCATAAATACCTAATTTAAAAAGTATATAGGAATAAATTCCCACACAAAAACAAATGACCACATAATGATTATAATCAGATTATACTACATCTCATTTCCAATATACAACAAACTAAAAGTAAAATATAAAGTAAATAAAACCATTCGTGACATATTTAAAGAACAATTCAAAGACACTAGTTTCTTGACATGACCTATAATAGAAGTCTGCGTAGGAGGGGTAGGTTTCTAATGATTACAGAAAATATGTTTTGTTTTAAAATAATTTTTCATTTTTATTTAAAAAGTTATAAAGAGAAAAAAATTTAAAAAATAATAGCCCTTTTGTAACTCTTCACTTAACTTCTGATGATGACATGGTAAAGTACCAACACTTGGAAACTGAGTAGTACATTACTGTTAGACTATGGAACTGATTTAATTTTCAGATTATAGGGGGCTTAATTAGTATTAGCATTTTAACATATTTTCTTTTGCTAAAACACCTTAAAACTACAAAATTTGCGGAGGCAGAGACAAACATTTAGTCATAAATACAAATTTTAGCTGGGCGCTGGTGGCTCATGCCTGTAATCTTAGCTACTCAGAAGGCTGAGATCTGAGGGATCACAGTTCGAAGCCAGTCCGGGGCAGAAAAGTCCCCATGAGACTCTTATCTCTAACAACTCAAAAACTGGAAGTGGTGCTTTGGCACAGCTCTAGCCTTGAGCATAGAGAGGCTCAGGGACAGCACCTACACCCTGAGTTCAAGACCCATGACTGACAAAAAAAAAAGTATCTACCATAATTTAAAATCAGTGTAAGAAAATTTCTCAATAATAAAGAAAATATCCAAATAATATTTATAATGAATACAGACCAAGGGACAGCCAATATTTTCTGTAGAAGCCACAAAAAAATACCTTGGAATTTGTACAAAGTGTATTTTTGTCATAAATGCTCAATTTTTGCCTTCAATAAGTCATCAGTAATATATAACAAATGAGAAAAATAAGTGGTAAGTCAGATTTAGCCACTGAAATTGTTTGCCGATACCTGATACAAGCTAGTAAGATGTGGGAATGTATTTGAAATCACTATTTTGCAAAGAAAATCAGTTTCAAGAAGCAAACTCTTCAGAAGTAAGTGAAAATAGTTAGATTCATATAAAAGCATTCTTTCATTCATGGACTGCATTTGAGGTCAAGTAATGATAATCAGAAACTTTGGTTACCTGAACACACCCTGCTGCTTTGATACCTTTATTTACTTTTCCTCTCCCTTGGTTCCAGTAACTTACTTTTTTTGCTCCTGGCCTTCTTTTCTATTCCTCTCAACACCTTAAATCATCAGTAAGGCTCTACATGACAAGGGAGGCATTTCTACTGAAGAAACCACTGTTGTTGTTTAGTCTTTGTCATAAATTATGTGGCTTAAAAATTTATAAAGGTCTCAATGTTTAATATTTTCTAATGAAAACATACATATTCCTTATTAAATACACAGGAATCCTTATAAGCATTAGATACTATGTGATGAATGTATTTTCCTATTTGTATAGATAATTTCTATATGCTGACTTTCCTTTTGAATCCCATTAGAATGAATTAAAAGGAGCTAATCAAACTGACAAATAAAATACCAAAAATGAGTAGTGAGATAAAATGAACTTTCAATTCAGATTTAAAAAAATCGAATCTCTTAAGTAGTATCATCACAACTTACCAAAATCATAACGATAATAGTTCCAGCTTTCATACTGGCCTCCCTGATTATCTTCGAGTCCTTTCTCTCCATATTTGTCATACTTTTTCCGTAGATCTTCATCTTTAAGTACTTCATATGCTCTATTTATTTTTAAAAAATCACCATGTGCATTTGGGTTATTCTGTTAAAAATATCAGACATAGTAGATTTTATTTCAGATATACCATCTGTTTTTCTTTAGAATAAATAGATATAATTAACCCAGAGATTTCAAAGAAACTAGACACCAACATAAAAGGGTGGGACAATGTGAGTTATCACAGGATGGGATAAGGAAGTATTATCTAAGGAGCTGTCACCTTCAAAGAGGAAGTAATGGAAATAAAAACTATTCAAATAATACACTTTCTCATTATGACATAAAATAGACCAAAAATGTTAATCATGTATATATATGGACTAATAAATTCTGCTTTAAGCAATGTAGCTGAGAAAATTGCATAATCGATACCTCTAAACCCTTAATTTAAAAAGAATAGTACTGATATTCCCAGCTACTTAGAAGGCTAAGATCTGTGAATATGGTTTGAAGTTAGTCCAGGCAGAAAAGCCCATGAAACTCTTACCTCCAACTAACCAGCAAAAATACTTCTAGCCACCAAAACAGAAGTGGAGGTGTGGCTAAAATGGCAGAGCACAAGCCTTGAACAAAAATGCTAAGAGTGCTGGAACAAAAAAACTTACAAATAAAATATGTGCTCCAATTGATCAGATAAGGAATAATACTAAGGAAGCTGTTTAAAACTGAACTGGAAATATTTTTTCTTTTGTTTTGCAGAAATTTTCTGAAGGATGCTTTCATTTAAATTAAGATGGTCTCCCAGCTTTTATATGGAAAGTTGTAAGTTGTGTTCTCAAATTTTAAAACAAAACTTTGAACACATTAAAAAAATAGATCTCTGGGAAAGATAATCAACTAAGACATTATCAAACCTAGAAATCCTGACTAGAAATAAAATCACATGTCCTTGTCCTCACTAATGACTAGAGTTTAAATGTCATTTTAATAAATTATAAAATTAATTTAAATTTTAAAGATTACAATTAGATACAAATGAATTATTTATAACTGAAGGTATACTCAAGCTGCTCTCAATTCTATTAAGTAATTGTTATCATTTGCTTTTAATTTTTTAACTATTCTCATGTTTTGATTTGTAAAATTTGCTAACTGGTCTGTGACATGTGCATAGAAAAATAGTAAAACTTAAAGCATGCTACTAAAATACACCTTATGAGTTCTAAAGCAAACTATTTTCTGACAATGCTTTAAAACACTGATCTTAACCTTCTTTACTATGAATAATGCTTCATTTACTTAATAGACAATATGACATGAGGATTAATCTTTAACACGTCTGCTGGAAATTAGTTTACAAGTTAAGAGGCTCTGACCAAATTTATGCACTATTACAGACTAGATCATTCTGCTGAATCTAGTTTTAGCATACAAATTGAATTTAAAGTATTTTTGTTGTTGTTGTGTTAGAGATGGAAGCCAGGTCCTTGAATATTCTAGGCAAGATTTCTACCATTGATATATTTCTCTGGTCCCTGAATTATAATTTTACAAGTAACTGTTCTTAAGCATTTTGAACATACATAAAATAATTTAAAATACACATTAAAACATACTAAAAGACAGTCATTGGATGTTTCACAAACAAAATTTCACCCACCGGGTTTTTATCAGGATGTAACTTCAATGCTAATTTCTTAAAAGCTTGTCTTATTTCTCTACTGCTTGCAGTTTTGGATACTCCAAGTAAACTGTAAAAATCCTGATTAGTACCTACTAAAACAGCCATATACACTATTAGAAGGCAGAAACTGATCCCTTTTAAGTTTCTGGTGTAGTCATCTTTATTTAACCAGACTCCCATTCTCTTTTCTTTTACAAGTTCCAATTTAAGTGAACTTTAATATACACTGTTGGGTCCAGCTGATATAATTTGAAAAATTGAGCACTTCTGTCCGCATAACTTCAAGGGCGAATCAAGCATCCCAAAATGATTTCCAGAAATGTCTAAATAGAGAGCAAACCAGGCAGTTAAAATACATTGCAAGTTGAACAGCTATTACAAAGACAGATTTGTGAAATCACTCAAGAAAAGGTGGTGTGGAAGTGGTAGCCAGCTTGCAAACATACATAACTTATCAGAACACAAGTAAACTATATTTTTTCTTGCTTTTTAGAAACTTCTTTACCACATATTGTTGTTCGCTTTTTAAAAGATTAGATAGCATCTGCAGGAAACATGTTCTTTCAAGGAGTTTGTATTTTTCCTGTCACCTTTAAATTGTCTGCAATTATATGATACAATAGATGGCTTACATGGATTGTTAGGCAACCACACCAAGATTTCTAAGGTATTTGCACTGAATTTTAGTAGATTACTTTATAAATCAAAAAAGAACAATCGCAAATTAGTGTAAGTTTGCGGCTAAAGTGTACATTTGGTATAAATAAAAATATGACAACAGAAAAGGACAAGGGAAACAGACAGGCTCATCTCTGAAGGGTAGTAATTTCACAGATGGTATATTTCAATTCTCTAATGGTCCTATAATATTTGGAAGAAAAGTTAACTTTCCTATCATCTTCGGTTTTGTTTCATAAACCCAAATAATTTGTAATTAGTATTTTCTCTTTACCTGTGAATGGTCCTCATCCCACAAAAATAGACCTTTAAAATACCCTGATGAAGAATATCCACGTTGAGGTTGAGAACCACCGAGAGAGGGAGGGGGCAAAGGGAGTGGGAAGAGAAAGGAGAGAGGCAGGAGGAGAGAGGAGAGGAGGGGGGGAGAGAAAGAGGGAGCGGGGGAAGGAGGGAAGGAAAGGAAGAATGGATGGAAAGAAAAAGGAACAAATCTCAATCGCCACCACGAGATAAAGTGGTGGTTCTCAGGCTGGCGGGTGGGGGGACGACATGGGACGGTTAAGTGTGAGTCCCAAGTGCCAGCTTGGACGGACGGAGACGAGAGCCTGAAAAACTCAGGCTCAAGCAGCCGAGCCCGGTGGGCAGAGCTGTGTCTTGGGGATGGGAGGGTGTGGAGGATGCCGCGTCCAAGGCGGGGTCCCAGGACCGAAGGTGAGTGAGGAGGGAAGGGGGGCTCGGCTCGGGGCGCAGCCCGGCCGAGGGGGCCCAGGCCCGGTGTGGCCCGGGGTTCCCGCCCCGCCCGGAGGGCCCAGGCCGCCCCAGCCCCCGCCCAGCCCACCTCAGTGCGGGGTCCTGCGGCTACTTCCCCATCCTCAGTCCCCGGCGGCGGACCCTGCCCTGCCAAGCCAAGCCTGTGTGCGCGGAAGGAAGGCCGTCAGCCGCTGTCTGCAGCCGCCGGGCGGCCGAGCTCGGGTCGGGGAGGACGGCCGTACCCGGCAGTGAGGACCGCGGCCGGCTCCGGTACCGCTCGCGCCGGTCTCCCCGAAGAGCCGGGCGGGGCGGGGCCTGGCGCGGGGCATTGTGGGAAAGGCGTGGAGGCTGCGGCCTGGGACGCGCGCCCCGCTGGAGCGGGGTGGGGTCCCCGGCGTGGTTAGGAGGACGTGGCTTTGTGTGTAGGCTCCAGCTCCGGATCTAGATCCGGCTCCAGGTCCGGCTCCAATCTGTAGGTGAGGAAGGCGCCCCCGCAGCCCGTGCGGTTTCGGCCATAAAAGTAGCCGGCTCCGCGGGAGGGCGGAAGCCTGGAGGGAGAAGCCCCGCCCCTTCCTGGCCCCGTTGCCTGGGTGACGGGGAAATCCTGGCTGGACGCCCGGGGGGCCTCGCTTAGAAGCCTTCGGGACGCTGAGACCCTCTGGTGGTCCACACGCGTGGAAGGGGAGCTTGGGGTTCTGGAACCCTCTTCTTCCAGACTTATTGTGACCATGTTAGACTTACTCTGCACAATGCCAAGTGCCTCAAGGACTTTTCCTGCTTCAGTCCCGGTATCAGAAAAAGAAAAAAACCCTTTTCTTCCTCCTCCTTCCTCCTCCTCTCCCCGTGCCCCGGCCGTTCTTCTCCCCGTACTCCTCTTTCCCTCTCTTCCCCTCTTTCTCCTTCTCCCCCTTTCCGCCCCTCCCCCCTTCTCCCTGTGTGTCCCAGGCTGACCTCAGATTTACCATCTTCCAGCCCCCATCCCGGAGTGCTGGGATTGTCACAGCTTCTTTTTAAGAATGCTATTTTGGTGGCAAAATGTAGTGTGTGTGATCTATGCTGTTGCTTCTCTGTAGACAAAGGTGGGAACATGTTCATATAGCATACATAACGTACATAGCCCAAAGTCATACCCATATATACATATATAAGACTGAGTTTATACCAATATTTCGAATTGCAGTGCAATGCAACAGACACCAACATTTATTGTCTTGTTTTCTTCCTTTCCACGTCTTTAGCTCTTTTCTCTGATGAAAAAAATCCTATTATCCTTCATATCTTCATGTTACCAATTTTCTTCTCATGTTACCAGTTTCTCATTGCTGAAGCTAGCCTATCCCCTATGTAGTTGCTTTTAGTTTCCCACACCTTCTGCTGAACTGTTCTTTCCATTCAGGCTCCAGTCTGTGCCAAGCTGACCTCTCATACCTTCTTGCCTCACTGCAAGTTGTGCGGAGCAACTTACTCTTTGCCCCTTATATTGACTGTCTTCATATTGGTCATTCTCTGACACTGCACAAGTCCATCTAATGATTTTTTTTTTGGTATAAAAGGAAGGGCCATGACTATTATTAAATCTCCATTTTAACTACATTTTAAGAATATATTGGAAAAGATCAAGAGTAGATATAAGAGAAAACTGAAACGACCCAGCTGGTAGACAGTGGCTTCAGTGGCATTAGTTCAGGTGAAGAGAAATAAAGGAATATTTATTCATAAGAGCTCATTTAGGAATCCAAAAAGAAAATGCAGTATATATATGTATATTATCATATACATATATATGTATGGGAACATTATATTACTATAGAAAAGAAGGAAACTGCTATTTGAAACAATATAGATAAATCTGGAGGACCTTATTCTTAGTAAAATAATCCAGACAACAAAAGGCCCAACACTGTATGATCTCACCTGTTTAATCTTAAAATATTGAAATAATAGAAGTAAAGAGTACAACAGTGATTTCCAGGAGCATGGGTAAAGGGGATTCAGGAAATACTTGGGTATAAGGAATAGAAGAAAATAGACTTTCATTTATAAGATCAGTATATTCTGGGATTTTAATGTGCAGCATGATGGCTGTCATCACTGTTTTTTCTCTTTGAAATTTGATGAAAACATACCTTTTGTTCTTACCTCTCCTATGACAGTAGTTATGAGTGGTGATAGACATGTAAATTAATTTAATTATAATAATGTACATTTTGCATGCATACAGCAAAAGTATGGCATATCTAGAGTATATACAGTTGCTAATTCTTTAAATACAAGAAAAAAGTAGGAGGTATAGATAATTTCATAATAAATTTTTCACAATAAGGAAGAGAAAGAAGTATCTACTCTTAAGGATGTCCTCTCAGGGGGACTAAATCAGGGCCAGCCTTAGTACAATAAACCAAAAGTTCTCAGCTTTATCATATTTACATGAGATATAGTGTAATAAAGGGATCATTTCATTTTTTAGTTATATCTGGGGAACCACTTACCTTTCAAAATCAGTTTCCTTTGAAAATACTTTCTGTAAGCCTACTAAGCATAATTGATCACTCTATTCTTTATTATTGCATTCATCACAACATCTTATAATTACATTTCCTTGTGGTCTATTATACTGAGTTCTTTGAGCTCAAGAATCCAGTTTTATCTCTTTCTTCAATGCCTGGCTAGAACATACTTGGCATCTACACAATAAACTCACTAGGTTGGAATGGAAAATCAATATTTATTAAATACAAAGAGGAAAGAATGGCCCTTTGTTCCTAAAGTTGTTGTCTGGCCTGGTGGAGATGAGTGAAGAACACATTCACAGAAAGTAAATATCAAATGATAATGTAAACCCTATACAGGGACTTGATTTTAGGGGGAAGTACTCAGAGAAGAACTAGAGAAAAGTATGGATGCCCCTAAAAAATCCTCAAAGTATTTGGAAATTTAGAGCCAGAGAAAACTAAAGGCCCAGGAAGATTCATTAGTAACTTTCCCAAAGATACTGTAATCCAAATGTTAAGGGAATGTAAGGCATGTTTCCTGTTCCTTGATGCCTGGAATCTAAAGGCTGAACTCAGTGCCTTGCATTTGCTAGACAAGAACTCTGCTATCAGTAGAACGTGTGGACAATAATGTGCTAGAATAATTTCTGAAGAAGCAAAATTAAGCCAGTCTGTAGGTAGACATCCATCAGTAGACCATCTGCACTTCCTACCTCTTGCTGCACTTGCTTTAACTGCATCTCTGTAGGGATCTGTACTTAGCCATCTTTTAGCAACTCAAGAAATTGGGAGCATGGACGTGTGCAGAGCAGATCAAGTACAGGACAGGACTCTGCCTATCTTGGGTAGAAATGGTTTATTTTTTTACTTCTTAAAATAAAAATTTGTTATTGATTTGATGTATTTCTTTCTTTTTTTCTCTAGCACATACATATAAAACTATAACTTTCCAACAGGCATTGGTGGCTCATGCCTGTAATCCCAGCAATTTAGGAGACAGAGAGCAGAGGATCATTGTTCCAAACCAGCCTAGGTAGGAAAGTCCATAAAATTTTTTTAAAAAACTTTCTTCCCTAAAGGCTTTTTTAAAACTTACTATTTTATTTATTTATTTATTTATGTATTTATGTATGTATTTATTTATTTATTTATTATTGTGAGAATACCATACAGAGGAGTTACAATTACATGGGCAAGATAATGAGTACATTTCTTATAAAGCATTGTTGCCTCCTCTTTGTTTCTCCTTCCCATCCCTTCTCATACTCCCCCCACAATGCGATCCTCCCTCCCACCACCAAAGTTGTAAAGTTCGTTTTTCGACATAACGACTTGTACATCTCATTGTTCCAATGGGTCCACCTGTATCCCTAGTTAAACGATTTGTTTTTAACCTTCCCCTCCACAAATTATACTTCAAATACAGTGAAAGCATGGGTTATGTTGTGGGGGGAGGGACATACAAAGCAACATAAAAATCATCTTGTAAATATGTTAGAAACAATTGCATGAAGGGAAAAAAACATTTGAATACTTATCTTGGGATTCATTCCCCTAACATCAACTTATCTGATCTGTTCTGGTTGACTCAGACATATACTGGTTATTGTAAATAAGAGAAACAATGGGACCTATGTTTCTTTGGGCCTGGCTTACTTCACTTAATATATTTTTTTCCAAGTCTCTCCATTTCCTAACAAATGGGGCAATGTCATTCTTTCTGATGGAGGCATAGAATTCCATTGTGTATATATACCACATTTTCTTGATCCATTCATATACTGAGGGGCATCTGGGTTGGTTCCATATCTTAGCTATGGTAAATAATGCTGCAATAAACATAGTTGTGCTGATAGCTTTAGTATGGTCTTGTTTGTGATCATTTGGGTAAATGTCCAAAAGTGGGATTGCTGGGTCATAAGGGAGCTCTATGTGGAGTCTTTTAAGGAACCTCCATACTGCTTTCCAAAGTGGTTGAACAAGTTTACACTCCCACCAACAATGTAGTAAGGTTCCCTTCTGTCCACATCCCCTCCAGCATCTGTTGTTATTAGAGTTCTTGATTATAGCCATTCTAACTGGGGTGAGGTGGTATCTCAATGCTGTTTTGATTTGTATTTCTTTTATGGCTAGAGAGGTTGAGCATTTCTTCATGTGTCTATTGGCCATCCTTCTTTCCTCTTCAGAGAAGTTTCTCTTTAAGTCTTTCACCCATTTATTTATTGGGCAGTTGTTTCTTTGAAGATTTGTTTTTGGGGGATTTAATTTTTTAAGTTTCAGGTATATTTTAGATATGAGACCTTTGTCTGTTGTATGGCTAGTGAAGATCTTCTCCCAATCTGTGGGCTTTCTATTGATCTTGCGAGCTATGTCCTTTGCCATGCAGAAGCTCTGAAATTTCATGCAATCCCATTTGTCCAACCTTTCTTTGATTTGTTGTGTTTCTGGGTCTCTATTAAGAAAATTTCGGCCTGTGCCAAGGAAACCTAGGGTTTCTCCTATTCCATCCTGTAACGTTTTCAGAGTGTCTGCTTTGACTCCGAGGTCTTTGATCCATTTGGAGTTCTTTTTATAGAAATTTTACTATTTTTAAATTTTTAAATAAGTTTTTTATTGTGAAAGTATGGTACAGAAGGGTTTCAATTATATGAGTAAGGTAATGAGTATATTTCTTATCAAGCATTGTTGCCTCCTCCTTTGTTTTTCCCTTACCAATCCTGCCCTCCCATCTCCACGACTACACTCCCCCCAATAGAACTCTTATTTTCAATAAACTACCCTCCCCTCAAAGTCAAGTGGAGCTATAGTTCAAGTGGTAGAGAGCTAGCCTTCAGCAAAAGATGTTCAAGGACCACATCCAGGCCCTGAGTTCAAACCCCAGGATGGGCATAAAATAACAAAACAAAACAAAAGTTACAAATTTCCATGTTTTAGCAGTGTCCTATACATTCTGATACTCGATGGTTTTGTCTTTATTCAAGAAATATCTGTTCTCATTTTTCTTGTAATTCTTTTTTTGGCCCATGGATGCTTCTTTGGATGTCATAAAGAAAACACCAGCACCTCCCTCTAAGAATGTTATAACAAAAGACACTGGAGTATTGTAGAAATGAAATGCTTTAGAATAGTTCCTGCCATAGTAATTGCTATGCTTCCAGCAGTTATTTTCATTGTCTGATTTACCTTTGGTTTTCTCCCTTCTGATATAAAGAGAAACCTCAATTTTCTATTGATTGCCATTACTGTAAACATTGGGATATATTTAAATCATCAGTTATTCTGTCTTGTTCCTTTGTTTCTATCTGTGTGAAATCTGAATAGTCTGATGGCCAAGGTATTCCTCATATTGCTAATTTGTTTCTTGGCTTCAACAGAGTTTAGATGAGAAACAACCAGTGTTTGTCTTTTGCAACTTCTGATTGCCTTAGCAGCCCTGTGCCTTTCATTGTTGTGTATCCAAAACACAAAAATAGAAACAAAAAGCATGCAAGTAGGATATTAAAACCAAGCCAAAACATATTTGTTGCATCTATGATTGTCTTCTATTTAATCAGCAGAGTTTACTTTAGCTACCTTGGAATAGCATCATTTATTCATATATCATATAACCACTTTTGAGTTTAACATACTTCTTAATGAATCTATTTTATCCCTAAAGGCATTTTTTAAAAAAAATTCATTTTTCAGGAGAAGTTTTTTTTCTCTTCAACATTTTAAAATGTCAAACAGAACAGAATGTGCTATTGCTGTAATTAATATGATCAAAGGTAAGATTACACAAAAAGCTTCCTATTTCAAGGTAGACTATTATGTTGGGAGTCCTACTCAATGTTAATGAAGCTGCTTGATAAAGAAGATAAGCAGTTTCTGTTACTGATGGAGGGAACAGGATTTCAGGTAGGGAGTACACATTGAAAACTCTTTCAGCCTGCAAACACTGAACCACAGCTCCTGTCTAGATACAAGGCTGACCTGATAATGGCATCTGTTGTATTTGTCTTACCTAGCAGTCAGCTTCTCACATTGTTTCTGTTGGCATTAAGTGGCCACAAAATCTGTTTGTTTCTTTTCACTATCAGGGGGCTCTTTAAAGCAATTAATCCATTCATAAAAAAGTTTTACAACATAATAACATAATCAATAATATTCTGAAGTTAAATATCACTGTTTAATTCTACTCTAATGCATTTTTCCTTTAAAGATAACCATTATAAAGATGAATTCCTACTTCAAAGAATTAATATATTCCTTGTAAAAGTATTTCTCATAAAAATGCCACCCTCAATATGTTCTCTTTATTAATTAGCAATGTTAGTGAATAATTTTTTTAAATTACTGAACATTAAAAGTACCGATTGCTTTCACATTGATGGTAGACAATACATTGTCACTATGTTCCTCTCTTTATGGTGCTACTGTAATTGCTTTTGTTCACTTTTTAAAAATGCCTCTGAGCCAGCAAAAGGTGCTTCCCACTTTAATTAAGCAACAAGAGCTGCCAGAAATCTATTGAGAAAAAAGGACTTCCTAGTGAGAAAGGCTTCATATCACATAGAAATGTTGTTGAAAAAATGATCATATGCAATAGTTGGACCTCTAATCACTTGAAGATTTTCCCATCTTGTGTATTAAAGTTTAGCGCTAAGACTTCCAGAGGATTTCTCTATCAATTTTATATTTGCAAATGCAAACTTCCCCCTATGGGTTGTAGTTTGCCATTGCCTCCAAGAAAAATCTAAGAATTAAAAATGTCATTTTCTTTGAAGACTTGAAATAATCATTGAAACAAAAGAGTGTATACATGACCAGTGTCTCATAAAGTATGGCCTAATGCTCTTGAGGATTTCCAGTCTCTTTCCAAGACTTGGAAGGACAAAACTATTTTTGAGATAATAATGAGATGCTCATTTTTATTCATGTCTTTAAAGAATCAGATTTTTTCCTTTATCTATTTTTCTCTTGCCAATGATTTAACTCAGAGCTGTAAACATGCTAAGCTCCACCACTGAGCTGTATCCCCAGCCCACCCTTGTTCTTTAACAAGTGTCTAAGGAAGTTTTCCAGAGACTACCTGTTGTGTAGACTGCATACAGAAACACATATGAAGATCTTATCTTTGTCTATAGAGCCACACATGATGTAACAAGATTTAAAGAAATGTAAAAAGTTATTACCAATATTACCATACTTCTTAATTTTGGAGAACTTTATTTTCTTTTGGTTCTGGGGCTTGCCTTTAGGGCCCAGGTACTATCTCTGAGCGTTTTTGCCCAAGGCTAGTGCTCTGCCTCCTGAGCCACAGCTTTACTTCCAGCTTTTTGGTGGTAAATTGGAAAGAAGAGTTTCACTCTCTTTCTTACCCAGGCTGGTTTTGAATCTCACTCTTCAGATCTAACTTAGCTCCTAAGAAGCTAGGATTATAGGTCTGAGCCACCAATGCCTGGCTGAAGAAACTTTTTCATTAAAATATAGGCTAATATGTAATGAGGTTTTACTTTTTAGTGAGTTAACATTTTAGTTTCCTTGTTTAAATTTCTTATATAGTAAATATGAGGCGACACAAGTACAAAGTACACATGTACAAAGGTTACCAAGAAACTAGTAAGTCTACTCAGCAAGAATTATGGTGAGCATCCTTATAATTCTAATTGCTTCATTCCATTTTCAATTCATGGATCCTATGACTCCTTCCATCTTCTCTCCCTGGGCCTTAAAATCACTGCCAGATGAATTACTTGAATTCTGAGTTTGAATCCTGAATAAGTTATTAATTTGGTGATGAGAAAAATTCTCAGAAAATAAGAAGATAAGCAATAAACTTTCAAGAACTGAATTTTATAAGTACTAGATCTATCACTATCAATCACTATATCTAAGTTTGATATCTGTTTTATGCTTCCTGTCTTTTATTTTTAATCCTGAGCTTCTCAAATGGGTAATTGACCTATTGTTAATGTAGAGGTAGTGGAGGATGAGAGAAGTGAATTTGCTCAAGACAGCTAGTCTATGGTTTTGAGATTCCTAGAATGGTTTGGTTTGTTTCTGGGCTATGTGAATAGGAGATGTCTTTGAGTTTCTTTTGTAGCAAATTTTATTCTTTAGATTTTGTGTTAAGAGGGCTAGATTATAACATACACTTCAGAAATTCATTTTTTTTAATTTTTATTTTTTGTGAACATACTGTACAGAGGGGTTACAATTACATGGGCAAGATAATGAGTACATTTCTTATCAAGCATTGCAGCCTCCTCCTTTGTTTACCCTTCACATCCCTTCCCAGCTGCCCCCCCACCCATCCTTCCTCCCCCCCACCCCCACCAAAGTTGTAAAGTTCGTTTTCGATATGACAACTTGTACTTCTCATTGTTGCCACGGGTCCACCTGTATCCTTAAACGACTTGTTTTTCCCCATCTCCTCCACAAATTATATCAACATCAAATATAGTGAAAGCAGGGGTTATACTGTGGGGGAGGGACATACAAAGCAACAAAGAAATAATCTTATAAATGCGTTAGAAACAAATGCATGAAAGAAAAAAACATTTAAATACATATCTAAGGGTTCATTTTCCTAACATCACATTATCTGACCTTTTCTGCTTGACTCATACATATACTAGATATTGCAAATAAGGGAAACCATGGGACCTATGTTTCTTTGGGCTTGGCTTACTTCACTTAATATAAATTTTTTCCAAGCCTTTCCATTTCCTAACAAATGGGGAAATGTCATTCTTTCTGATGGAGGCATAGAATTCCATTGTGTATATATACCACATTTTCTTGATTCAGTCATCCACTGAGGGGCATCTGGGTTGGTTCCATATCTTAGCTATGGTAAATAATGCTGCAATAAACATAGTTGTGCTGATAGCTTTAGTGTGGTCTTGTTTGTAAACATTTGGATAAATGCCCAAAAGTGGGATTGCTGGGTCATAGGGGAGCTCTATGTGAAGTCTTTTGAGGAACCTCCATACTGCTTTCCAAAGTGGCTGAACAAGTTTACACTCCCACCAACAATGAAGTAAGGTTCCCTTCTGTCCACATCCCCTCCAGCATCTGTTGTTGTTAGAGTTCTTCATTTTTGCCATCCTAACTGGGGTAAGGTGGTATCTCAATGTTGTTTTGATTTGCACAGAAATTCATTTTTTAAAGAATGGGAACATAAATTTGACCCATCCAGAGCTGGGTTCTGTTTAGCTGTTTTGGGATATTTCCTCTTTTCTCTCACTGTTATTCAACTCACAGATCAGAATCAGGATTTCTAATCACTTCTACACACCCTGAAGTATATGCCATATATTATCATCAGGGATCTTTTTTTCAAACATAATCACTACTTATTCAAGAGGTGAGAAAAGTAATGAGAAAGATAGGCCTATTTCTTCTACAATGTAAACTGAAATTAGTCTAACAGGAACTTTAAACATTGTCAGTAGGTAATGATGTGTTATTAAGAATAATTCCATTTTATGTAACATAAAATGTACATCTTGATGTAATTTTTTCTCCTCCCTAGATAAAAGAAATTCTGTCTGGCTTTTAGACTATCTAGACTAATTTGGATGGTTCAGTTCCACTTTACTAATCAGTTTAAGTGCATGAACAAATTCACATCATTACCTTTCATCTCTATTTGCCTTAAAATTAATATTTATTCTTTCAGAATGTATTCTCTGTATGCTTTATCTATCTGAAATATCACAGGGAAGATAGTGAATAATCTTCACAAATTCAAAGTAATATATTTAAACTGTCACCAATTTATTAACTTTATTTATAGTAGGGAAGGACTTAATTTTAACTCAATTACATCAAGGGGGTGGGAGAACAATATCAGCCATTTTCCTAATAAAGAGTTTACATTGACTCAGAGCAAAACTTATTAAGATAACATATGATAGTAAGTTAAAAGAATTCTAAGAAACTAGAAAACTAGCTTTAAAAGCATCCATTTGAGCTGGAGCATTAGCTCATACCTCTATAACTACTCAGGAGGCTAAGAAAGATCTGAGGATCGTGGTTCAGAGCCAGCTGGGGCAGGAAAGTCCATGAGATGGGTATCTCCAAATTAACCAGTAACAAGACAGAAGTGGAGTGAGGCTCAAGTGGTAGAGCTCTAGCATTGAGCAAGTAAAGATCAGAGACAGACCCCAATCCCTGAGAGCAAGCCCCAGGTCTAGCACGCTTACACACACACACAAAATATTGTTTTGATTTAATAGTAATTGTTTATATACCACCTTACACAGAAGTATTTTTCTGATTGCTTTTATAATTATGAAAAATAAGACAGTGCCCTTGTTTTCTCTGACCCCTGATATTCACTCATTACCATATTTTATGTACATCACATATCATCTATTTTTTTCTGTATTGGTCATTGAACCTACCTATGCTTCACATATAATAGACAAAGATCTACCACTGAGTTATGTCCCCAGCACATACCACATTGTGTTACACACACATTACTCTTTCCCTCACTGGTATGGAACCTGTCATTTATCTTTGTCTTGTCACTGAAAACAACACAATGCTTTTTATGTGGGTCAAATAGCTATGTATACAAATGAATTGTTCATTATGTATGCTGATTTTTAAAAATCATAACAAGTTTTTAATTCTATGCTGGTTTCATTAAGAGGAATTTAGAACCTACCAAAATTTAGATTTTATTTATTTATTTGTCTTCTTTAGATGATTGTTAACAGAAAATTCAGAAACAGATAATTTTCTGTAGCTTTGTCTGTGTCAATTAATTTTGCTGGAATAAAAGCTCTGTTGTTTGGTCATAAACTCTGAAGATCACACCTACTCTATCGTGACTTGGAAGACTACTCAGAATCACAAGGGGGATTTGTCTAGGAAAAACCCAGTACTCTAGATATTTGGACACAGGTATAAAAGACAGACCTTAACATTTAGGATGAAATAATAAAATTTAAACAGAAGACCACTAAATCTTCTTTACTAAAAACAAACCAAGGTATACAGCTTCATGGATTAATTCTGTAAAAATATGTTTTTATTTCTTTAAGTAGTTGTACAGAGGACTTGCCATTCAACAGAGGTGTTTGTGAATACAGTGCCTCAAGATCAATGTTACCCCTTTTAACATTGTCAACTATTCCTCCCACTCTACCCCTTCCCTCACTTTTCTTAATTTTTAGGTTGGATTTTTTGATGTGAAAATTTCTCAAAAGTAATTTGCTATATGTTTTAGTTTGGGGACATGAGGTACTTTAAAAAATATAACTTTATTGTTATTATAAGGTATTGTACAGAGGGGTTACTATTTCATAAATCAGATAGTGAGTGCAATTCTTTTATTCTTATTTATTTATTTATTAGCCAGTCCTGGGGCTTGAACTCAGAGCCTGGCACTGTCCTTGAGCTCCCTTTGTTCAAGGCTAGCACTCCACCACTTGAGCCACAGCACCACTTCTGGCTTTTTCTGTTTATGTGGTACTGAGGAATTGAACCCAGGGTTACATGCATGCTGGCAAACACTCTACCACTACCACATTCCCAACCCTGTGGGTGAAATTCTTTTTGGACAATGTCACCCCTTCTTTTACTTCCTCCAGCTTTCCCCTCCCATCCCAGCTCAAATGTTGCGTAGTTCATTTTCCACGTGGTGTGTATTGAATACCATGACTGCATATGTTCATCCTCCCTCCCTCCAATTCCCTCCAGCAAAATCAAACACTATCACTACCACCACCACCATCACCACCACCACCAACAACAAAATCCCTGTTTCCATTTTCTGGAATTTGTTTCAATAAATAGTATTTTAAATGTTCAGAGGCATTACATGGTTGGGTTCTTTTCCTAAGAATATCTTCCTTTAGTTTGATTGTGTGTGAATGTCTACAGTCCTGTATAAGTTATCATGTCGAATTTTGATTTAGATTTAGCTTCCATATATGAAAGAAAAGGTGCCATTTGTCTCTCTGAGCTAGGCTTACCTCACTTAACATGATTTGTTCAAGGTCCATCCATTTCCCTGCAAATAACATAATGTTAATCTTTCTAATGGATGAAAAATTCCATTGTGTGTATATTCCACATTTTTTTGGGAGGGAAATCAGTTATCTATTGTAGGGCATATGGGCTATTTCTGTAACTTGGCTATTGTGACTAGTACAACAATGAACATTGAGGCCCAAGTGTCTTTTACTGTATTCTGACTTTTAATGTTCTGGGTAAATGCCCTAGAGAGGTATGGCTGGTTACAGGAAAGTTCTATGTTTAGGTTTTTGAAGAATCTCCAAATTGTCATCCAGAGTATTACTAGTTTACATTCCCACCAATAGTGCAATAACATTCCTTTTGTTTTGTTTTGTTGGTCATGGGACTTGAACTCTGGGCCTGGGCACTCTACCCAAGCTCTTTTACTCAAGGCTAATGTTCTACAATTTTGAGCCCCAGTTCTGCTTCCTACCATTTCTTTTTACCCACATCCCCACCAGCATATGTTGTTGTTCATATTCTTGTTGGCCAATCTAACCAGGATAAATGGAAGTCTCAAAATGGTTTTCATTGCATTTCTGTTATGGCCCAGGATGGTGAGCATTTTCTCTTGGGTGTTTTTACAACTCAGTCAAACAGTGAGTAAACCACTAGTTTTTATTTTGGGGAAATGCAGCTTACTATAGAATTAATTATGTTAATCTAAGAAGAGTGACACAATGAGAAAGTGGTTTGCTTTATGAGACAGTTATTCATAGATAGGGGAAATCTGGAGAATATGATTTTGTAGGCAGCAGGTTGACTCTTAAGGATAAGAGCAGGGATTATAGAAAAATGGGGCAGATCTGGGTTTGAATTCCAAGTATACCATCTTAACTTAGGACTTTATCTGTAAAATAACTATAGTTTTATGTTACAGTATTCCTTTGAAAATTATGAAAGACTACCCCCCAAACAGCATGGAATGTAAGAAGCATTTATCGAATAGCAGAAAAGAAAAAGAAACTTGTTGTTTGTACAAAAATATTCTTGCAGCAGAGAATGTTACTTCATTATGCTATTTTAGGTTGGGAAAATATTTCTTATGTTTGCAGTTGTCATCTAAAATTCTACATACTTAAAGTAATCTCCTAGACTCTTGATTTTTTTTTTTTATTTGAAAACTGGTTAACTCAATTCACATGACAAATATCTTACAGTAGAAAATAATGCATTAACATACTTGATTTTTATTGTGATGTATATTATTTGTATCAAAATTTTCAGTACTCTATTAAACCTTCAGTGAATTGATAGAATCATTTTTTTTAGAAACCAAATAAAAAGAAAAACTTACTTTTGTAATTTGTTCCACTTATCAAAATGTGACACTTTGTGATCCTGAAGCAATCACATGATCAGACCCATTTCTTTGCTGGGTAAAGGACTGGAATGGACTTCCACCTAACTGTGGATGATCAAGCTATTAGTGTGGTACTTTCTTTATAGGTCTTGCTTGTCTTGATGAGCACAATTGCTTTATGGACTTTTACGGGAGGGCTGGGACATGAATATGCTACTTATACCTTTCTCCCTGAAGTTATAATCAGAAGAGATTTGAATCAAAGGGATGGATCAGTAAATTATTTATTATTAGTAATAAAGGACTGTGCCAGGGAAAGGCATGCAATCATGAATACTGAAGAATAATAAATATGTTATTGCCTGAGATTCCTGTTGTTTGCCAAGTATTATCAAGTGTCTGTATTCCTTGGGAACTAGAGATGTCTCAGAATGAAATACACTGTGTTCTCATGTTCACACATGAGTATATTTAGAGATGAAATCAACTGGAAATGAATATCAAGGACAGCCTTCAAGGGAGAATAAAGTCATGACCAGTCAGTTTTATTCCTCTGTCTTAGTGATAGGAAAATTATATGCTAACTGTATGCTAATATTTTCTTCAAAGAAAATCTTTGAAGAAATCCCATGATAGGAATAGATAATAGAAAAAAATAAAGAAGGAAATACATTTACATTCACCACATTGAATAACTGGTATTAGCATGTTTCTATGCACCATTTAGTTCTTACAATCTGTAAAAATATTGAAACATTTTTGTTTTGTTTTATTTAAAACCATATTTCTTATTTTGAGAAGTTTCTGTTTAGCTCCTTTGCCTATTTGTTAATTGATTTATTGATTCTTTGAGGTTTTAATTTCTTGAGCTCCTTGTATCTTCATTAGGTTCTTGTTAGAAATGTAACTGGTAATGATCTTTCTATTTGTAACTGTGTTCTTTGCTGTGAAGAAACTTTTTAGCTTGATGCATTCTCATTCACCAATTCTTTCTTCAATTTGCTGAGCCCTTGGAACTCTACTCAGAAAGTTCCTGCCTATATCAATAAGCTATAATGCTTTTCCTTTCTGTAGTAGTTTTAAGGTTTCAGGCCTTACATTGAGTTCTTTGATTCATTTTGAATAGGTATTAATCATCCAAGCATCACAACTATTAGGGGAAAATGCTACTATTCAATGTTGCTCTTCTGATACCTGAGGGAAGTTGAACAGAAAACAGAAGAGATTTCAGCTTGATGGAGTCCTCAAAGTGGAGGAGATCAGCTGGCATTTGGCTCCAGGCACAGTGATCATTATTTTACATTTTTAAGCATTGGAGCTGTATAATGAGGTTTGTTACCTGAGTTATGCTGACTGCCTCTTCAATCTAGTAAAGGAAGAAGCAAGATCAGAGTCAACTGGGGTGAGTGCTGTCCCTTCGATTTTTGTTTAAGGCTAGTGTTCTACCACTTGAACTTGAACTACTACTCCACTTCTGGCTTTTTGTGGTTAATTGAAGAAAAGAGTCTCATGGACTTTTCTGCTTGGGCTGGTTTTGAACCATGATCCTCAGATCTTAGCCTCCTGAGTAGCTAGGATTACAGACATGAGCCACTATCCCCAGCTCCAAGCCTAAACTTCGATCCTCATGTTTCTGATTTATCTACCTGCTGACAGATGTATAAAACTGCCCCTCTCTTAGTCAGCCTATTGTATAAAAATTAAAAACCTAAGTGCCTACTATATAAGGGAACAGAAGGACCAAAGAGGGCAAGAGAGAGAAATAAATCTCCTTTTTGCCTAGTAGTGTACCATCTTGCCTTTCTAGTGAACGTGGCCTGGACAGCTACCTCTCTGTCCATCCCATTGCTCATTTGTCACTATTCTTCCTCTAGGGGAAAAAAGAATTGTCCTTAAGGAAACATGAGGAAGGGAACAGTTCTCAGATCCTGTACTCCTCCAAATTACCACAAATAGTCTTTGAAAGAATATTATGACAACTGGAATTACATTGGTAGGACAGAACCCAAGGCTCAGATATGTTAAGCAACTGTCTACAATCACATAGCTAAGTGCAAGTGTCTGAAGCTGCGTTTAAACATGGTTGTGTCAGACCCCAAGGCCCAAGTTCTTTTCTCAGTGCTTCTACTCTCATGAGTTCTGTCTTCTTGTATGTTGGCATTTTAATGCAGACTTTTTGCAGACTTAAGGGACAGGTCTAGCTTTCATGGGGGAAAGAATGAGAGGCTATTTCAGATGTCTTGTTGACCAGAAGGGTCTGTTTGACAGTTTTTCAAATGATTAATCCATCTATAATATTTACAACATATAAGGATTCACTTAAGCTCAAAACAGATAAACATTAAGAGGGTAAAATCAGTTCCTAGAATCAAGATGAGAAATTTGTTATGCAGTTCTTTTATTTAAAATTAAACATAACTTCATAGCACCAATGTATAATTGTGTTGTCCACACTTAACTCTGCTAAACAATTGGAAGTAAGGAGTATATTGCTGAGACTAAAGGAAACACCTGGAGATGGCGTAATTGTAAGACAAAAAGTTCGTTGTAACTTACTAACTGGGAAGCTACTGGGGAAAGGATGGAAGGTTCAAGTATCTTAGCTGATCCCACATTTTGGGGAAAAGCAGAAGTGAGAATGCCTACCTCAGAGAACATGGTTAGGACTGAATCAGTTCATATATGTAAAAGATATATCTACTTTCAGACACTGAGCCTTTGCCCTTCATATAGAGCATATTTGAGAATTTATCAAACCTTCATCTTGAATCACAAAATGTAGTTTGGGAAGTTGAGCACAGATATTATTCTTTCTTTTCCTGCTATAACATTTTGAATAGTCCTTGTCATGGAATCTCCTCCAGTTCTAGTCTTTGCTTACAATGCCTAAAATACTTAAAATCTGAACAAAATCTGTTGGCTATGGAAGTAAAAGGAGGGATATGAAGTTCAGGAATGGGACAGGAATGATAAAGCAAATTTGTTCTGTTGATCCTGTATCTCTCTGCTCTTAACTGAATCTTCTGAGAAGAGGTAGGGGACTCTCTTTTACAAATCACTCCAATGATAAATACTTTAATGAGGGCTACACCCATTACTGCTTTTATGTGTTTTTTTTTTTTTTTTAACATTTTCTTTCTTTAGTATTGGAGATTGAACCTAGTGTCTCACACATGCTAGACAAATGCTCTACTACTTGGCTATCCCCCCATGTCTGCCCCCTGAAAAATCACTGTAATGGCTCTCCTTTCCTAGGATTTATGATTTGAACAGGGACGACAGGATCATGGAAGAGTGCAGACAAAGTGGTATTTAGCTGCCAAAGATGAAGTCATTTATGGTGACTGAGGTCATATCACATCATCTAAAGTTATGTAATCAATCTTTTCCCTTCTTCGTTTTTGAAGCAATTTTGCTGTGTAGCCTAGGCTGATTTCAAACTTATCTTTCTCTCACCTCAGCGAAGTACTGGAATTACAGGCCTGTGTGAGCAAACATGTCTGTAGCTAAATCTTGGTTAAGTCTCCATAGCTTCCCCTCCCCCTATTGTATTTTTCATACTTTTTTTAAAATAAAAATTTAAAAATGGTTTTTAGCAGTTTATGACCTTCTGAATTTTCACACCAATTTTAGTCCATGTGTCAAAATCATAGAATTGCATTTGGCTGGAATTACATGTTTTATAAATTAATCGGACAGACTATTTAGTCTTCTTTGTGTATTTTTCTTATAGCATTTCATACATTCTTTGTTAAATTTATTTTAGGTGCCTTATATTTTTATTGCTGTTTTAAAAATCTTTTAAAATATATGTTCTAATTATACATTGTTAGCATATAAGAATAGATTTGGCACATTATATCCACTTAATCATATTCATTTGTTTATTATAGGATTTTATAATAGACAGTTGTATTATCTGTAAATAAGGTCAGTTTTTCAGTCTTCATTTCTAACATTAACATTTCCATATTTGTATTTCTTTTTCCTTTTTTCTGGTGCTAGGATTAGGGCTTGAACTCAGGGCTAGGGTGTTCTCTCAGTGTTTTTTTTTTTTGTTGTTATTGTTCAAGGCTGGCACTCTATCACTTGAGCCACATCTCTACTTTTGGCATTTTGTTGGTTAATTGGAGATAAGAGTCTTACAGACTTTCCTGTATGGGCTTGCTTTGAACATAATCCTTAGGTCTCAGACTCCTGAGTATCTAGGATTACTGGTGTGAGTCACCAGCACCTGGCTTCCATCTTTATATTGCTTCTTATTTTTCTTCATGTTGAGGACTTCTTGTACCACATTAAATAATGAAATGAGATACTTGCAATCTTAATTGCAATCTTTCTACCAATCATTATGAGCCTTGATCTTTGCTTGTAATCAATGATGGAAAAACGGTGTTTGCTCTCAACTCTGCCAAATACCTTGTTCAGAGCAGGTGATTGATTAATAAATATTCTTTCTAGTACATGGACATATATCAGGCGAGAGCATTTCTTTTTTTTTTTTTTTTTTGCTGGTCGTGGGGCCTGAACTCTGGGCCTCAGCTCTTCAGCTCAAGGCTAGCGCTCTACCAATTGAGCCACAGTGCCACTTCCAGCTTTTTCTGCTTATGTGGTGCTGAGGAATCAAACCCAGGGCCTCATGCATGCAAGGCAAGCACTCTACCACTGAACCACCTTCCCAGCCCATGCGAAAGCATTTCTGTCAGGCATAAAACCTCCCAGGTATATACCTAAATGCAAAGTGATTAGAGTTTTGCAATCTGGAGTAGCAGTTTAAATTATCCAGAGGTGATGTCAACTTGGATATTTCAGTTTTTTTATTTCTATTATAGTCGTGAAGGAATTGCTCTGAGACTGAGAATTGATTTATGATAAAATTGCTATTTTTAAGCATCTGTTAATGTCATTTCACTATCATAAACACTAACAGTAGTTAGACATGTTCTCCAGAAGAGGTTTTTATGCCTCCCATTACAAACTGATACTAGGCATTGAGAGAGGAAGTTGAGTTCTGCAGTCATGCTGCTGTGTTGGTTTTCTTTTGCAATATAACTAATTATACATATGAGCAGCTTAAAGCAATCCTACATGGCAGTATACACCTTGGGAAGCTGAGGCAGGAAGATAACAGGTTTAAGGCCAGCCCATTCTACATACTGAAATCTTGTCTCTAAACAGAACAATACAACTGCAACAACAACAAATCCCTGTTTTATCTTTCAGAGTTTTCATGGGTCAGGAATCTGGGCACAGATTATATTCTCTGCTCAAGTTCACAGAGTGCCAACTATCTTGTGGCTCTCAGCAGATATGAGGCATTTTATAAACTCTGTGAGTGGATGGCAGAATTCAATTCCCCGAGCTCTGGGGCCGAGGACTTAGTGTTTTTGTTAGCTGTTCTGATTACCACTATCTATCATCTATAGGCAGACATTTCACAACATGGCTATTTTCTTCTCTTGACTAAGCCTATCAGAGAACATTCTTGCTTGCAAGGGTCACCCAAATAGGCCAGGCCAAACAGATGCCTTCTTTTTGTTTAATTGATTTGGGACCTTAATTATATCTGAAAAAAATCCTTTTCTTACTATTTGATGAAAAAATCATTAGGATAAAAATCTCATATTCACTGGTTCTACCAAAGTACAAGGTAAGAAGATTATAAAGGATGATGGTCAGCTCAGGACTTTTTAGGACTCTGGCTATCTTAATGATTTTGTATAGGTGTAATGCTATTTCCCTACTCTCACAGGAACATTTCTTTCTTGTTTCATAGCTACATTTTATGAAGATATTAATGAGCCTTTCTCTTTTTCAAAAATCCTATATGCCTTAAATTGAGTGTTTGGCTCTAACTTCATTTCCTAGGTAATTGAGAGAACATCTTTACAAGTCAGAAATTTGGTAGTTTATGGGCTTTAATCCAACAGTCCAATAGTTTTTGAGTTTTACTGTTTTATTTAAAACTTTAAATTCATGTAGTTCTACAAGGGGGTTTCAAGTTAACATTTCCATTTATATTTCCAGTGCTACTCTGTGTGTGTGTGTGTGTGTGTGTGTGTGTGTGTGTGTGTGTGTGTGTGTGTGTGTGTGTGTGTGTGTGTGTGTGTGTTGGTTTTGTGGCTTGAACTTAGTGCCTAGGCCCTGTTTCTGGGCTTTTGTGCTCAAGGCTAGTACTCTAGTACTCAAGGTTAGTACCTGAGCCACAGGTCCACCTCTGGCTTTTTGTTGATAACTATTATTTGTTTACTTATTTTTATTTATTTATTTTTTAGTGTTTTTGTAGACAGAGGGGTTACAGTTACATGAATCGGGTAATAAGTAATAACTACATTTCTTTTTGAACCATGTCTCCCCTTCCCTCACTCTCTCCTGGTTTTTCCCTCTCATCCCAACCCACGAGATATATAGTTCATTTTCCACATAGTACCTAGTGATTATCCCTGTTGTATTTATTCATCTTTGTCCCACTCTTTAAGTGCCCTTCTTTCCCCTCCCAAGCAAACTAAAAAGCAAGGCAAAAGGAAAAGAAAACAGAGATAGCAACACTGGCAACAAAAAAAATGTCTCTTGTTTCTTTTTCTTGGTGTTCATTTCATATTTTTTATATGATCATCTGTGCATAACTATTGAGCCTTTGTCTACCATAGGAATGATGCACTTCTGGCTTTTTGGTGGTTAATTGGAGATAAGAGCATCACACACTTTCCTGCTTGGGCTGGCTTCAAACGGTGATCCTCTGATTTCAGCTTCCGATGTAGCTAGGATTACAGGTGCAAGCTAGGGGCACCTGGTAGGTGTCCAGTGCTTTTTGATTATACTCCCTCTTCCATCATTCTCCCCCAGAGTTTGCTGTTTGTAAGCTGCTACATTTTAACTATATTGAAAGCCACATGTTTACACACAAACACCCACAGTGAGGTATTTATTGGTAACCTCCCCATGTTAATAGCCTTTTGCTGTTCACAAGGTGTCATATCAGGCCAATATGTAATTATGCTTAGCAACATTATTTAGGCAACATAAGGGCTCCTAGGTTGGTGACTGCACAAATTATACAAGTAGAATTGGGTGAACTTGTTAATCTGCATAGAACTTCAAATCTAGAGCTCTTTTATACAGGTGCTTCGCTATTATATGAGTACAAAGTGTTTGTAAATATACATAATTTTGCATAAAATAATACAGATAACATTTTATAGAATTGGAGGCATCTGGTCTTACTTTGTATTACTCTGAAGTGGTTCCAAAAGATGCATCTATCTTTTTCTGTAGATTTATGTGCAGCTCTTTTTGAATTGGTAGTTATTTTTCTATTATGCTCTATCCCTTATAATTTGGCATATGTTTCTTGTCTGCTTCATGTTCTCCTTATGTTTATATGAGCCTGCATATCTTCTTAGTTACAAGAAGGAAGAAATAGAAACCATGTCAGCTGACAGATTTATTTAAGCCACCACATCATTCACTTTCATGCTTTTCCTTAATCACATTTCAATTGTCTTCAGGCAAAGCTTCTCACACAAAAAAGAAACTATACTCCAGAATAGAAATATTCATGAGGTTGGCAGATTTATAAGGATAATCTGTCCTGCCAGCAGCTTTTGCTAAGTATTGAGCTTTTATGATAAAAGATGATGGAAATTGGTAGATACAGGACAACTTAAAATAAAATAATCTGAATAGTTGATATAGATTGGCATGAATAGACCCAAAAGAATGTGTTATAAGAGATTTTTTTAATCTTCATCTTATGTCCTGGTCTCTGGCACAATTTTTATGTCTTATACTGAGAGTTTGGTGAGGCTTAGTGACTTCCCAAAATAACAAAGAAATTTTTCTAGGGCTTAGAAATATAATATAATTTAAGCATGGTGGAAAATAAGAGTAAAACAGATTAATATGCACATGGAAGAAAGTTTTTGGGTTTTCCATTTCTAAAAGATGGTCATCCTTGAACTTACACAAGGTTGAATGACAAAAAAGTACCACTATTTGTACATATTTGCTGTACTCAGCATAAAAGGTAAACCGTCATCACGTACTGAGCTGCTTCTACCCCATTATTGTTAAGTTTGCTAGTAGAGCAACATTTCTTCAGTGTAGTTACTTGGGCTGGTCTCACACTATGGTATGGAAGACACAAGTCACTACAGAATCAGGGGATATTGTGAGTTGAGTTGTATCCTTCGGAAACATATGATGAATTTTATATCTCCGATGCTTGTGAATGGAGCCTAACTAGGAAGTGGCACCTTCACAAATACAATCAAGTCAAGATGAGGTTATATGGCTTGGGGGAGGGAATCTCCATCTAATGACCATTGACCTTATTAGAAGACCACATGCAAATAGATACAGATAGAGGGTCATGTAGTGGCAGAGACAAAGATTCCAGTGATTCAGTGCAAAGCAAAGGGTGCCAAAATTACCAGTAGCCTCTAAAATTTAAGAGTGAAGCATTTAGATAGGTTCTCCTGAAAAATCTCATAAGGAACCAACTTTACTGACACCTTGTCTTTGGACTTTGAGCCTCCAACAAATGAGAGATTTTCTGTTATTTAAAGTCATCCAGGTATCATGGCAGTCCTCCAAAACGAAGAGAAAAGGCAGGAGGAAAACTTTTTCATCCCTGAGATGTTACTGGTTTCTTAGGCCCTGTGAAATGTAGGCAAGTTCTCATTATTGCTCTCACAACAACCTTGTAGGGTAGATATTGTCCCCATTTTACAGATGCCAGAAGTCAACCATATTAGATGATTTCTATTTGATAAGGAAGCCAATGGACCACTGTATTACTAATATCCCTTCAGAAGGGACAGTTAAAGTTAGAAATGGCTTAGCCATCTAAGGCTGTCCATACAATTGATTTCAGGATCCTTATGAAGAAAAAAATTACATTTTCTACCAATTGTTTTCATCACTAGTATTTACTGTTACAATAAAAATATTTCGAAAGCCAGGTGCCAGTGGCTCATGCCTATAATTCTAGCTACTAAGGAGGCTGAGATTTGAGGACCATGTTCATAGCTAGCCCAGGCAGGAAAGTCCGAGAGACTCTTATCTCCAATTAACCACTAGAAAACTGGAAGTGGCACTGTTGCTCAAGTGGTAGAGCACTTGTCATGAGCTGAAGAGTTCAGAGACAGTGTCCATGCTCAGAGTTTAAGCCCTACAACTGACCTATATATATATATATATATATATATATATATATATATATATATATATATATGAAGATATATATATACTTATATATACATATATATATGAAGAAATAACATATTCCTATGAAACTATATGATAATATCAGGGAAGTTTTTATGATATAGAGGATATAGAGTTAAGAACATTGGTACATGGATAAAGATGGAATGGAGTAGGAGAGTAAAATGGAATAAAAACAAATAATCTGGCAGAACTTTTCTTTACTTTTATTTCCTAGTACTGAGATGTGAACTCAAGGCCTCATGCTTTTTCTGCTAATGCTCTACCACTTGAACCATACCTTCAGACCAGCTTTTTGCTGATTATTTTGAGGATGGAGTCTCATGGATTTTTCTGCCACGGTTGGCTTTGAGCCTAGATGTTCTAAGTTTCAGTCTCCTGAGTAGCTAGACTTACAGGTGTAAGTCACTCTGCCTGGCTGAAAATATTTCTTCTGCATTTTTAGCCCTTAATCATTTTTTGTTGTTAGTGTTCATTAGATATTAGTATTAATGTTAAATATGAGGTCTGGGTTGAAATATTTAGTAATATTGGACAATATCATGCATGTATTGCACATCACTTGGCTCAAGCAACTATTTCACATTCTAAATGTAGTTGCGAGTTTTATTATACCTAACTTTTAAAAAATTCAGGTCATGTAATTTTGTTTTGTTTTGTTTTTTATTGTAAAGGTGATGTACAGAGGTAAGTCAGGTATTGAGAACCTTCCTTCCTTCCCTGTAGTGGACTGGACATGCACCAGGTAGAACGTGAAATACTGGGTAGCTCTATCTAGTAATTGAATAATGTAGAGAAATAGTGACTGTATAATTGCTTGGCCTTTGTTAATAGTTACTGAAACTTTGAAGAAAGAAGAGCCACAGGCTCAGATCAGCCAACCATCAACTCAGGACACTATGCAAACCAGAAGACATTCCAGGAGTACTGAAGGAAATGCTTATCTCCTTCAGCCAGAGACTGGAACTGGAACTTAGTTGTGAGGGTGATCAAAGAGCAAAGGAAGAGTGAGTACTTACTTGTTCAGTCCTAATTAAAGTCAGGAACCTGGGTGTGGAAACCCTAGATTAGGAATGAGGATACTGGATGGATGGGACAGAGAATTTTGAATCTATCGTTGCCTTGTATTAGCAGAAGTAACCACTGCTTAGTGACTAGAAGAGAGAAACCTCTCTTTTCCAGGAAATGAATGAAAATCTTCAATATGGAGAATGCCTTGCTCCTGATGTATGTTGCCTTTGCAATGTACCTCTTCATTCTGTCATTGCCATAGGTTAGAAATAAGCATCGAGTTTAAGCACAGCTTGAGGTGTTAGAATCTGGGGGTTTTCAGAGAATTGCAAAATCTGGATAGGATGTGCCCATAAGGGCTGAGGAGAGGGACATGTGTAGATGAAGATTTTGAGGGGATTAGCCTAAGGCTTGGTACAGAAGATAGGCTGGTAAGTAGAAAGTTACTGACCTGGGCTCATAGCTCCACGATTCAGGATTTCATGTTGTAGCATGGACACTTAGAGCTTATACCAATATTACACTGGCCTGGGCCCCTTAAGGCTTGGTGGAAGCCAGAATGTTTTGGCAGAGTATCAAGGAATGGAGTCAGGAGCTCTGGGAGATAAGTCTGTTGAAACTGGAAAACTCACCCTTGCCTCTGCTTCCTAGGAAAACCCTGATGACCCTTGATTCACAGAAGCAATAGGAATGCACGTTTGACGCAGACATGATTGTCTTGAGAAGTCCTGTGGCAGCTATTCTCTGGAGGCTGCAGTTGACAGCTGAAGATTGCTACTTGCAATTACCTAGAGAACATGGGAATGATACGATTCCAGCCTATCTTAGGCCAAATTGGACACAACTAAAGGGCAACAAGGCCAAATTGGCAAGGAGCAGGCACTGACTCACTGGGATGTGAAGTAAGGGCTCATGCGCCATGCTGCTAGAGAGATGCCAGCAAGCCTATTGCTTGTTAACATCAATTCATGGGAAAACTAAGCTGTGTACTGAAGATTGATGACAAATGGGACAAAAGTAATGGAAAACCGAGTTCATAGAACCAGAGCCCCCTTATTGAAGGGAAGGATGGGTTCACTTGAGTAAAGGACCCTGACAGGATTCTTCATGAGTATTTTATATGCCATAGATTCTCTCAGTTTTTTCTCTCTCCCTCCCTCCCTCCATCCCTCCCTCCCTCACTCCCTCCCTCTCTTCCTTCCTTCCTTCCTTCCTTCCTTCCTTTTTTCCTTCCTTCTTTCTCCCTCCCTCCCTCTCTACCTCCCTCTCTTCCTTCTCTCTCCTTTCTCCCTTTCTTCCTAACTTCCTTCCTTCTCTCCCCTCTCTGCTTCCCTCCCTCCATCCCTTCCTCCCTCCCTCACTCTTTTCTCTGTCTTTGTCTCTGTCTCTGTCTCTCTCTCTTTGTTATACTGTTGTATTGTCATCTGTTAGGTAGTCATTCTGTTCACCTAGTTATTTAGTTCCTCTGTGTTAAATGCATTATAGTAGACAATAACATAATATACATAGAGTCACATACTTTTCTAGATGCCAGGCTCTTCTTCAGACATTCTGATTGAGTAATTATCTAATGTTGCCCATTCCAGTCCTCTGACCAAGCTAAGCAATTCACCACTCTTCTGGGAGACATATCCTTACCTCATCCCCATTCCTCATAAAAAATGAATGATCACATCTGCTGTACGCATCTCTTCTCACTGAGACTCTTTCTCCTTTCTGTTGTGTGATAGCAATCCACATTTGGCTCCACAAATGAAATGAAGCAATCTGTGAAAGGATCTCATAGATCCCTTAGAATAGAAACATAACAAACTACTCAGAAAAAGCAAAAAAAAAAAAAAAAAAAGAATAGAAACGTTAGAGCATCAAAGGCAGGTGACACAAATCTGTTGACAGAATTTAGTTTTGCCTCTTAAACTGATAAATGGATCATCTTACTGACAATCACCACTGGGTTCATCAAAACTTTACAACCTAAAATAGACTCCCAGAGTGTAGTGAGCCACAGATAGGCAGGTGTTGAGTCTTCACTAGTTTTCAGCAGTACACTGTGAATGCTGTTATATCTTTCCAGTGGAAAACAGAATCTTACTTCTTTTTTTTTTTTAATTGTATTTTATTTTATTTGAGAACATACTGTATAGAGGGGCTACAATTACATGGGCAGGATAATGCATACATTTCTTACCAAGCATTGCAGCCTCCTCCTTTGTTTACCCTTCACTTCCCTTCCCCGCCTCCCCCCTCCCCCCACCCAATTTTATCCCCCTCCCCCCACCCAATTAAACCCCCCCCCACACCGACATTGTAAAGCTGGTTTTGACATGACATTTTGTACTTCTCATTGTTGCAACAGGTCCACCTGAATCCTTAAACGACTTGTTTGTCCCCATCTCCTCCACATGTTATACTGACATCAAATATAGTGAAAGCGGGGGTTACACTGTGGGGGAGGGACATACAAAGCAACAAAGAAATAATCTTATAAATGCGTTAGAAACACATGCATGAAAGAAATGAAAACATTAAAATACATATTTAAGGGTTCATTTTCCTAACATCACATTATCTGACCTTTTCCGCTTGACTCATACCTATACTATATATTGCAAATAAGGGAAACCATGGGACCTATGCTTCTTTGGGCCTGGCTTACTTCACTTAATATAATTTTTTCCAAACCTTTCCATTTCCTAACAAATGGGGAAATGTCATTCTTTCTGATGGAGGCATAGAATTCCATTGTGTATATATACCACATTTTCTTGATCCATTCATCTACTGAGGGGCATCTGGGTTGGTTCCATATCTTAGCTATGGTAAATAATGCTGCAATAAACATAGTTGTGCTGGTAGCTTTAGTGTGGTCTTGTTTGTAAACATTTGGGTAAATGCCCAAAAGTGGGATTGCTGGGTCATAGGGGAGATCTATGTGAAGTCTTTTGAGGAACCTCCATACTGCTTTCCAAAGTGGTTGAACAAGTTTACATTCCCACCAACAATGAAGTAAGGTTCCTTTCTGTCCACATCCCCTCCAGCATCTGTTGTTGTTAGAGTTCTTGATTTTTGCTGTTCTAACTGGAGTGAGGTGATATCTCAATGTTGTTTTGATTTGCATTTCTTTTATGGCTAGGGATGTTGAACATTTCTTCATGTGTCTATTGGCCATCCTTCTTTCTTCTTCAGAGAAGCTTCTCTTTAAGTCTTTCGCCCACTTATTTATTGGGCAGTTGTTTCTTTGAGGATTTGTTGTTGGGTGGTTTAATTTTTTGAGTTCCAAGTATATTTTAGATATGAGACCCTTGTCCGTTGTATGGCTAGTAAAGATCTTCTCCCAATCGGTGGGCTTTCTATTGATCTTGCCAGCTATGTCATTTGCCCTGCAGAAGCTCTGCAATCTTATGCAATCCCATTTGTCCAACCTTTCTTTGATTTGTTGTGCTTCCGGGTCTCTATTCAGAAAATTTCGACCTGAGCCAAGGAGACCTAGGGTTTCTCCTATTCCATCCTGTAATGTTTTCAGAGTGTCTGCTTTGACTTCAAGGTCTTTGATCCATTTGGAGTTGATTCTGGTGCAGGGTGATATATAAGGATCTAGCTTTAGTTTTCTACATGTAGTTAACCAATTTTGCCAGCACCATTTACTGAAGAGGCTGTCTTTCTTCCATTCTATTGTTTTAGCTTCCTTATCGAAAATTAGATGGCTATAGGTCTGTAGGTTCATTTCTGGGTTTTCACAGAATCTTACTTCTAAACCTGTGTTACAGCTTTGCTGCTGGAGATCCCAGATACTCCATGTGAAGTCCCCACCCACCTCTTGCATAACTGGATATGCAAAGATACAGAAAGACATACAATATTCTGGACCTACTGTACAGTCCCCTCTTGGTGTGTCCTTCTCAAAACCTAAATGGATCAAAGAAGGTTTGTTAAAGTATGCTATCTTAAAAATCAAGACACCCCCCACTCCGCAACACTGTGTTTAATTTTACTTGTAGTGACTGCAAAGTCAATATCCTGGTATAGTGAAGATAATAAATCCCTACAAACCTTCACAACAAAGCAGTCCCCTGAAACTGTGTAAGGTTTTTCTCACACCTTTTAAGATCTGTACATCAGATCCAGTTAGCACAAGAACATCACTGTCATGGACCAGGGTAATAACTTGTGCAATTCTAAGATAATTGAGTTTCCTGCCTGCTGTATTTTGGTAGAGAGCAAGAGTGTTAATCATGCCCTTGGGTGATGGTAAATGCACACCTTCGCCATTCTAATGTAAAAGTTAATTTGTTTTGAAACTCTTGACTAATGGGGATTGAAAAGAGTGCATTCGCTAAACTGATACCAAGTACATAAACTACAATGATTGATTCTAGAAGAGATCAATTGCCTGGCGTACCTACTGTTGGGCTCACCACTTGATTAAGTTCACAGTGATGGTAGTCTACCAAAATACATATGACATGGGTGAATTCCAGGCAATGTGTTGGATATAACTCTGCATTCTTTAGTAGCACAGATCCCTATAATCTCTCCTAGTTTGCAAGTTCACTTAATATTTAGATCAGGATTCCCTTTAACACTTCCTCTTATAAAATTTCACTGTAACTAGGGCTCATGATAGAATTTCTGGCCCCCTATTTTAAGTACCAGCTGATATAATTTATGCAAAACCTCTTGAAGAGAGTTTATCCAATGTAAAGTATGGTATATGGCTTTAAGTCCTTTTGAAGAAGATTTAGAGAAATATTGATAGCATACTCTGGGTGCCAGTGGCTCACATCTGATCATCTTAGTTCTCAGGAGGCTGAGATCTGCAGGATCTCAGTTCCAGGCCAAATCAGGCAGAAAATTACACTGGACTCCATCTCCAAAATAACCGTAATAAGCAGAGCTATTGTTGTGTCTCAAGTAGTAGAGTGTGCCAGCCAAATGTCTCAAACTACTCAGAGCCAAGTGCAGCTCATGTCTGTAATCTTATCTACTCAGGGGATTGAGATGTAAGAGTGAAGATTTGAAGACAGCCCAGACAGAAAAATCATAAGACTCTTATTAACCACCAAAAAGCAGGCAGGTGAGTTGTGGCTCAAGTGGTAGAGTACCAGCCTTGAGCAACAAGCTCAAGGATAGTGCCTAGGTCCTGAGTTTAAGCCCCAATATTAGCACACAAGTAACAAAAAGCTACTCAATATTTACACAGGCCAATAAACAGACTAGTCATGGTAATGGAGATGGAGACAATATAAGAGCTCAACAACATGAAGTCACGCATACCATGGTTGATCTAGACACTGTTGTAACTGCATGAGAGGCCTATCAAAAGTAGAGGTAAATGATGAGCTTCAAGAAAACCAGTCAGTCACTTGGTGACAGCTGATTATATCAACCCCTACCTATATGCTGAAGGCAACAGTGATTCTTCTTACTTGAACTGATACCTTCTTTAGGTATGTTTTCTTCCATGGTGACAGTGCTTCTGTAACACTAACATTTAAACACCCACAGAATACATGATTCTTGAAAGCAATGCCACATGCGTGGTTTCAGATTGAACAACCCATTTCATAAAGCGTGCACAAGTGAGTATGTGGCTTATGTCCTCTGGATCTTCCATGTGCCATACACTCTGGAAACATTATGGATACATAATGAGACGTCTGCCATACCTAGCATAGAGGAACTAAGATACAGGAACTAGGACATGACACGGGATTGGTCCTTCTCACCATCACTCCCTGAAGTCCACCTGTAGAGTTCCCTTGTCTTATTGTTGCCATATTGAGGGAATACTTTTACTTAGCAATATAGTTAACTGTTCACTGAAACTGAAGTTGTGGTTATTTTAAGAAAATAGTTATTAAACTCAAACAGGCCATGAAGAACCTGATGGTCTTGAAGATCCACAATTGTTAGTAGATAGTGGAATCAAGAGTTGCCCCTGTGTTGTCATGTTTAAGGATACACAGTCCATACAACAATGAAGGAGCTATGAGTGCAGATTCAGGTTGCTTGCCTAAGCAACTTGGATCAGCTGAGGGACTGAACAACCTGGTAGAGAGAAGAAAAAAGAGAGAGAGGTGGTGGTCAAGGTGGTAAATGTGAAGTATGGAATATGGTGTAGGTAGCAGTTGCACATATGTAGGTTATGTTTCTAACTTGTGAAGCAAGCATTGGAAGAGGCCACTATGTGGATACTCAGCGATGGAGTAATTAGATCTGAGTGGTACATATCAGAGATGCACTATATCAACTTCACAGCCTCCCAGCCATACCTACATGGAAGCTTTGGCTAACAAGGAAGGAGCAATCCCATGTGTGTTTGGATTCACTTTGTACTAGTATCTTGCTTCAAATCTATGTTGTAACTTTTAGCTGCAGAGCCCTTATGATGCTATGGCATATAGATTTTAGGAGGTAGATTTTGAGAGATTACATTTAAGTATTTTCAGACTTCAGAGGTATTGAGGACATAGGAAGGAGTTACCTTAAGTAGAAGTTTGGGGGAAAGTTGAATCACAAGGAAGATTTCTAAAGACTAATTAAACATTTTTGTTTGAGGATTAGATATAAGGAGAAAATTTTGGCCAAGAAGCTTTAAAAGTAGTCAATAGGAATTCCAGAGGAATGCCTAGAGCTTTTATTCAAGAATGACCAAACTTAGCCAGCTTAACAACCCTTTCAATTTTGCACAGGAAAGAGAAATACTGTCTTAAATGTTTGTAGTATTACAAACTTCAAATTTTTCACACTCAACATACTTTTATAAGTTCATCTATGACTATTATCCCTACTTTTGAGATCAGGAAGTTGGATCCCTAGCTTTTTCTGATACGTACTGCATAGTTTGATTTTTTTTGTCAGTTTTTTTTTTTTTTTGTCAGGGCTTGAACTCAGGTCCAGGGCACTGTCTCTAAGCTCTTTTGCTGAAGACTAGTGCTCTACCACTTTCAGCCATAGTGCTACTTACAGTTTTCTGGTGGTTAATTGGAGATAAGAGTCTCATAGACTTTCCTGCCTAGGCTAGTTTTGAACTGTGGTCCTTAGCTCTCAGCCTCCCGAGTAGCTAGGATTACAGGAGTGAGCCACCAATGCCTGACGGTTTGACATTTTTATTGTTTTCTAATTAAGTTTATTTTAAACTGGAACATAAAAACCTAAGATGATTCCTAGAATACATAGCTATGTGTTAAATTGCTAAAAGTAACTTATTTCATCTTTTGGCTTTGATTTTAGTTTCTGATTCCAGATTGTAGTTCTAAGTCTTACATATTATTTATCATTATATTTACCTGATTTTTTAATGACTATCATTATAGCCTTGTGTTGATGTATGGGTTTTATCTACAGCGTAGCACCTTTTCTTGCTATGCCTTTAATTGGTTTATATTAATTTACCTATTTGTAAAAGCATTTTTTTTTTTTTTTAGGTCCAGTCGTGGGGCCTGAACTCTGGGCCTGGGTGCTGTCCCTCAGCTCTTCAGCTCAAGGCAAGCACTCTACCACTTGAGCCACAGCGCCACTTCCGGCTTTTTTCTTTTTGCTTATGTGGTGCTGAGGAATCGAACCTAGGGCCTCAGGCATGCAAGGCAAGTGCTCTATCACTGAGCCACCTTCCCAGCCCCTGTAAAAGCATTTGTTATCACCTTCATGCACTAAGTGTTAGAGAGAGGGCCTCAGGTATTACATTATCAAATAGGGTTTCCCCTTTTTGGAATTTACAAGCTGAAATGAATGCATCATGTAAAAACATTCACACAAATTCATACTATATTTGTTTTGGTTAAGTTTGTAGGGCAGAAAAAGAGACTAGGATGAAAACACATCTTAAGCTTTTAAAAAATTCTGATTATGTAAATAAGATGTTTCTCTCAAGGAAACATCTATACTAAATTTTGTGGAGACACACATGTTTGTTGCAACAATAGTTAAGTTTACCACACTTGTAAATTTCAGTAGTAGTCAGAAATGTCCAAAATGGCATTTCCCTCTAACTTGACATTAAAATTACAAATAAGACTCTAGAGGGCACTCTACTCCCATTGTGTTTTAAGAGAGAGGGAATTCTTCACTGTAGGCCAAATGCAGATACTCAAATATCATGGCCAATATGTTTAAGAAGTTTGGAATTCTTTTTTTTATATGTTTTTTATTGTAAAAATACTGTACAGAGGGGTTACCATTACATGAGCAAAGTAATGAGTACATTTCCTATCAAGCATTGTTGCCTCCTCCTTTGTTTTTCCTCTACCATCCCATCGCTGCCACCTCCACAACTACACTCCCCCTACGTAAATTGTAAAGTTCGTTTTTCAACATAATGTCTGTGCTTCTCATTGTTACAGTGGGTTAACATGTGTCCCTATTTAAGCATTTTGTTTTTTCCCTTCCCCTTCCCAAATTAGAGACCTGTATATAGAAGATGAAGGGCACCGACATCAAATACAGTGAAAAGAGGGATTATACACTGGGGGAGGAACATACAAAGAAACAAAAAAAAATCATACGGTACATTATAAATACGTTAGGAACAATAGCAAGAAAGAAAAAAACCATTTGTGTACCTATCTTAGGGTTCATTTCGCTTAACATGATCTTATATGGTCATATGTACATAGCTTTTGACCTTTTCTACTTGTCCCAGACATATACTAGTTATTGCAAATAAGGGAAACCATGGGACCTATGTTTCTTTGGGCCTGGCTTACATCACTTAATATAATTTTTTCAAGAGGAGCTCTATGTGGAGTCTTTTGAGGAACCTCCACACTGTTTTCCAAGTGGTTGAACAAGTTTACACTCCCCAACAATGCAGAAGGGTTCCCTTCTCTCCACATACCCTCCAGCATCTGTTGTTGTTAGAGTTCTTGATTATATCCATTCTCACTAGAGTGAGGTAGTATCTCAGTGTTGTTTTGATTTGCATTCCTTTTATGGCTAGGTTGAACATTTCTTCATGTGTCTATTGGCCATTCTTATTTCCTCTTCAGAGAAGTTTCTCTTTAAGTCTTTAGCTCATTTATTTATCAGGCAGTTGTTTCTTTGAAGATTTGTTGTTGGGTGTAGGGAGCCGAGGCGAGACTCCGCCCACTCCCTTGCAGCTTTGAGGTAACCACCCCAGATGGTACTTGGCGGGACGCCTGGGCTGTGCGCGTGCCCGAGCCAGGTAGAGTCCCCAGCCAATCCCATGACACCTGGTGACGGTGAAAGGCAGGCGACCAACAATAGAAAGACCCGTGTTCCTATTCCCTATATAAGTGGCCATGTTTCGGGTGCACGCGCTCTCGCGCCCAAGCTCTCCTACAATTAAAAGGCTCTCCAATAAAGCGTGATCTGAGAAGACTCCTGGTGTGGTGGTCGTTCTTTCTCGCTGGTCGAGTAGAAGGTCGCTACAAGTGGTGCCGAAACCCGGGAACGAACCAGGGATGGGACCCGCGCGAAAGGCCGAACCGGAGCCAGAACTCAACACGCGGAGAGGGGACGTCGGTAAATATCTCCCGGTATGCTGTTCACTGTAGATTTAGATATTTATTGGTTGCTTGCATTGCTTCTTCCCTTGTGGCTTGTCTTTTTGATGGTGCACACTTGCCTCGAGGAGGGAGGGTTTGATTTAATCCAGGAAGGATGCAAAGTACTAACGCAACATCAGGATAGTCTATCAGAGTCAGCATCCAGTAAGGGGGAGGAAAATAGGCCTAAAAGAAAAAGGGAAAAAAGACAAAAGGATCCTAAAGAATTAAAGCAGGAGGGACTGCAGCCCTCACAAAAGGAGAAGGGTTTTAGAGAGGAGGGGGTCTCAAGGAGACCCCCATGCCCTTCTTTAAAAGCAAACCGGTTCTCAGCCCTACATGTGGAAGGGCGGGACCAAGAACGCAGTGATCTTGTGAGTGACTCAGAGGAAGAAATGTTAGAGGAGGAGGGAGAGCAGCTTGATCCAGCTGATAGTGAAGACTTAGAAGAGGCTGCGGTGGAACACGAGGCAGACAGATATGGGGAGTGGCGCCCCCTAGGGGTGGGAGTACCGCAGCAGCCAGGAAGAGGAAACGGAGCTGCCCCTCACCCGTCGCCCCCCCCCCCCCCCCCGCCGTGCCCGCCAGCAGGGAAGAGTCACTTTATAAAAGAAAGCACCTGGTCGTGATTAGCAGCCGCTTTCCCAGTCTTTGAGAATCCCATTACTGCTGAAAGAAATTTTGAGCCGGTTTCCTACTCCCAGTTAAAAGATTTAGTTGAGGCAGTCCGGACTTATGGGGTGACGGCCAATTATACCACTGCCTTGCTTCAAAGGCTAACTATTAATGCTATGATTCTGTGGGAGCAAAAACTGTTCAATATTTTCCTGAATTAGTGGCTAAACAGGCAATTTTGATCTGAGAAAAAAAAATAAAAATAAAAAAATAAAAATAAAAAAAATAAAAAAAAGGCAATTTTGGGTATAAAGTATTGTTTAATGCACTTTGCAAAAATTCCAGATAAATTAATTATTCCGTACACCCGTGAGCAAGTTGAAATTTTAGCAGCCACAGTGGATATGTGGGCAATTCTTGTTTGCTCATTTCCAAATGTAATTGATAACCATTATCCTAAGCATCCTCTGCTTGCCATAGTTAACAAAAATTTAGTGTATTTTCCTGTTGTCACTTCAAAGGAGCCCTTGGTTGATGCTCTAACCATCTTTACGGATGGATCAAAATCTGGACAAGGTGCCTTTTTTGTTCAAGGACACAAACAGCCAGTAGTCTTTAATTTTCGGCCGAATGTCCCACAGGCTGTTGAATGTTTAATTGTGCTTGAAGTTTTTAAAAGATTTGATCAACCTTTTAACTTATTTTCTGATTCATTATATGTTGTAAATGCCGTTGCTTCTCTTGAAGTTGCTGCTTCAGTTAAGCAGGCCAGTACAATTTCTAATGTTTTGTTACAGATTCAATCCCTTATCTTAAACAGAAAACATCCTTTTTATATTGGACATATTCGTGCCCACTCTATGTTGCCGGGCCCGATGGCAAAGTGTAATGATTTGGTGGACCAGGCAACTCGGGCTATGGCTCTGGTTGCTGCTGATCCTGTAGAATTGGCAAAAGACTTTCATAGATTGTATCATATACCTGCTAATACCCTTAGGAAAAGATATAATTTCTCCAGGCATGTGGCAAGAGATATTGTTAAAGCCTGTAAATCTTGTGTTACCTTTCTTCATCCTCCCCATGTGGGGGTAAACCCCAGGGGGTTGAGACCAAACGCCCTATGGCAAATGGATGTTACTCATCTGACGGAATTTGGTAAGTTGAAATATTTACATGTGTCTGTGGACACCTTTTCTGGTGTCATTCATACCACACCTCTGGCAGGAGAAAAGGTGTCTCATGTCAGAATACACTGCTTAGAAGCTTGGGCAGCTTGGGGAAAGCCCCTTAGACTTAAGACGGATAATGGCCCTGCTTATACTTCCCATGGTTTTTGCGCCTTTTGCGCACAAATGCAGGTTGCCCACACCACCGGATTGCCCTACAATCCTCAAGGACAAGGTATAGTGGAAAGAGCTAATCGAAGCATAAAAGAAATGCTTCAAAAGCAAAAAGGGGGAATTGCTGAGTCCGCGTCCCCCAGGGAAAGACTTTCTCTTGCGCTCTTTACCCTTAATTTTTTAATTCTAAATGACAACTATCAGTCTGCCGCAGATCGGCATATGACAAGAGACTCCATGGATACTAAAGACATGGTTATGTGGAAGGATGTTATTAATAATAAATGGTATGGACCGGATCCGGTAATAATGAGATCCAGGGGAGCTGTTTGTGTTTTTCCACAGAGTCAAGAAGTACCTCACTGGGTGCCAACGAGACTGACCAGGCCGGTGGAGACGGCAGCAGAACCCCCTCTTGAAGATGCAGCTGATCTTCCTGCTGTTAGCAACAGTGCTAATAGCAATCCCTGTGATAGCTAAACCGATGATGCTGTGGGCTGTTACAATTTACTGACTGGACTGCCTCTGCGGTGTCCTTTTCCAAAGAGCGGGTGGGAGTCGGAATGTTTTTAGCCTGCTGCTTGGGAGGATGCGTGGTCTGCCTATGGTTGGTCTGTCGCCTTCGAGCCCAAACCAGAAGGGACAAGGTTGTTATCTCGCAAGCATTAGCCGCTTTGGAGAGTGGATCCTCACCCCAGATTTGGCTGTCGGCCCTAAGAGGCAGTTAAGCCTTACCATTCTGCATAGCCTTAGCACCCCGAGGGATCAGGGGATCCCATTGCACCGGGACAGGTATGCAATTTGCAATTTGGGACAGGGTGCAAGGCAAGTGCACTGCACTTGAGGAGATGGTTCTCATCTCCTCAAGAAGAGCATGCTGGGTTGCAAGTGGGTTGATGCCCAAGATCCCACCTCTGCAAAAAAGGCATCGGACGGGCCTGGTCATCACTGGGGAAGGCGCGCCCCTCAGGCGAAGGCCAGTGCAAGGTCCTAATGTTTTAGACAGAGGCCCAACCTCTACTCTTACCTGTTGCCATAAAACAAAGAAGGGGGAACTGTAGGGAGCCGAGGCGAGACTCCGCCCACTCCCTTGCAGCTTTGAGGTAACCACCCCAGACGGTGCTTGGCGGGACGCCTGGCCTGTGCGCGTGCGCGAGCCAGGTAGAGTCCCCAGCCAATCCCATGACACCTGGTGACGGTGAAAGGCAGGCGACCAACAATAGAAAGACCCGTGTTCCTATTCCCTATATAAGGCCATGTTTCGGGTGCACGCGCTCTCGCGCCCAAGCTCTCCTACAATTAAAAGGCTCTCCAATAAAGCGTGATCTGAGAAGACTCCTGGTGTGGTGGTCGTTCTTTCTCGCTCGTCGAGTAGACGGTCGCTACAGTTGGGGGATTTAATTTTTTGAGTTCCAGGTATATTTTACATATGAGACCCTGTTGTATAGCTAGTGTAGATCTTCTCCCAATCTGTGGGCTTTCTATTGATCTTGGGAGCTATGTCCTTTCCCATGCAGAAGCTCTGCAATTTCATGCAATCCCATTTGTCCAACCTTTCTTTTATTTGTTGTGTTTCTGGATCTCCTTTAAGAAAATTTCGGCCTGTTCCAAGGAGACCTAGGGTGTCGCTACCGCCTCGACCAGCAAGGAGACAGGACACCGGACTCTTCTCTCTGCCTTTTTTTATAATCTTGTGACCCCAACCCCGGGGAGAATTCCCCACAGCCTTAAGTACCCGCTGGGTAGCCAACCCTGATACGCCACGTGGGAACCACCAATAGGTTCAGGTGCGCGGAAGCAAGCCAGATTCTTTGCCTTAGCCATATAAGGAGTTGTTTACCACGAGAGCACTCGCCATCCGCCATCGGGAAGGCGGAGGGCGGAAGCCGGCACCATCTTCCAGGTGCGGCCTCTCGCAGCTCTCTACAGTTCCCCCTTTTTTGTTTAAAGAACACAGATGAGAACAGAGGTCTGATCCCTGTTGTGCAATTGCAAGGACTGCATACAAGCCTTCTCCCAGAGGGCGCCTTCTCTAGGGATGACTCAGCCTGTCCATTGATTCGTTTTTCACAAGGACGGGAAAAGGCGAATCGAACCCGTGTGCAATCAAACATGCTCTCCTCGAGGGCAAAACTCATGCCTCTTGACTGCAGTACTTTGGCTTTGCAATCTGTGTTCATTGTTTTAGGGTGGCAAGCCACGCTTAGGGGGACTGACCTGCTCCAATGACTGTAAAGGCTTGGATAATCATGGCTGCATTGCGACGCTGAGAACCTCTAATTTGGCAAATGCACCACAGACATACCAAGGAGGCTAACACCAGGAGGCCTATCAGGGCTCCCAAACCCGCCCCCTCCTTGAGATGAATCATAGCAGCGGAGATCCATGAAGATAACCCCTCCGCCAATCCGGCATCCACTTGGGTCGAGTTCACCATGACGATGGCAACCCTGAACTGTTCCATCAGGCTGTCGAACTCCCCAGTTCAATTACCTAAAAGAACTAGACAACTGTTTAGACAAATTTGCAGCATTTTTTGAATAGGTTTTTTCCTGGGCCTGAACTCTGGGCCTGGGCGCTGTCCCTTAGCTCTTCAGCTCAAGGCCAGCGCTCTACCACTTGAGTCACAGCGTCACTTCCGGCTTTTTTCATTTTGAATATGTGGTGCTGAGGAATCGAACCCAGGGCCTCTGGCATGCAAGGCATGTGCTCTACCACTGAGCCACCTTCCCAGCCCTCATTCTTCTGGGTTAATTGCACCACAGCAGCAGCTAATCCAGCATTAGTTAGTGGTCCGCCCAGCTCTCTGCAAACTTTCATCCATGCTTCTAGTCCCCTATTCTTATATGGGATTATGGCGGCTCTGCATTCCTTAGTGCACTGCTCGTAAACAAGGTGTTTAATTAATGGCATGGCTACATCTGGGTCACCAAAAATTCTGCCAGCAGCCTCGACCATAAGAGCAACAAAGTCCAAAAACGGCTCCGTAGAGCCCTGCAGGATTTTGGTGAGATTGCCACTCACCTCGCCTTTATTTGGTAAGGCCTTCCATGCCTTTATGCCAATTTTATTGATTTGTTCATAAACTTGGACCGGGTAGCCTATCTGCTGATTGGCGAATCTCCCCTGTCCAAGCAGCATATCTCTGTCCCAAGCTGGGTTTCCCCCAGCCTGATTGGCCGCAGCCTCTTCACTAGCAAATTCAATCAAAAAGGCCTTCCAATCTAAATACTGACCTGGGCTCAAACAAGCTCGTGTGAGCCCACTCCAATCACCGGGTGTCATGCAGTGTCTGTTTAGGGCCTCCACCTGGGCTACAGTAAAGGAGGCCGTAATTCCGTATGTCCGCACAGACTCAGCTAAAGATTTTATCACCTTAAAATCTAAGGGTTCATGATACCGCTGTCCCTGTGGATCCTGAAATATTGGACAGGCTAGATGTAACTCGGTTCTGACTGCTTTCCACACTCCTGGGCTGAAAGAACAGCCGGGGCTGCCACTTCCAGGGTCCTCCGCATAGAGCGGAGGGGCCGAAGGTGTGGGGCGGTGCACGGAGGGCGTGCATTCGTCTTTATCTGGGTCCTCTCTCTCCTTCCCTTTCCTCCTCTTTCTTATCTTTGTTTTTTCTATTTGTTCTATGAGTGATTGTAGTTCCTCTGAGTCTGTAGACTCAGAGGTCTCTAGTTCGGCAAAATCAGGGCATGACCCCCCCCTGCTCTCCTCCTTTTCGCTGTCTGCCCTTTCTGATCTTTCTTCCTGCAGCATTTCTAAGGCGGCCTGACCATTCTCTACCGCCTCACTGCAACGCTGGTCCTCGAGACAGCCTCTTATCAGTTTCCATATTGGTCTCACTCCGCTCTTAAGCGTTCCTTGTTCAGAGGCAAAATCTAGGTCCCTCCCTAGTTTCTCCCAAGAGGCCACCGTGAGGCTTCCAGAGACAGCGAACCATGGGGCAACGGTGTCACATTCATTCAAAAATCTCTCTAAAGTACTCTTTTTTATTTTTAACTTTTTTGAGTGCAGTAGCTCATTGAGAGCCAAAAAAATTGGGTGCAAAAAAGAAGCGCCCATGTTTTAAACATTTAAAGCTGGTAAACAAACTTTTACTTTCACTTTTGGCTACTCTATTGACTAGCCCCGGGTTCTCACTCTCTCTTTATCTACCGGGAAGAGCAAAAATCCCCCCCCCCCCCCCCCCCCCGCTCTTGTGGCGGATTCCCCTTTTACCTGGGAACTTACTCCCCGCTCTTGTGGCGGATTCCCCTTTTACCTGGGAACTTACTCCCCGCTCTTATGGCGGATTCCCCTTTTACCTGGGGACTTACCGGTGCACCACCCTGACCGCAGAGAGTTCTGAGTCCTCGTTGGGGTTATGGCTGAGTCCCCGTACGGGCCACCACATGTCGCTACCCGCCTCGGCCGGTAATGACGACGCGACACCGGACTCTTCTCTCTGCAGTTTATTCAGGACCTTTTAGTAATCTTGTGACCCCAACCCTGGGGAGAATTCCCCACAGCCTTAAGTACCCGCTGGGTAGCCAACCCTGATACGCCACGTGGGAACCACCAATAGGTTCAGGTGCGCGGAAGCAAGCCAGATTCTTTGCCTTAGCCATATCAGGAGTTGTTTACCACGAGAGCACTCGCCATCGGGAAGGCGGAGGGTGGAAACCGGCACCATCTTCCAGGTGCGGCCTCTCGCAGCTCTCTACACTAGGGTTTCTCCCATTCTGTCCTGTAATGTTTTCAGGGTATCTGCTTTGAGTCCAAGGTCTTCCATCCATTTGGAGTTGATTTTGGTGCAAGGTGATATATAAGGATCTAGCTTTAGTTTTCTACAGGTATTTAACCAATTTTGCCAGCACAATTCACTGAAGAAGCTGTCTTTCTTCCATTCTATTTTTTTTTTTTTTTAGTTCCCTTATTGAAGGTTAGGTGGCTATAGGTCCTGAGGTCTGTTCTTGTGCCAGTATCAAGCTGTTTTGATTTTTATGGCTTTGTAGTAGAGTTTGAAATTTGGTATTGATATTCCTCCAGCCCTATGCTTCCTATTAAGGATCATTTTTGCTATCGGGATCTTTTATTGTTCCTTATGAATTTTTGGATTGGCTCTTCTATTTCCTTGAAGAATGAGGTTGGAATATTGATAGGGATCACATTGAATTTGTAGATAGCCTTGGGAAGTATTGCCATTTTCATGATGATGATCCTTCTAATCCCGGAGCATGGGAGAATTTTCCTCTTTCTTTGCTTTGATTTTCTTTTTCAGGTTTTTTTTTTTTTTTAAGTTTTCATTGTAGAGGTTTTTCACTTCTTTGGTTAAGTTAATTCCTAGGTATTTTATTTTTTGTGGAGCTATTACGAATGAAGTTGCTTTCCTGATTTCAGCTGTCCTTTTATCATTGTTGGCATACAGAAAAACCATTGATTTTTGAGGGTTAATTTTATACCCTGCTACTTTGCCAAAGTTTCGAATCAGCTCAAGTAATTTGGGAGTGGAGTCTGTGAGATTGTTTAAATACAAGATCATATCATCTGCAAATAGGGAGAGTTTTACTTCAGCTTTCCCTGTTTGGATCCCTTTATGTTTGCATCTTGTCTTATTGCTGTAGCCAGGCATTCTAATACTAAATTGAAGATAAATGGAAAGAATGGACATCCTTGTCTCGCTCCTGAGTTTAGAGGAAATGGCTTAGTTTTTTGCCATTAAGTATAATGCTGGCTGTAGGTTTGTCATAAACAGTCTTTATTGTATTGAGGAATGTTCCATGGATTCCTAGTTTTTCCAGAGCAGAAGGTTGAATTCTTATGGAAGACCTAAAAATCAATATGGACCACTAGGATTTTTTTTTGATTCTACATTAAATGTTTCCAGTTGGGATGGTTTAAGTCTCATGCCCAGGTTAAAATTCACAAGAAAATATTTGTACATTTCAAAAGGTGTAATTCTTTTTTTTTTTTTTTTGTCGTTGTGGGGCTGGAACTCTAGGCTTGAACGCTGTCCCTCAACTCTTCAGCTCAAGGCCAGCACTCTACCACTTGAGCCACAGCGATACTTCTGATGGTTTATTAGAGATAAGAGTTTCACTGCTTTTTCTGCCCAGGCTGGATTTGAGCCACGATCCTCAGATCTCAGCCTACTGAGTAGCTAGGATTAGAGGCATGAGCCACCAGTGCCCAGCAAAGGTGTAATTCCTAATAGGTAGATTTGTAATTGTTTCCCATACCTTATTTAATATCATTTTACTTCATTATTATGTCTAATTTCTATGACTAATTCTGCCATCATTATTAGCCTTGAATGAGAGCTTTGTTTTTTTGAGTGGAAGGGCATATCTGATTGGCAGTTTTGTTCGAAGTAGTCAGGTTCTTCCTCATGTCTATACATATTAAATCTACATGGCAGGCCCAAAACGTTCCTGGGTCACATTGTGTGCTCAATGAATGTCTTATAGGGCTGAACTTATATTTGGAAGCTTTCAAAAAATTAAATGTTTTTTAAATTTTTTAATTGAGAAGGTGATGAGCTGGGGGGTTACAGTTACATAGGTAAGGCAATAAGTACATTTGTTTTTAATCATTGTTACCCCATCCCTCTTTATCTTCCATCCACCCCTCTCTCTCTCCCCCCACAAGTTGTAATGTTCATATCCAACATAGTGTCAAGTGAGTATCAATGTTGCTGTGGTTCATCTGTTGCTCTGCTGTAAAAGAATTAAATGTTAACACACATATCACAATATTTGCCCATGTATCTTCCCTCAAGTGGAGGGAGGTGAAACTCTGTTTACCTGGGCCTTGATTTAGTTCAGAGCCCAGTTTTGCTTGTGAGAATAAAAATCTGAATTTGATGGCATTTCAGTTACTGGACTTTAAACTCTATATAGTATTCACATTTCTCTCTTGTTTTATACCTAGTTGCTTTATATATTTGTTTATCTGCCTTATAAGTGTTTAAAATCTTTGCATAAAACTAGGATCTTCTCTCTTCACTAGCTATGCAATGGACAAGGGTCTCATATGTAAATTATACCTAGAACTCAAAAAATTAAATCCCCCAACAACAAATCCTCAAAGAAACAACTGCCCAATAAATAAGTGGGCTAAAGACTTACAGAGAAACTTCTCTGAAAAGGAAAGAAGGATGGTCAATACACACATGAAGAAATGCTCAACCTCCCTAGCCATAAAAGAAATGCAAATCAAAACAACATTGAGATACCACCTCACCCCAGAATGGCTATAATCAAGAACTTTAATAACAACAGATGCTGGAGGAGATGTGGAGAGAAGGGAACCCTACTGCATTGTTGGTGGGAGTGTAAACTTGTTCAACCACTTTGGAAAGAGTATGGAGGTTCCTCAATAGACTTCACATAGAGCTCCCTTATGACCCAGCAATCCCACTTTTGGGCATTTACCCAAATGATCACAAACAAGACGATACTAAAGCTACCAGCACAACTCTGTTTATTGCAGCATTATTTACCATAGCTAAGATATGGAACCAAACCAAATGCCCCTCAGTAGATGAATGGATCAAGAAAATGTGGTATATCTATACAATGGAATTCTATGCCTCCATCAGAAAGAATGACATTGCCCCATTTGTTAGGAAATGGCAAGACTTGGAAAAAATAATATTAAGTGAAGTAAGACAGGCCCAAAGAAACATAGGTCCCATGGTTTCCCTTATTTGCAATAACTAGTGTATGTCTGAGACAAGCAGAAAAGGTCAGATAAGTTGATTTTAGGCGAAATGAACCCCAAGATAAGGACTCAAATGGTTTTTCTTTCTTGTGATTCTTTCTAACATATTTATAAGATATTTCTTTGTTGCTTTGTATGTCCCTCCCGCACAGTATAACCCCTGTTTTCACGGTATTTGATGTTGGTATAATTTGTGGAGGGGAAGGGAAAAAACAAATTGCTTAAATAGGGAAACAGGTGGCCCCATTGCAACAATGAGATGTACAAGATGTTATGTCAAAAAATGAACTTTACAACTTTGGTGCTGGAGGAGGGGGAGTGGGATGGGGGAGGGAGGTACGGAAGTGGGAGATGGGAGGGGATGGGAAGGGGAAACAAAGGAAGAGGCAACAATGCTTGATAAGAAATGTACTCATTACCTTGCTCATGTAATTGTAACCCCTCTGTATGGTATTTTCACAGTAAAAATAAATTTAAAAACTAAAAAGAACTAGGATCTTCTCTTGGTAGCAGATGCCTTTCTTGAACATGTTTCACAGCAATAAATATTGTCTCATTACTTTGGTTTATTGCCCCCCTGCCATGTAGAAACCTCTTTAGCTTCCTGCCTCAATTTCCTCTTTTCATCTGAGGTTTTATCCTTGTTTGTAGGTTCAACTTTCTCAGATTCTCACACCTGACTAAGGAGAGTTGAAGTCTTAAAAAAACTTGTTGCTGCTTTTCCTGCTCTGACTTTGCTTTCACTGTAATAACTCATGTTTCCCAAAGCATCAGTCATATACTCCATCATCAGAAAGTAGGTACCTTTTTTTGGGCCGGGGGTGGGGTGGGGTTTCTGGGTCTTGTGGTAAGAATCCTTCAACTACCCACATCCTCAAGTGACTGCAAGTCTAATGTAGTAGTCTGTAGTCACAGTTTAATTCCAGGCCAGCAGAGGGTGCAGTGCTACCTGCTGCCACATGCACACCTTAAAAGTCTTCAGTTGTAATCATATAAAATGATGTTTATCGAAATGAACTCCAAGAAATGGAAATAAGAGGTTTCATTTTTTTTTTGTTATTTTACTTTTTGTGTTTTTTCCCCTTTGTTGCTGTTCTTGACTTTTGTACTTTTTGACTTGTATGTAAGTTTATCTGTTTTAGGGAGCACAAGGGGGAGCACAGACATGGTAGAATAAGGTAGGACAAAGGAAAAGCAGCAACAAATACAGCAGCGATACTAGACATGGTGTTGAAAATGAGCATATAACTTATGGGTAAGGGGGGTCAGGAGGGAAAAAACTGGGAGAAAAGGACAGAAGAGGTGACACGTCAAAAAAATGTGCTGATTGCCCAACTTAAGTGACTGTAAGCCCTCTGTGCATCACTTTTACAATAGATAGATAGATAGATAGATAGATAGATAGATAGATAGATAGATAGATAGATAGATAGATAAACTTCAACTTGTTCAGTCACACTGTCCTTTAGCAGTGTTTTTTCATCCACATGCTAGGGCACTCCTTGTTGACTCCTGCTGTCAATGCTTACATCATACTGTGTATACATCGTAGTGATAATCATTTATGTTTATGTAGCACTGAAAACTTGTTATTTGATCTACTTATGTCAGTGCTGAAAAAACCCATTTATAAAAGTTGAGTAAATCACTTTATTTGTATAGATATGTTCCTGAAAAAATGATTTGTATTCTCCTGATTTGTATTCAAGACTTCATATTATTGACATCAGGATGCTTTTCCCCTGCTTAATTGCAATTAGTAATAGGCTTTTACTGCCTTGTCCAAACTTGTTATTTCTGCATCTGCTTAAGTGCTTGCCCCACTTTGTGGCCCCAATGTTTTTGTTTTGTTCCTTTGAGTCAGAGCTGCTAATCTAACTCTAATAACTGGACTACTTTATTAGGAATGAGACCTACTTTCCACAGGACTCAGAATGTCACAACATGTACACAACAGCATCTTAATACTTCTTTTAGAACAGCACATCCCAAACTTTCCTGACCATGATCATCTAGGGTACTTGCTATATGCACAGATCCACTGTGGTTGAGGAGGTCTGGGTTGAAGTCTGGGTTATTTTAAACTCCTACTGCAGACAGTTCCTCATGCAAATTCAGAAATCAATTCTTAGAGTAGCATCCCTCATAAAGGGTATGAAATTAACTTGCCCATGCTTCTTTCATTTCCTGTGCTTCTTTTCTCAGTTGATGAATTTGGGCATCTTTCTTGTTTTTCTTCTTCCTCCTCCTCCTCTTCCTTCTCCTCCTTTCTCCTCCTCCTCCTTCTTTTTCTTCTTCTTCTGCCCAGATTCTATTGTAAATGACAGAATAATTTAATATGTCATCATAATTTAATAGTTCACTGCGTAATTTAAACATTTTACATTATTATCTTTGAGTAGTTGTAAAAAGTGGTTTCAATTCAACATGTCAGTTTGTGAGTACAATGCATCTTGATCAATGTCATCATTTTCATTGTTCTCTCCATTTGTCCCAACCCTACCCATCCCCTCAATTTACCTTGTTCCACTTTCACATCAGCACATTGAATACTATGACTGTATTTACCCAATCTTCTTTCTTTCTTTATTTGCTCTCTCCCCATAGATGTCCTTTTCTCCTATATTCGTTTTGTTAAGTTGTATGGTCAAAGAAATTCTACCATTGGATATAATTTAGATTTTGAAGGCTACTTGATCTACAGATACTTTTAAAATTTTATTTTAGTGTAAAGATGCTGTACAGAGAGGTTACTGTTACATGAATAAGGTAATGAGTCCATTTCTTGTCCAGCATTGTTACCTCCTCCTTTGTTTTTCTCCTACCATCCTTTCCAGCCTCCACCTCCCCCACTCACCTCCCCAAAAGTTGTAAAGTTCATTTCCAACACAGTGTCTTGTGATTGTCATTATTGCAAACGGTCATCCAATTACAGATATTTTTGTCCTTCATTGAACTGGAATAAATGATTCTGAAATTCTTCCCATCTAAGATGCTTTAGGCTTTGCTGTAGATACTTCTAAAAGTTGCACAGCAGTGAAAAGGTTTTGGAATCAGATGCTGTTGGAGTTAAATCATTTTCTAATCTTCTCAGAAGAAGGCGACATGTCTTTCTCTAAGTGATTCAATTTTAACCATGCAAAAGAAACCACCTATCTCAGTAACTCAAGTTCAATTCCACAAGGCCCTTGGCATATTAGAGAAACAAAGCACATAAAGATCCATGGGAAAAAATAAAAAAAGCATGTTTATTTGTGTCAATAAAGAAGATATTTTGGAAAGAAACAATATGCTATTTTATCATGTTCTACTGGAAAGAGATTAGAAATAAATTCTGACCTGAAAAGTTGCTGATCCATTAATCAAGGATTCTTCCCCATCCTGTTTCCTGTCTATGGGTATATCTTCCTAATAGAGCCATGAGAGCAGAGCTGAGGGCATAGCTCCTGCATCCTCAGAAGAGAGACCTCGTGGTGTGCTACCACACCAGTGGCTTTGCCATACACGATGGGCTGATCTTCCATGCACGGGCTTAAAATCCTAAATCCTAATCCAGTCATTTCCAGAGGTGGGCTCAATTTAGAAAACAAAACAAAATGAAACCTGAAAACATTGTGTATAACATCAGAGTGCTTATCTTTTACGCTACTAATAATCTGTGACCAGAACTGGAATCCTATCATCATGGCCAAAATTTGCTTTTTTCCTATGTAGACCTAGTTGGGAAATAATGTTATTACCAGAAAACCTGATGACTAAATTCTTTCTTTCTTTTTTTAATTATCTTTAAGTAGTTGTACAAAGAAGTTCCCATTCTACAAAACAGTATATGAGTACAAAGTGTCTGATAACATTGTCACCCATCTCTCTTAACCTATCCCTTCTTTTACTTTTTTTCTTTAATTGAGATTAGGTGATTACATAAAATTTCACATATTTCACAGTATTATGGAATAGTGAGACTTAGAGTCACAAACACATTTTAATTTTCACAAGGCAAATTGTCATTATCATGGTCTACATAGTTTGTGAATTCTATGAGCTTTGCATTACAAGTTATTTTTTCCACATCAGGTGATGTTTACGTTTCTTTCCTTTTGCTTAGTGTGAGCTGTTCCCACTTATTCTGTTCCTCTGTAGATATCTACCATATATATGGTCCAGAACATGGAGTCATTTAGCAATGATATGACAAAATGGGTGGCTGTCCTTTGTTTCTTGAGTCCTGTTTGCCATATCTTCTTGTATTTTGGCTTTAGCATCCACATATCAGGGAGACCATGTCCCATTTGTCTCTTTGTTCTTGGTTTACTCACTCAAAATAATCTGCTATACTTCCATCCATTTCCCTGCAAATGCCATTATTTTGTCCTTTCAAATGGCTGCATAATATTTCATTATGTATAGGTACCACAATTTTTGGATCCACTCATCAGTAGTGGGGCATCTGGATTGTTTCCAAATCTTGGCTATTGTGAACAGTGATGCAATAAACATGGAGGTGCATGTCTTTGTATACTGGTTCCTGTTGCTCAGAGTGGTATGGCTGGATCATAGGGGAGGTTTATATTTACCTTTCTAAGGTATCTCCAGACTTTTTTCCAAAGTGATTGTATTAGTATACATTCCCACCAGCATCCCCTCCAGTATTTGTCATTGGCTGACTTTAGGATGTGGGCCATTCTGACTAGGGTAAGGTGGTATCTCAGTGTTGTTTTTATTTGCATTTCCTTTACAGCCAGGGATGGTGAACATTTCCTCATGTGTTTCTTTGACATTTTTATCTCTTCTTCTGAGAAGTCTCTCTTCAGTTCCCTTGTGCATTTCATGATTGGTTTGTTAGATTTGTGAGGGGTTAGTTTCTTGAGTCTCCTGTATATAATGGATATTAAATCCTTGCCTGATATTTTGCTGGTAAATATTTTTCCCAATTAATTGGCTGTCTTTCTAGTTTGGTTGCTATTTCTTTGTCTGTGCAGAAACTTTTTATTTTAAGGTAGTCCCATTTGTCCAGTCTCTCTCCAATTTGTTGTGACCCTGGGACTCTGTTCAGGAAGTTCCTGCCTGTGCCTATAAGTACAAGTGTTTCTCCTACTCTGTCCTGCAGTAGTTTCAGAGTATCAGGTTTGATGTTAAGGTCTTTTTTTTTTCTTTTAAAAATAATTAATAAGTTTTTTATATTGTGAAAATACCACACAGAGGGGCTACAATTATATGAGCAAGGTAATGAGTAAATTCCTTTCTTTCTTTTTTTTGGGGGGGGGGGTCCAGTCATGGGGGCCTGAACTCTGGGCCTGGGCGCTGTCCCTCAGCTCTTCAGCTCAAGGCTAATGCTCTACCCCTTGAGCCACAGCGCCACTTCCAGCTTTTTTCTTTTTTGCTTTTGTGGTGCTGAGGAATCGAACCCAGGGCCTCATACATGCAAGGCAAGCACTCTACCACTGAGCCACCTTCCCAGCCCCATGAGTACATTTCTTATCAAGCATTGTTGCCTCCTCCTTTGTTTCCCCTTACCATCCCTGCCCTCCCATCTCCCTGCCCCCCTGCCCCCCAAACTTATAAAGTTTGTTTTTTGACATAACGTCTTGTACATCTCATTGTTGCAATGGGTCCACCTGTATCCCTATTTTTAAATTGTTTTTTCCCTTCCCCTCCACAAATTATATCAACATCAAACACAGTGAAAACAAGGGTTATACCGTGGGGGAAGGCCATACAAAGCAACAAAAAAAATCATCTTATAAATATGTTAGAAACAATTGCAAGAAAGGATAAAAACATTTGAGTCCTTATCTTGGGGTTCATTTCACCTAACATAACTTATTTGACCGTTTCTGTTTGTCTCAGACATTTACTAGTTATTGCAAATAAGGAAAAGCATGGGACCTATGTTTCTTTGGCCCTGGCTTACTTCACGTAATATATATTTTTTCCAAGTCTTGCCATTTCCTAACAAATGGGGCAATGTCATTCTTTCTGATGGAGGCATAGAATTCCATTGTGTAGATATACCACATTTTCTTGATCCATTCATCTACTAAGAGGCATCTGGGTTGGTTTCATATCTTAGTCATGGTAAATAATGCTGCAATAAAAATGCTGGTAGCTTTAGTATGGTCTTGTTTGTGATCATTAGGGTAAATGCCCAAAAGTGGGAATGCTGGGTAATAGGGGAGCTCTATGTGGAGTCTTTTGAGGAACCTCCATATTACTTTCCAAAGTGGTTGAACAACTTTACACTCCCACCAACAAAGCAGTAGGGTTCCCTTCTGTCCACATCCCCTCCAGCATCTGTTGTTATTAGAGTTCCTGATTATAGTCATTCTCACTGGAGTGAGGTGGTATTTCAGTGTTGTTTTGATTTGCATTTCTTTTATGGCTAGGTAGGTTGAGCATTTATTGATGTGTCTATTCTATTGGCCATCCTTCTTTCCTCTTCAGAGAAGTTTCTCTCTACTCGAGCTCATTCAAAACTTTGGCAAAGTAGCAGGGTATAAAATTAACCCTCAAAAATCAATGGTTTTTCTATATGCCAACAATGAGAAGAGTGCAGCTGAAATCAGGAAAGCAACTCCATTCGTAATAGCCCCACAAAAAATAAAATACCTAGGAATTAACTTAACCAAAGAAATGAAGGACCTCTATGATGAAAACTTTAAAAGCATGAAAAAAGAAATCAAAACAGAACTTAGAAAGAGGAAAAACCTTCCATGCTCCTGGATTGGAAGGATCAACATCATGAAAATGGCAATACTTCCCAAGGCTATCTACAATTCAGTGCAACACCTATCAATATTCCAACCTCATTCTTCAAAGAAATAGAAGAAGCAATTCAAAAATTCATATGGAATAATAAAAGACCCCGAATAGCAAAAACGATCCTTAACAGAAAGGACAGTGCTGGAGGAATATCAATACCAAATTTCAAACTCTACTACAAAGCCATAGTAATCAAAGCAGCTTGGTACTGGCACAAGAACCTACTTCAGGACCAATGGAATAGAATTGAAAATCCAGAAATGAACCCACAGACCTATAGCCACCTAATCTTCGATAAGGGAGCTAAAAAAAATAGAATGGAAGAAAGACAGACTCTTCAGTAAATGGTGCTGGCAAAATTGGTTAATCACTTGTAGAAAACTAAAGCTAGATACTTATTTATCATCTTGCACCAGAATCAACTCCAAATGGATCAAAGACCTCGGAGTCAAAGTAAACACCCTGAAAACATTACAGGATGGAATAGGAGAAACCCTAGATCTCCCTGGCACAGGCCGAAATTTTCTTAAAAGAGATCCAGAAACACAATAAATCAAAGAAAGGTTGGACAAATGGGATTGCATGAATTGCAGAGCTTTTGCATGGCAAAGGACATAGCTAGCAAGATGAATAGAAAGCCCATGGATTGGGAGAAGATCTTCACTAGCCATACAACAGACAAGAGTCTCATATGTAAAATATACCTGGAACTCAAAAAATTAAGTCCCCCAACAACAAATCCTCAACAAAACAACTGCCCAGTAAATAAGTGGGCTAAAGACTTACAGAGAAACTTCTCTGATGTTAAGGTCTTTAATCCATTTTCAGTTGATGTTAGTGCATGGTGATAGGCAAGGGTCCACTTTCATTTTTCTGATGTGGCCACTGAGTTTTCCCAGCACCAGTATTGAAGAGGTTATGATTCTTCCACTGTATGTCTTTGGCTCCTTTGTCAAATATCAACTGACTGTCCATGTGCAGCTTTATTTCTGGGTCCTCTAGTCTGTTCCATTGGTCTTCGGGTCTCTCTTTTTTTTTAAACAAAGCAATTTATTTATTTATTATTGATAAGTTTTTGTGTGTTTGTGTGTGTGTGTGTGTGTGTGTGAAAATACTGTCCAGAGGAGTTACAATTACATGGGCAATGTAATGAGTACATTTCTTATCATTGTTGCCTCCTCCTTTGTTTCCCTTAACATCCCTCTCTCCCATCTTGACCCCGCCCTCACCAAAGTTGTAAAGTTCTTTTTCCACATAACGTCTTGTACATTTCATTGTTGCAATGGGTCCACCTATATTCCTATTTAAACAATTGGTTTTTTTTCTTCCCGTCCACAAATTATATCAACATCAAATACAGTGAAAACAGGGGTTATACTGTGGGGGAGGGACATACAAAGCAACAAAAAAAATCATCTTATAAATATGTTAGAAACAATTGCAAGAAAGAAAAACCATTTGAGTCCTCATCTTGGGGTTCATTTTGCCTAGCATCAACTTATTTGACCATTTCTGCTTGTCTCAGACATATACTAGTTATTGCAAACCATGGGACCTATGTTTCTTTGGGCCTGGCTTACTTCACTTAATATTATTTTTTCCAAGTCTTGCCATTTCCTAACAAATGGGGCAATGCCATTCTTTCTGATGGAGGCATAGAATTCCATTGTATAGATATACCACATTTTCTTGATCCATTCATCTACTGAGGGGCATTTGGGTTGGTTCCATATCTTAGCTATGGTAAATAATGCTGCAATAAACAGAGTTGTGCTGGTAGCTTTAGTATGGTCTTGTTTGTGATCATTCGGGTAAATGCCCAAAAGTGAGACTGCTGGGTCAGGTCTCTTTTTGTACCAGTACCAAGCTGTCTTTGTTATTATGGCCGTATAGTAGAACTTGAAATTTGATATCGTGATCCCTCCTGCATTATTTCTTTTGTCTAGAATTTCTTTGGCTATTCTAGGTCTTTTGTTGTTCCATATGAACGTTTGGACTGTTTTCAATTTCAGTAAAGTACGTCTTTGGGATTTTAATGGGGAATTGCATTGAATGTGCATATCAATTTTGGCAGTATAGCAGTTTTCACTATGTTAATTCTGCCTATCCAGGAACAGGGAGATCTTTCCATTTCATGGTATCCTCTATGATTCCTTTTTTAAGGCTTTTATAGTTTTAATGAAATAGATTCTTTACATCTTTGGTAAGGTTAATTCCTAGATACTTTATTTATTTTATTTTTTTTTGTTTTTTTTTGTGGGGGGGTCCAGTCATGGGGCCTGAACTCTGGGCCTGAGCACTGTCCCTCAGCTCTTCAGCTCAAGGCTAGCCCTCTACCACTTGAGCCACAGCGCCACTTCTGGCTTTTTTCTTTTTGCTTATGTGGTGCTGAGGATTCGAACCCAGGGCCTCATGCATGCAAAGCAAGCGCTCTACCACTGAGCCACCTTCCCAGCCCCGATACTTTATTTTTTTTGAGGTTATTATGAATGGGGTTATTTCCTTGATTTCCCCTTTTGCTTGTACATTTTTGGTGTACAGAAAGGCAACTGATTTTTGTGGGTTAATTTTGTATCCTGCTATTTTGCTGAAGTGGTTTATGAGCTCTAATTGTTTGGGGATGGAGCCTATGGGATCGGTAAGGTATAAAGTCATGTCATCTGCAAAAAGAGATAGTTTAACTTCTTCCTCCCCTATGCACATCCCTTTAATGTCTTTTTCCTGCCTTATTGTTCTGGCTAAGTTTCCAGAACTGTATTGAATAGGAGTGGGGAGAGTGGGCATCCTTGCCTCGTTTCTATTTTTAGGGGAATTGGTTGTAGATTTTCCCCATTAAGTATGATATTGGCCATTGGCCTGTCATGTAAGGCTTATATTGTTTTAAGGAATGTTCCTTCTATTCCAGTTTTTTCCAGAGCTTTTAACATGAATGAATGTTGTATTTTATCAAAAGCCTTTTCTGTATCAATGGAGATAATCATGTGGTTCTTGACGTTGGATCTGTTGATGTGATGGATTACATTTATTGATTTACATATGTTAAACCATCCTTGGATCTTTGGATGAAGCCTACTTGGTCATAATGTATGATTTTTTTGATATATTTTTGTATTCTGTTGGCTAGAATTTTATTGAGGAGCTTTACATCTGTGTTCATCAAAGAGATTGGTCTGTAGTTTTCTTTTTTTTTGTTGGGTCTTTGCCTGGTTTGGGGATGAGTGTGATGTTGGCTTCATAGAATGAGTTTGGCATTACTCCCTATGCTTCTAATTCTCTGAAGAGCTTGAGGAGTATGGGTATTATCTCCCCTTTAAAGGTCTTATAGAATTCCATAGTGAATCCATCTGGTCCTGGGCTTTTCCCAGGTCTTATAGAATTCCGCAGTGAATCCATATGGTCCTGGGCTTTTCCTTGTTTGAAGATTTCTGATTGCTTCCTCTATCTAATTGTAGGTTATTGGTGTATTTAATTGATTTATTTCTTCTTGGTTCAGTTTGGGCAATTTGTAGTTCTCTAGGAATTCATCCATTTCTGCTAGGTTTTCCTTTGTGAGTTTACATTATGGAAATATTTCTTTATAATTGTTTGGATGTCTTGGATATTTGTTGTGATTTTTCCTGTGGCATCTTTCAGCTTATTGATTTTGGTCTCCTCTCTTCTTTTATAGTTAATCTTACCAGTGATCCATCAATTTTATTGATTTTTTTAAAAAAACAGCTTTTTGTTTTATTAATTTTATTTATAGTTTTCTTATTCTCTATTTCATTAATTTTAAGCTCTTATTTTGGTTATCTTGCTCCATCCAACGACTTTAGGTTCAACTTTTTCTTGTGTCTCTAGAAGTTTTAATTGCATCATGAAGTAGTTTATTTGGTCTGTCTCTAGTTTCTTGATATCTGCACTGAGAGCAATAAACTTGCTCCTTAGGAATGCTTTCACTGTGTCCTATAGGTTTCTTTGTGATGGTCTTCATTTTCATTGAATCGTGGGAACTTTTAAATTTCTTCTTTAATTTTTTCTGTGACCGATGTGTTGCTCAGCAGTGTGCGGTTTAATTTTCATGTGTTTGAGTTTTTTCTACTGTATGTCTTGTTATTGAGAACTAGTTAGATTCCCCTATAGTCAGATAAAATACAGGGGATTATGCTAATCTTCTTGTATTTGCTTAAATTCTTTGTATGAACTAAGATATGGTCTATTTTAGAAAAAGTTCCATGGGCTGCTGAGAAGAATGTGTACTGGGTTGTTGGAAAACTCGGTATATGTCAGTTAAGTCTGTTTGAGATATGAGATTATTTAATTTAGAGACTTCTTTGCCAATTCTTTGGTTGGTGGCCTGTCATTTGGTGAGAGTGGAGTATTACAGTCTCCTAGTATTGTTGTATTTGGATCCATCATTTCCTGTAAATCTGAGAGTATTTGCTTAATATATTTGGGTGCACCAATATTTGAGGTATATAGATTGGCAATAGTGATGTGCTCTTCTTGGACTGTTCCCTATATTATTATATAGTGACCTTCTTTGTCATTTTGTAGTGATTTTAGTGTAAAGTTTATTTTTATCAGATATCATAATGGCAACTACTGCCTTCTTGCTTGGGGCATTTGCATGGTAGATCTTTCTCCATCCCTTTACTTGGAGTTTGCTTTTATCTTTGGCTGTGAGGTGGGTCTCTTGAAGACAGAAAATTGATAGATCTTGTGTTCTGATCCAATCTGCAGTTTTTTTCTTTTGACTGGTGAATTGAGTCCATTAATGTTTATGGTTATTATAGATAGGTATATTGTATTTCCTGTCATTTTATACTTTCCTAAATTTTTCTTCTTTCCTTTCCTCCTGTGTTTACTAAGTTGGTCTCCTAACAATATCTATCTGGTCTGGATCCCTGTTCTTGAATGCTTTCTTTGGATTGTATTCCCACTTTGTAATGCTGGCTCATTGTTTATGAATTCATTTAATTTTTTTTACTATTAAAAAATTTAGTTTCTACCTCGAATGTGAATGCTAGCTTTGCTGGATATACCAGTCTGGGTTGGCAGTTATTGGTTCTCAGGGCTCAGATGGTACTTTCCCAGGCTCTCCTTGCATCCAGAGTCTGTGTGGAGAGATTTGCAGTGATTCTAATTTTTTCCCATTGTATAGCTCCTTTGCTTTTGCTGCATGCAAATTGCTTCTTTATTGCTAAAATCTAGCATTTTTACTATAATGTGCCTTGCAGTGTTCCTCCTGGGATCTTGTTTGTTAGGTGTTCTGTAGGCCTCTGTTATGAAGGTAAGATTTTCTTTTTTAAGACTGGGGAAGTTTTCAATGATGATCTTATTGAATACATGTTGCATTCTTAATTTTGGTATTCCTCCCAGTTGTCCACCCCAATTATATGAAGGTAAAATTTCTTGGCATTGTTTGCTTGCTCTTGGGCTTCCCTTTGGCATATTTTGAGTGTGTTTTCCATATTATACCTTTTTTTCACTCAGTGCCTGCATTTTGTCTTCAGTATCTGTTACTCTATTTTCCATTTCATTTATTCTATTAACTGTGGCTTCCATTGTGGTTTGCATGGAGGAAATTGAATTTTGCATGGAGGAGATTGAGCCATTTATAATTTCTATGTCATTACTTAAGAGTACTATTCTCATCAGTTAGTGAGGTGTGTACTGTATCTATTTTTGTGTGTATTTCTTATTTGAGGGTCTGGATTCATTTGTTCTTTAAATTCCTGATCTATTTCTTGTTTAAATTATTGAGTCATTGCCTCTATCATCTCTTCGAAGTAGTGTTTGTCTTCCATTTCTTTTCACTTCCACTGGCGTTCTCCCCTGTGTGGTTGCTGGCCTTTGAGTCTGGTTTACTATCTTTGCTGTTGATGAATTTTGTAATTTTTCACTGTGATTTTTGCATGTGGATTCAGGGACTGTTGGAGACCAATTCCAGGCCCTGATTTTTTTGGTCACTAGGTGGCTACCTTTGCTTGGTTCTAGATTTGTTCCTGGATCAATTGATGTAGCTTGCTCTTGGCTTAGGTGGTAAAGTGCCAGCCTTGAGCAAAAAATGCTCAAGGACAGGTCCTATACCCTGAATTCAAGGCCCAGGATGTCTGTGTATGTGTGTGTGTGTGTGTGTGTGTGTGTGTGTGTGTGTGTGTGTTTGCACATATGTGTGTGCAACACACACAGAGTCTATCATAAAAGGCTAGAATTATGGCTCATAGGTAGAATGCCTGCCTAGCAAGTGGGAACTCCAGAGTTCACACACCAGTATTGCAAAAGTATGTTCCTCCCCCACAGTATAACCCCTGCTTTCACTGTATTTGATGTCCGTATAATTTGTGGAAGGGAAGGGGAAAAACAAATAGGGATGCAGGTGGACCCATTGCAACAATGAGATGTACAAGTCGTTATGTCGAAAATGAACTTTACAACTTTCGTGTGTGTGTGGGGGTAGGGTGGGGAGGCTTGGGTGGAGGGGCGGGGGGGAGGATGGGAAGGAATGGGAAGGGGAAACAAAGGAGGAGGCTACAATGCTTGATAAGAAATGTACTCATTATCTTGCCCATGTAATTGTAACTCCTCTGTACAGTATTTTCACAATAAAAAAATAAATAAGTTAAAAAAGTCTATTATAATAGCTGAACATTCTTTTCTTTTTGCTTAAGACATAATTATTTTCAGCTATACTATGACCTTCATTTGTATCCCATTTAGCCTTTCATTGACTTGGGACTTATTCTTTGTAGATGACTTTGCATATTTCTTATTGTAATTATCCATGACCAACCTAAACTATATCCCTATCAATTCCCAAGAAGAGTGGCTGATAGTTGGTTATCTTTTTCTTTTATTCCACTATATTCTCTTCCTATTTTATATCTCTACAGAGCCTATCAGAAGTTATTTTCGACCAAGTCATGATATTTTATTTCCAAAGAAGGAAGATATGAATCACTTCTGGCAAGTTTTTTTTTTTTTTTTACTTCAGTTGACATTTAACATGCATAGTAATTTACCTTGTCAGAGAGCAAATACTTAAAACAAGGATTTCTTGTAACTATAAAACAAGAAGCTGCCATAAACTTCATTTATTTTCTCCTAGTAACAATGATGATTATGCTATTCTTGGATACTTGGCATAATTAATTATTTTTATTTTTAGAAATTGAAGATTTTAAGTAAGGTAATCTAAAAAATTTCTATTATTTCCGATATCTCTGACATATGCATGGATTTTTTCCTGTACATATTGATTTTGATAAATATTGTTCCACTATTATTTGAATATATGACAAGTTCTTTATTAATATTTTAAATAGTACAACAATTCACTTTCATTTGGCAGGATAAAAGACAAATGTCCTCTGGTCTTGAACATTATTGATGTGTTTTAAATAAGAAATGCCAACTACACTGATGTGGCTTTCTACAGCTAAAGAAAACCTGAGGAGAAATAAATTGTTATGGATGATTCTCTACTAAGTGCCAATTTTATTAAAAACACTTCAAAGAAATATTTCATCAAGCCAAAAGGAATATAACATATATTCTTTTTTTTTCTTCTGACAGAGGCACTTTATTCATTTCTCCTTAGAATAGCCTGTGAAGGTGGTGATACCATTCCCACTTCAGATAGGTTGAGAAGTAACTGGAGGCCATCTACTCTTGAGCTCAATTCTCTGCCCTCCAGGGTGCTTTCCTTCAGTGTCATGTCATGGCAGTGTCACGATCCCAGCTCAAAGGATAGTACTGGTCATCTGTCTCTGACGTGAAGATGCCACTACCTCTGCCCGGGCAGTGACTCTGAGGACCCTGGTATAACATATATTCTTGTTATTGTGTTACATTTCTGTTATGTTTACATAGCAGAAAGCAGTTGTAAAAAAAAAAAGAAGTTGGAGATAGAGAAGGGTGGGGTAAAAATGATTAAAAACAAATGTACTTATTGCCTTGTGTAACTGTAACCCCCTCCTTCCTGCTGTGCCCCGCTCCCCCGCTATCACCTTTTCAACAAAAATTTTCAAAAAAAGAAGAATGAGAGCATGCTTGAGAAAGCGGGAAATAATTTATGCCATTCCAAATGACTATACCTTTCAAAATCATGATCATTTAATACTGCCTTTCATCTTTTGATCACCCAAGGCCTAGAATCTACTTAGGATTAGATAATTGGTGATATATTACTTAAATTACTTAGATATATAACTTAAAACATGTCTGTTTTAAGTAGACTGAGAAAGAAGAGAGACTCATTGGTCACTGTGACTCTGATGCTGACTCCACATCACAGCTCATCACCACAGTGCTCATAAGCAGAGTGGAGCCTTCCCCCTGGAAGATGGGAAAATGAGGCCCAGAGAGATGAAGTTATTGCTGAAGGTCATGGCCTGGTTTAGTAATTCATCTCACACTATGAAGTATATTTTGTAAACCATGAAATAAATATTTGGAAGAGTTTTTGCTTGAATCTTCCATCCTGTAGAAGAGTGTCAAAAGGAAAATTCTTCAGACCAATTAAATGGAGTAGTATTTGATCAAACCAAAACACAGCTCATGCAGGTAGCTGATCCCAACCAATAATGGGTGGCTTTTACATAGAAAGAGAAGTGAGGCATAGAAAACATCTGATAAGGCTGGTGATATAGCTCATGTGGAACAGCATTGTTTAGCATGTCTGAATCACTAAGGGCAACTCTCAGTTCTACCAATTAAATAAATAAAACCAGCCTGAGTGACTATGTCTTAATCAACTAGTTACTTAGTGATGCCTTAGCTAGTTGTTTAAAGCTTAATCAACAGAACATGTTACCATGTTAAATTAAATTAATTTCATCTATTGGGGGCCCAGTCCAAGGCTTCCCACAAAATTTTATTTAATAATCTCCCTACTGGGTCATACTCCAAATTGTAACTCTGTTACTATGATTTTAGATTTGATCTTAATGTATCTTTTATAGTTTATACATCATCACACACTCCTTTACATGTTTGTTATTCCAGCCAAAGATAGCCCACTTAGTTTAGTTAGCAGATGGATCCATATAGACATTTAAGATTTTGAGAATATGTACCAGGAAGAGGCTGATAGGTTATTAAGAAAATAATAACGGGGCTGGGAAGGTGGCTCAGTGGTAGAGCGCTTGCCTTGCATGCTCGAGGCCCTGGGTTCGATTCCTCAGCACCACATAAGCAAAAAGAAAAAAGCCGGAAGTGGTGCTGTGGCTCAAGTGGTAGAGCACTAGCCTTGAGCTGAAGAGCTGGTGGACAGCGCCCAGGCCCAGAGTTCAGGCCCCACGACCGTTCCCCCCAAAAAAAATAATAACAAGAGTTAGGAACATGCTTCTTAGCCAAGGTCTTCATAAATTAGGTTGACCAAAACCTAATTATCAACCAGTGAGCAAAAGTAGTATTATCTATCTTTGCTAGTCTGTTTGCTAACTTTCTTGTAATAAGGTATTTGTGATGTGTGTTTATTAATATGTAACACAAAAGTGTTATTCAATGCATAAATTCCCCCTGTTCAGATAGTAATCGAATACCTTATAAAATTGAGTGACAAGTGTTTAGAAGTCTGGTAACAGCATTATCCCAATGAGTGAAACAGGAATGAACAAGAAAAACCAAGAGGTTAAGAGTCTCATTATGAGCCGGGCGCCGGTGGCTCACACCTGTAATCCTAGCTACTCAGGAGGCTGAGAGCTGAGGATCATGGTTCAAAGCTAGCCCAGGCAGGAAAGTCTGTGAGACTCTTATCTCCAAGAAAGCACCAGAAAACCAGAAGTGGCACTGTGGCTCAAGTGGTAGAGTGCTCACTTTGAGCTGAAGAGCTCAGGGACAGGCCCAGGCCCAGAGTTCAAGGCCAAGACCCACCAAAAAAAAAAAAAAAAAAGAGTCTCATTATGATGGGGAATCATATATGCCTTGGAGAAAGTCATCCATATATAAGGTGTCATATTTCAAAGGAAGCTTTTCTTTAGGTTTATGTTTGGATGTCTAGCAGGTGTACAATTTTAGGAGCCCAGAGTTCCTTCCATTTAACAAAACAATGCCTTTAAAAGGATTCAGCTAACCCCCCAACAACAAATCCTCAAAGAAACAACTGCCCAATAAATAAGTGGGTGAAAGACTTAAAGAGAAACTTCTCTGAAGAAGAGAGAAGGATGGCCAATAGACACATGAAGAAATGTTCAACATCCCTAGCCATAAAAGAAATGCAAATCAAAACAACATTGAGATATCACCTCACTCCAGTTAGAACGGCAAAAATTAAGAACTCTAACAACAACAGATGCTGGAGGGGATGTGGACAGAAAGGAACCTTACTTCATTGTTGGTGGGAATGTAAACTTGTTCAACCACTTTGGAAAGCAGTATGGAGGTTCCTCAAAAGACTTCACATAGAACTCCCCTATGACCCAGCAATCCCACTTTTGGGCATTTACCCAAATGTTTACAAACAAGACCACACTAAAGCTACCTGCACAACAATGTTTATTGCAGCATTATTTACCATAGCTAAGATATGGAACCAACCCAGATGCCCCTCAGTAGATGAATGTATCAAGAAAATGTGGTATATATACACAATAGAATTCTATGCCTCCATCAGAAAGAATGACATTGCCCCATTTGTTAGGAAATGGAGAGACTTGGAAAAAATTATATTAAGTGAAGTAAGCCAGGCCCAAAGAAACATAGGTCCCATGGTTTCCCTTATTTGTAATATCTAGTAGATGTATGAGTCAAGCGGAAAAGGTCAGATAATGTGATGTCAGGAAAATGAACCCTTAGATGTGTATTTTAATGTTTTTTTTTCATGCATGTATTTCTAACGCATTTATAAGATTATCTCTTTGTTGCTTTGTATGTCTCTCCCCCACAGTATAACCCCTGCTTTCACTATATTTGATGTCAGTATAACTTGTGGAGGAGATGGGGAAAAACCAGTTGTTTAAGGATACAGGTGGACCTGTTGCAACAATAAGAAGTACAAGTTGTCATGTCTAAAACGAGCTTTACAACGTAGGTGCGGGGGGTGGGTGAGTGGGGAAGGGGGGGGAAGGAGAAGGATTGGGATTGGGGGGGAGGGGGGAGGCTGGGAAGGGATGTGAAGGGTAAACAAAGGAGGAGGCTGCAAGGCTTGGTAAGAAATGTACGCATTATCCTGCCCATGTAATTGTAACTCCTCTGTACAGTATGTTCACAAATAAAATAAAATTAAATAAAAAAAAAGGATTCAACTATTGCAAATCCTCAGAAGACTATCCTCACAGGGGATATTTTACCACACCCATATAGGCTTGTACAAACAACTTCTTTGTTTCTAAGTGTTCTTCCAACTTCCTTATAAACATTTTCTTCACCCTGACTTTTTGACTTATTTCTGCAAAGAGATTGAATCAAAGACCACTAGTTCTTTTCTTGGTTGAACTCCCTGATACTTGCTCTGAAAAACTGTTATATGTATTTTCCTTAAAAATCATATTTCAGGCCCCAAGTACAACACCTGCTAAGTAGAAACAAAGCATAAATAGGAACCTTACACAAGATAAAATGGAAAAAGGTGAGACTTGTTATACAGGCTAAGTTCTTGTATCCTCCATTGAAAAAGTTGTAGTGTTTAATTTTTTTTGTCTCTTCCAGATCCATACTGAGAGATACTCACAAATGAAGTCTTTCTTCCCAAAGATGGAATATCTTCTCTAAAGATAGGTCTCGATAGGCATAGACTGCTTCTCAGTTTAGGTTGTGATTTTTTCACTAAATAGGCTTGGCCTATTAGGTAGAGTGGGTAAAGCATATGCCAAACAAATGGACCCCCTTCCCTCCCTTCCCCTCCTCTTCCTTCAAAAGTTTATTCAGAAGCATTAAAGAAAAATGGTAAGCATTTAGACAAAGGAGTATAGTGCTGCAGATGCTGCTGTACTGATTTGGGGTTCAGGACAGGCTTTTTGGAGTTACTGAGTTTTTTTTTTCTGATTGGCTGTTGAGCCTTGTTGGATTAATTGTTTTTTCTTTGGATTATGGTTTGGATTAGATGCACATAGGAATATCTCATCAGTGTAGCTTTTACTTCTACATTTAATCTGGTCTATGTTTTTCAGGCTTGGCTTGTATCCACATTCTACTTGGCCTTAGGTATTTTCCTTTCCATTCTGCCTCCTTAAATGGAGAACGTTTCCTTCTTTGAGAGATTACAATAAAACCAGTCTTGGTTTTAGTGGGGGTGAATGTAACTGGCTTGAGAAGGGTATTTGTTGTTCTGGCAGAAGATTATGAAGCAGACTGTGAAGACATGGCGGGATTAAGTTGAATATTGGAAAAGATTTCAGTGGAAGCCTGGTCGAGATAACTGAGAAGCTCAGGAGAGTCAGATGGCAGGGGATGGCTTTAAGTTCATTGGTGCTAAAACTTCCCATAGGGCTGAGAATGATCTCCTAGAGTCAGTAGGGAATTTGGAAGTAAAATGCTAGGAAAGAGGTAGAATTCCCATGTCTTTTGAAAGCTGAACTTGAAATGGTGAAGACAAACAGGATCTTTGGCCTTGTAGACTGACTGCAGGTGAGTTAGACAAATCCTCTTTCCTCCCAATTGTTTAAGTTTTACCAGAGAGTTTCCCCAGTACCGACAAATAAGTTTCAGAGGAAGTAAGTTGCTTATTGAAAAGCTTGTGTAAGTCTCAAGTTCTTGGGATGGGTTTCAGATCCGCTATAGAAGACCTTGTGTGTCACCAGAGAATGTTAGCCCAGTTGTCTCCAAGTGCAGTGCTAATAAAGGTCCCAATGTGAAAAGGAAGGCTTTCCTCCTTCAAACTTAGAATTTACAGAGATAGGAAAATAAGAGAAAAACAAGTTTATTGGGATATATTAAAAATGATGGATTGCTGGGAAGGTGGCTCAGTGGTAGAGTACTTGTCTTGCATGCATGAGGCCCTGGGTTCAATTCCTCAGCACCACATAAGCAGAAAAAGCCAAAGTGGCGCTGTGGCTCAAGTGGTAGAGCGCTAGCCTTGAGCTGAAGAGCTGAGGCCCAGAGTTCAGGCCCCATGACCGACAAAAAAAAAAAAAAAGGTGGGTAACTAGACAAAGGAGCCTAGCTTTGCTGTTGTTACCTTTTATTATTTAACATCTAAAATTTTAACCAAGTCTTGGAGGTAGCTGAATGTGCAGACTTCATTGATATAAGGGCTCAACTTCTTTTATCTTTTCGTTTTTTTTTAGGGTTCAACTTCTATAAACAAGCCTGCTATCCCAACTAATCTTTTAAAGTCTTCTAATTAAAAAACACATCTCTAGAGCGCTGGCCTTGAGCTGAAGAGCTGAGGGACAGCGCCCAGGCCCAGAGTTCAAGCCCTACGACCGACAAAAAAAAAACAAACACACATCTCATTATATCTGGGGGGTCTCCAAGGCTTCTTTTCTAGAATACCCCACAAATAAACAATTTAAATTAAATAAAAGCTTCTTCTTTGTGGTCAGTATAACTCCAATCTCCAAAACTCCAACTTCTGGCAAGTTTAATTGTTTTTTTTCAAAGTCCAGGTTCTGGGAATTATTATATATTAAATTAGCTGGTGAAGTTCCAGGCCCTGGACCTGCTCCTGTTCTGTCTGAGGAAGGCAACTACCATAAACCCCAGAAATGTCTTACAGCTTCTCAAAGCACCAGCCAATCCAAGGTTATGTCATCTCTCACAGTACAAAGTAATCCTGGATGGAGTTGTGGAAAGTGGAGTTCTAGACTCCCGGCTTACAGTGGACATGATGTGTTCTAACCACTGCACTACCTGCTGAGTCTAGTTCAGTTTTTCTTTCATAGTTTAGATACCTGAGACATCTTTGTAGGACCTAAGGCCATTCTTTCCTCAATTGCCAAACCCCATCAGGACCATAAAGTTTACTCAGCCTCATTGTTCAAAAAATACAAATCTGTGGAGCTTTGGGATCTGAGTGAGAACTTACCAATCAATTTCAACTACAAGAATTTGACCACAATGAGATCAGCAGTACCTATGCCTGGTTATTTTACACTGTCCCCCCTGCCAGAGGCTACTGCTGCTCTGCTTCTGGTCCTGTCCTACTATACTAAAAATGAGAAAAGAAACATTTCTTGGACTAAAAAAATGAGTAGTTATTTGTGTAAAATGAGACACAATTCCAGAATCAGGCAGCTTCCAGAAGCAAATAGGCTCTGAAAACTCTAGCCAACAACATGATTTGACAGTAGGTAGGGAAAGCAGATGAGGTATAAAAGACTTAAGAGACTATAGCATAATCAATTGATTATCTACAGCTAGTCAAGTAGTTACAACTTAGCTGGTTATTTACAGCTTAGTTATGAACATAGGTCTCTTGAAATCAATGAAGGCTTGATAGTGACTTGATAATTTTTATAGGCCTAATAAAAATGTCCAATCCAAATTCATGGTTTCCCACCAAACTTAATTTAACAAGAGCATTGCATTTAGCTTCAAGTCTGATGGATGTTTGAATTCAATTAGTTTTTTGATGTATTACTTGTAGAAACTTCCCCTCCCAACTGTCTGTATGGTTCTAATAATAACTGCATTTTGTCACGAATACATAAATAACACACTTATTCTGTTCTTGAAATATCAGTAATAGAAGCTCACATTTAAGGGTGGGTGTTTGCTGACTGGTGATACTTCAGGTGTATAAGCCCTTTATGGCTTTGGAATTTCCTTGCATGTAATTATTGATCAGAGAAAGTATCTCTGACTTAAAAGTATTTTGATTCTGAAGGGCATCATTTACTTTTGACAAACTAGCTTTGGAGGAGAAAATTGTAACAAATTAGTCATAAGCAGTTATTTATCAATTACCATAAACAAAATGGAAGATTTTTGGTTTTATAAGCTAATGGAGCTGGTTGAATTCCAGTTTGACTTGATATGCAATCAATATAAGCACCCTAGATATATTGCAAACAAGTTACAATACCTGTGCTTTTTTCCCCTATATTTTTCCAGGTTTGCCAAAGCAAAGTGCACTTCATGTTATTTCTTTTATTTAAAAATTGTATACAGTTTTTCATTTCCTTTTATTGGAATGTCCCTTTGAAAGGTAGTCATTTTTTTTCTCCATTGTCATTTTAAGCCCTTTTCTTCCTCCATGAGAGTGAGAGGCAGGAACATGAATGTTCCTAGTATTAGAACCGTCTCACATCTACATGCCTTTAATTACTTATTAAGAGAAAAAACCAAACAACAATAACAAACCCTCAAATACCCAAACCAGTAAAACTTACTCAAAAACTAGTTGTTTGTTTTAGCGGAAAAATATTGGGAAGAAAGTTTATTACAGTAATAAGGTTGGAGAGGAAATTGAGTTCCCTTTTAGAGGTTTCCTGAATATTCGCTTGGGTCATGATTAATCATTTGATTTATTATGTGTGTGTAGGTATATGTCTGTGTGTGTGTGTGTGTGTGTGTGAGCTTTATTTAGTTATAAGATTAACTGGGATAAAAATGTGAATTTTTTTCAAGTTTGCAATTTGTTCTTTGAGTTTTTTTTTTATTGTGAAAATACCATACAGAGGGGTTACAATTACATGGACAAGGTAATGAGTACATTTCTTATCAAGCATTGCAGCTTCCTCCTTTGTTTCCCCTTACCATGCCTTCTCATATTTCCCCTTTCTATGCCCCCACCCCAGCCAAATTTTTAAAGTTCGTTTTTCCACATAAAGTCTTGTACGTCTCATTGTTGCAATGGGTCCACCTGTATCCCTATTTAAACAATTTGTTTTTTCCCTTCCCCTCCACAAATTATACCAACATCAAATACAGTGAAAACAGGGGTTATACTGTGGGGGAGGGACATACAAAGCAACAAAGAAATATCTTATAAATATGTTAAAACCAAAAGCAAGAAAGAAAAACCATTTGAGTCATTATCTTGGGATTCATTTTGCCTAACATCAATTTATCTGACCATTTCTGATTGTCTCAGACATACACTAGTTATTGCATGGAAAACCATGGGACCTATGTTTCTTTGGGCCTGGCTTACTTCACTTAATATATTTTTTTCCACGTCTTTCCATTTCCTAACAAATGGGGCAATGTCATTCTCTCTGATGGAGGTATAGAATTCCATTGTGTAGATATACCACATTTTCTTGATCCATTCATCTACTGAGGGGCATTTGGTTTGGTTCCATATCTTACCTATGGTAAATAATGCTGCAATAAACAGAGTTGTGCTGATAGCTTTAGTATGGTCTTTGTTTGTAAACATTTGGGTAAATGCCCAAAAGTGGGATTGCTGGGTCATAGGGGAGCTCTATGTGGAGTCTTTTGAGGAACCTCCATACTACTTTCCAAAGTGGTTCAACAAGTTTACACTCTCACCAACAATACAGTAAAGTTCCCTTCTGTCCACATCCCTTCCAGCATCTGTTGTTATTAGAGTTCTTGATTATAGCCATTCTCACTGGAGTGAGGTCGTATCTCAATGTTATTTTGATTTGCATTTCTTTTATGGCTAGGGAGGTTGAGCATTTCTTTATGTGTCTATTCATGTGTCATCCTTCTTTCCTCTTCAGAGAAGTTTCTCTGTAAGTCTTTAGCCCATTTATTTATTGGGCAGTTGTTTCTTTGAGGATTTGTTGTTGGGGGATTTAATTTTTTGAGTTCCAGGTATATTTTACATATGAGACCCTTGTCTGTTGTATGGCTAGTAAAGATCTTCTCCCAATCCATGGGCTTTCTATTGATCTTGCTAGCTATGTCCTTTGCCATGCAGAAGCTCTGCAATTTCATGCAATCCCACTTGTCCAACCTTTCTTTGAGTTGTATTTCTGGGTCTCTTTTAAGAAAATTTCAGCCTGTGCCAAGGAGCCCTAGGGTTTCTCCTATTCCATCTTGTAATGTTTTCAGAGTGTCTGCTTTGACTCCGAGGTCTTTGATCCATTTGGAGTTGATTCTGGTGCAGGGTAATATATAAGGATCTAGCTTTAGTTTTCTACATGTAGTTAACCAATTTTGCCAGCACCATTTACTGAGGAGCCTGTCTTTCTTCCATCCTATTTTTTTTAGCTCCCTTATCGAAGATTAGATGGCTATAGGTCTGTGGGTTCATTCCTGGGTTTTCACTTCTATTCCATTGGTCCTGAAGTAGGTTCTTGTGCCAGTACCAAGCTGTTTTGATTACTATGGCTTTGTAGTAGAGTTTGAAATTTGGTATTGACATTCCTCCAGCACTGTTCTGTCTGTTAAGGATCGTTTTTGCTATTCGCAGTCTTTTATTATTCCATATGAATTTTTGGATTGCTTCTTCTATTTCTTTGAAGAATGAGGTTGGAATATTGATAGGTGTTGCACTGGATTTGTAGATAGCCTTGGGAAGTATTGCCATTTTCATGATGCTGATCCTTCTTATCTGGGAGCATGGGAGTTTTTTGCCACTTTCTAAGTTCTGTTTTGATTTCCTTTTTCAGGTTTTTAAAGTTTTCTTCATAGAGCTCCTTCACTTCTTTGGTTAGTTATTCCTAGGTATTTTATTTTTTTGTGGGGCTATTACGAATGGAGTTGCTTTCCTGATTTCAGTCATGCTTTTCTCATTGTTGGCATACAGAAAAGCCATTGATTTTGAGGGTTAATTTTATATGCTGCTACTTTGCCAAAGTTTTGAATCAGCTTAAGTTAGTTGAGAGTGGAGTCCATGGGATTGTTTAAATATAAGATCGTGTCATCTGCAAAGAGGGAGAGTTTTACTTCATCTTTCCCTATTTGGATCCCTTTTATGTTTGCATTTTGTCTTATTGCTGTAGCTAGGCATTCTAATACTAAATTGAAGAGAAGTGGAGAAGTGGACATCCTTGTCTCATGCCTGAGTTAAGAGGAAGTGGCTTTAGTTTTTCACCATTAAGTATAATACTGGCTGTAGGTTTGTCATGTAAAACCTTTATTGTATTGAGGAATGTTCCATGGATTGCTATTTTTTCCAGACCCTTCATCATAAAGGGGTGTTGGATCTTGTCAAATGTTTTTCCTGCATCTATTGAGATAAGCATGTGGTTCTTATCCTTGCTTTTGTTTATGTGGTGAATTATATTAATTGATTTTTGTATATTGAACCAGCTATGCATCCCTGAAATGAATCTTGCTTGATTGTGTGGTGTATGATTTTTTGGATGACTTGTTGATGTCGACTGACCAAAATTTTGTTGAGAAGTTTTGTGTCAATGTTCATCAAAGAAATGGGTCTATAGTTCTCTTTCTTTGATTAGTCCCTGCCTGGTTTTGGGATGAGGGTTATGATGGCTTCATAGAATGAGTTCGGTAGTGAACTTTCTCTTTCAATTTCATTGAAGAGTTGGAGGAACATTGAGGTGAGCTCTGCTTTGAAGGCCTTGTAGAATTCGCTGTAAATCTATCTGGTTTTGGGCTTTTCTTAGATGGGAGGTCTCTTATTGCTGTTTCTATTTCAGTGCTTGATATGGGCCTGTTAAGATGGTTTAACTCATGTTGGCTTAGTTTCGGCATATCGATATTTGCTAGGAAAGGGTCCATTTCTGCCAAGTTCTCAAACTTATTAGCATAAAGTTTTGAGAAGTATTCCCTTATAATGTTCTGAATCTTGGTTGTTTCTGTGGTGATGTTTCCATTCTCATCTCTGAGTTTATTTATTTGGGTGTGTTCTCTTCCTTTTCTGATAAGATTTGCTAAGGGTCTGTCAATTTTGTTAATTTTTTCGAAGGACCAACTCTTTGTTTTGTTGATTCTTTCTATAGATTTTTTGGATTTGAATTCATTTATTTCTGATTTAATTTTAATTATTTATTTCCTGCACTGGATTGGGGTTTATCTTGCTGCTCTTTTTCAAGGAGGTTCAGATGTCTCTTTAAATTGTTGGTTTCAGATCTCTCCAATTTGTTGATGTTGGAACTGAGAGCTATAAACTTGTCTCTGAGTACTGGCTTTGCTGTGTCCCAGATGAGCTGGTAACTCGCGTGTTCATTTTTGTTGAATATCATGAACATTTGAATTTCCTTTCTAATCTCTTCCATGACCCACTGGTGATTCAACAGTGTGTTGTTCAACCTCCATGTTTTACAGGTGTTTCTTTGGTGGCTTTTGGTGTTGAATTCTCATTTTATTTCCTTGTGGTCTGAGAGAATGCAGGGCATAACTTCAATGTTTCTGAATTTGGACAAGTTTGCTTTGTGACCTAAACTGTGGTCTATTGTGGAAAATGTTCTGTGTGCTGCTGAGAAAAACGTGTATTCTGATGCTCTGGGTTAAATATTTGGTAGATGTCTGTTAATTCTAGTTGATGTATGTAGTTGTTTAGATCTGCGGTTTCTCTGTTGAGTTTTTGCCGAGTTGACCTATCTAGTGGGGATAATGGTGTATTAAAGTCCCCAACAATTAATGTCTTTGGATCTATGTGATATTTGAGGGAAAGTAGTGTTTCTTGGATAAATTTAGGTGCTCCATTGTTTGGCAAATAGATATTTAGAATTGTAATATCCTCCTGAAGGAGAGATCCTTTAATTAGTATGTATGACCTTCTTTATCTCTTCTCACGAATTTTAATTTGAATTCTATTTTATCTGATATTAGGATTGCAACTCCCGCTTGTTTATGGGGGCCATTTGCTTGGTAGATTTTGTTCCAGCCTTTCACCTTCAAAATGTGTTTTTATTTTATTTTATTTTTATTTTTTTATTGTGAAAATACTGTACAGAGGGGTTACAATTACATGGGCAAGATAATGAGTACACTTCTTATCAAGACAAAATGTGTTTGTTTTTATGGGCAAGGTGTGACTCCTGAAGGTAGCAGATAGAAGGATCCTGCTTTTTCATCCAACTAGACAGTCTATGTCATTTAATTGTGTTCTTTGAGTTATTATGAAGAAATTTTGCTAAGAAAAAATTTAAAACTTCTATATTGCCTTCCTGAGTGGCTAAACAAATTTACATTCCCACCAACAGCATAGTAGCTTCACTTTTGGCCACATCCCTGCCAGCATCTGTTACTATTAGTTTTCTTGATAATGGCCTAGATCTAACTGGGATGAGGTAGAATCTCAGTGTTTTAATTTGCATTTCTGTTAGGGCCAGAGATGTTGAACATTTCTTCATGTGTTTATTGGCTGTTCTTACTTCTTACTCTGAGAACTCTCTCTTTAAGCCTTTAGCCCATTTATTATTTGGGCTGTTGATTCTTTGGAGGTTTATTTTTGGAGGGTTTAATTTTTTTTGAGCTCTAAGTATAATTTTGATTTGAGACCCTTGTCTGATGCCTAGCTGGTAAAAATTGTCTCCTATTCTGTGGGCTTTCTCTTTATCTTGATAGCTGCATCCTTTGATGTGCAGAAGCTCTTTAGTTTGATGTAGTCCAGTTTATCCAGTCTTTGATTTGTTGTGATTTTGGATCTTAGGAAGTTTCAACCTGTGCCTAGGAGTCCTAGCCCTTCCTGTAATATTTTCATGGTCTCTGGCATTAAATTGAGGTCTAATTTACTCATGTCTTTTATTGTGGCTCCTGGATTTTGGCTTATACTTAGAACATTCTTTCCCACTGGAAAAAAATGAGTTTTCAGCTAGTATTTAAAGAGCTTCCTTTTGTAAATCTTGCATGCATTTAGAGTTTAACATGATGTATAATATAAAATGTCAATCCAGTTTTAATTTTTTTTCTGGAAAGCCACCCATAATCCCAGGAAATCTTATTAAATAATCCATTTTTACCCTTTCATTTTGAGATAATACCTAGCTAAATTGTTAAAAAAATAAAAAGGGAGCTTAAGAAAGGGTAATAGAAGGAGTGAATCTGATTACAATACATTATATTCATGCATGAAAACATTACAATGAAATTTTCTCACACAATACATATGCCAACAAATATTTAAAAAGAAGATACATTTTTAAAAACCCTCCATTTCTAGAGCACAGATATGTACTCTCTCTCTTTCTACCACGTCTGACCATCAGATAAAGGAGGCAACATATAAATGCCCATGCAGTGATATCTAGTATTTAATAATTTTAATATTAAATAAGTAATAATCCAATGCCACCATAAGATGAAGAATGGGTTAACCAATAGACAAGATTAAGCCTCAGGTGTCTTTCCCAGCTTTAGCTGTATAAATCTAAATTGGATGTACATGTTAAATAAAGGTTATTAAAGTAAAAAGTTCAAACTGGTCTGGGTTTAACTTAAGGGAAGTAAAGGAAAATAAACAAAAGGGCACATTCCAAGAGGTAGATAACAAAATCAGAAAGTTCTGAGTTAGGCAGGTTGATAATAGAGCTAGGATGCCAGGAATCAGAAATACAGGAAATCCCTCTGTCTTTTGACAGGATGACTGCAGGTGTTCCTCCTGGCCCCCAAAATGGGTTTCCACTGGTAACACTGAAATCTCCTGCAGCCAGTCAGAGTTTCCACAGGACTCTAAGCTTCCCACATCTTTCTTTTGTTCTCTTTCTTTCCTTTCCCTTGCCCTCTCCACTCTTCTTTCTTTCTCCTCCTCTCCTTCCTTCTCTCTCTCTCTGTCTCCTTTTCTCTCTCATTCTTTCCTATATAAGCTGCTTTGCTCTCCCTTGGCCTCGCTGCCATGACAGTCTGAAGCCTCTGAAGCGATAGGTCAAAATAAATACTTCCTTACTTTATACAAAAGAAAACAACAAACCCCTAAGATTCTTGCAGCAGCAGAATCAGGAAAATCTAATTTATGATATATTGAAGGATCTGAATCTGACAGAATAGTAATACAAAAATTCCATATCAGAAACAGAAAAAAAAACAGAAAATGTATCAAATGAAGAATATGCATCATAACTAGATAAAATTTTTGATTAAATGGGTTGTCATGAATATTAAGGACTCAAAGCAATCACTTGTATGAATATAAAGCAGAAACCTAGAATACATGATTTCAAAGAAAAATTTGTGAGAAAACCTAAGCAATGAATACCAAAACAGAAAATGTGTGTGCTAATGTAGCAATTTTCTGTATAATTTTTTTTTGGGGGTCCGGTTGTGGGGCCTGAACTCTGGGCCTGGGCGCTGTCCCTCAGCTCTTCAGCTCAAGGCTAGTGCTCTACCACTTGAGCCACAGCGCCACTTCCGGCTTTTTTTTTTTTTGCTTATGTGGTGCTGAGGAATCGAACCCAGGGTCTCACGCATGTAAGGCAAGCGCTCTACCACTGAGCCACCTTCCCAGCCCCTGTATAATATTTTTTATCAATGTAATATTATAGTACTTAGATAATATTATTTCTATATCATAAATATATATGAGGTATGGGATCAATGTATGTATGTATGTTTGTATGTGTGTATGTATCTATCATTGTCTACCTTCCTGTCTATCTGCCTATCTGTTGTTCTTGCTAAGGGAATGGTTTGGAATTATCCAGAAAGCAACTGTTATGGAACACGTATTCACTGCCTTTTTTGAACTTTATAATTTTGAATGGTGTGCATTATTATTACATTTTGAACACAGTGATTTAAAAGTAACACGGAACTGAATGCCAACAGCTTATGTCTTCAATCCTAGCTACTTGGGAGGCTGAGATCTGAGGATCACAGTTCGGAGCCAGTCTGGGTAGGAAGATATGTGAGATTCTAATCTCCAAGTAACTACAAAAATGTGGGAGTAGAGGGGTGGCTCAAGTGGTAGAGTGCTAGCCTTGAGCAAAAGAGCTCAGGGACAGTGTCCAGGCCCTGATTTCAAGTCTCATATTGGCACTCTTGTGTCCATACACACATGTGCAGACAGGCAGACAGACACACAATGACATTGGGTACTGGGCTGTAGCTCAGTGGTGCCACACTTTCTTGGTGTATGTGAGGCTCTAGGTTTAATCCTTGGCACTGCAAAAACAAATGGGTAAACCAAAATCCATAACATTAACAAAAAAATTCTAAGGAAAAAATTCAAGGAATCTAGTATTCATTCATTAAAAACATCAGCCTCTAAGGATTCACAATGTAGACTTGTACAAGTTTCCTTCCCACAATCAGAGTATGAGAACAAATTTTTATAATGGAGTCCAATCAATTTATTGTTCCATACATTAAAAATTCAGATTATACTATTAAGGTCCTATAAGAAGCATGGTATTACATATAATAATTGCAACTGAAGTTTAATTTCACAGGCGATGACATTTGATACTGTTATTTTGCACCTGTTTTCATATTTCTAGAACAGGTTCCAATCATGATGCTGAACGTAGTAATTAGGTTTGACTACAGTTGAATCATCATTCCCTATATGCTGTGTGAATTTTGATTCACTCTAATATCTGCTACTGCTCTTAAAACAATCCATTTGCATTTCATCAGATATTCTTGTAGACTCTTTTCTTATTCTTTACGTTAGAATTTTGTTTTTCCTTCCCAAGTACCAGAAAATGTTTCTCATGTGAAATGGTTTTGCATTTCAAGGCAAAGATGATATTATTCAGTGAATAATAGTGACACCTGCAATCTGTAGTGTCTCAGAAAAATGTTAATAGGATGAGCTTCAGGCTTCAAAAACATCTATTGAAAACCTCTTTTAGCAATGCAGGACTCTCCCAGAGTGATTGCCTAGTTCATTTCAACTACTTATGCTCTTCAGTCTACCTTGTTCATATGGTGATTTGAACTTCTTCTTCTAATACAATCTTCTTATCATAAGCATCTTGGAGATGGTTACATGTATCCTTTTTTTGATTTCTTCTGCAGAGAAAGATATGTGAGGTTGCTCCCCAGCTAATCTGAATTTTCTTGTGTCTGGTGCAGTTCTACTTGGAGTTATGCTGGTGTGTGAGGAATCATTGTACTTAGAAAAGCACTTCAGTCAACTTCAGTTTGATTCAGCTTAGCAGCTAACATGTGCTTCATATTCCCTTTCCAAAATTTCTCAGTGCAGATTGGACTGACTGTGGGCTGAAGGTTACATTTATGTATTCTGCTTCTCCTGGAAGTAACTTTGTCTCTACACTTTGTACTATGGTAGGGTTTTTTAAAAATTATAAACATAATTTAATCAAATATTTCATACACTGACAAGAGTGAAAATAAAATGGTAGTGTCTATGGTAATTAAACTGAATGCTTTGGGAAATTAAAAATCATGTCATAGCTCGATACTGGTGGCTCAGGCCTGTAATTCTAGCTACTCAGGAAGCTGAGATCTGCAGGACCAAGGTTTGAAGCCAGCCTAGGAATAAAGGTCCAACAGATTATACCTCCATTAACTAGCACATGGTAGACAAGAGGTGTGGTTCAAATGGTAGAGCACCAGTTATGAGTGAAAGAGCCAAGCAAGAGTACAGGCCCTGGTATGAAAACACGCATACACACACACACACACACACACACACACGCACACACACACACACCTTTCAGAGTAGGTGTAACAAATTAGGTGTAGCAAAATATAAAATTATTTCCTATTTAGAATGTTCTGAAAAACATTATGTCACTAAGATTTACCTTTCCATTAAAAAACAAAACATTGGAAGTACTACCCTGCATAATAAACAGTTCACAGTGAGACATTACACCAAACTTGTCAGCAGAACAGATAGTGTACATAAATACTCACAAAGGTTTTGGAAAAACAAAATACAACAAAAACAACTACATGGTGAATATACAGTTGTATATTTAAATTCAGATAGAATGTTTAAGGTATATAGGTAATACTTCTAAATGTTTTATCTCTTCACAACTGCTTTCACTTAACTGACTAGCCAAAGCTTTTCTGTCATATAAGATTCCTACTGAACTTGAGTGGTTATTCTTTTAAACAATCCATTAGCATCTAAGGTAGTTTTCTTTTTTTCTGTGCTGATTTGGGGGCTTGAACTCTGAGCATGGTTGTTGTGCGGTCCCTGAGCTTTTCTTGCTCAATCTAGTACTCTACCACTTGAGTCTGCTTCCAGCTTTTTGCTGGTTAATTGGAGATAAGAGTCTCACAAACTTTCTTGCCTGGGCTGGTTAGGATTAAAATGAGCCACCAGCGCCTGGCACCTGGCTGGCTCTAAGTTTTGAGAGGCAGTTTGTTTTTGGAAGTGTTTTGAAGTGTTATCTTAGATTGCAGGCAAAGTGATTAGAAATGTTTGAGAATATATGAACTGTAGGGGCTGGAAAAGGTACGGAATGGATCCAGAAGTAACTTTTCTTTTTAGTCTGGCTTGAAGAAATTAATGAATCAGGTCCCAAGTTTATACCTCTCCTTTCCCATGACTCCATTTGGTAAGAGACAAACCTTTTCACTTACATAAGGATATTTCAAATGCTAATAACTAGACAGAACATGAACCATTTCTACTTTAGTGTGAGTGAGTTTTCAGGTTTAATGGAAACTACTGAGACTGGGAGTCCCGGAGAAGGATGGGGGTAGAGGACAGGAAGGAGACACAAACAGCAGGCTTGCCATACTGAGATGGCATCCATCTAGAACTGGATGATGGTCAAGAAAATACATTTAGCTCCCAAGGAAAAACTATTAATGCAATCATTGTCACATTGTTGACCTGAGCAAATGGAAATCTTATTCATGTTGAGCTGTCTCTTCATTTCATGCCAACCTGCTGTCACTCTGATATCTCAGTCTTAAGTATATTTGAATAGGCCTACCATCATACATTTTATTTGGTTTTATTGTGATGGGAGAAAAGGAAACCTATAAGAAATTCATCTTTATTTGTAGTATACAATCATTTGAAAGGAACTCTCTAAGATGTACACGAACACCACAACCTAAAAATGACCAAAATATATGTAACTTAATATCACAATGAAGTAGGTTATAAATTAGTTTTTCTATTTCTTAAGTCTCATGGAAAAGGTACCTTTTATTGAATGAGTTAAGAAGCAGAGAAAAGCATTGGCATCCTATACTAGTCATAATTTGAGATGGACTTGACTCCTCTATTTAAAATGGAAAGGCCCATGTAAGCTTGTATGTTGAGGAAATAATAATCTCTTTAAAATGTAATTTAAATGGCTATCAATAATTATGAGTTGTATCCTATTTATGTTCACTTACAGAGAGTTAGAAATTTTATTTCTTGGTAAAATCAAGACATTTCAATTAGTTTAGCGTCCACTGGGCCTGGAGCGGTCGAGGAAAGATGGCAGCATGATGTTTAAAGTAGAAGGAATATATTTCTTCTGTAGTGTCATGTAGAGCTGTTTTTTAATCGAGGTACAGGCGACATACATTTATCTTTGAATGATTTGCCAAATGTTCAAAAATGGAGATTTAGGATTGTGTTTCTTTCATTTACTTAGTTGTATGCTAAATCTTAAAAAGTTGATAATAAAAACATTACAGATTGTATGTGGCTTCAAGGACAAAGATGGTCTATGAAACTCTAGGTAATTTTAAATAGTGTTTTCAGTTGGTGGCACCATTAACAAAAACATACTGTATTTTACTTTTAACACTAAATGAAAATATTTGTTTGGAAGAAATGTTCCCACTTCTGTGTGTGTGTGTGTGTGTGTGTGTGTGTGTGTGTGTGTGTGTGTGTGTGTGTGTGTGTGTGTGTGTGCACATATATATATCTGAGTATTTGATTTAAGAAAGTCTTTTTTTTCTTCAATTTTCTTTTTTTATTGTGAAAATACTGTACAGAGGGGTTACAATTACATGGGCAAGATAATGAGTACATTTCTTATCAAGCATTGTAGCCTCCTCCTTTGTTTCCCCTTCCCATCCCTTCGATCCTTCCCCCGTCCCCCGCCCCCCAATAGTTGTAAAGTTCGTTTTTCCACATAACGACTTGTACATCTCATTGTTGCAATGGGTCTACCTGTATCCCTGTTTAAATGATTTGTTTTTTCCCTTCCCCTCCACAAATTATACTGACATCAAATACAGTGAAAGGTGGTTATACTGTGGGGGAGGAACATACAAAGCAACAAAGAAATATCTTATAAATGTGTTAGAAACAAACTCATGAAAGAAAAAAAAAACATTGAATACATATCTTAGGATTAATTTCCCTAACATCACCTTATCTGACCTTTTCTGCTTGACTCAGACATATACTAGTTATTGCAAATAAGGGAAACCATGGGGCCTATGTTTCTTTGGGCCTGGCTTACTTCACTTAATATAATTTTTTCCAAGTCTTTCCATTTCCTAACAAATGAGGCAATGTCATTCTTTCTGATGGAGGCACAGAATTCCATTGTGTATATATACCACACTTTCTTGATCCATTCATCTACTGAGGGGCATCTGGGTTGGTTCCATATCTTAGCTATAGTAAATAATGCTGCAATAAACATAAGTCGTGCTGGTAGCTTTAGTGTGGTCTTGTTTGTGAGCATTTAGGTAAATGCCCAAAAGTGGGATTGCTGGGGCACAGGGGAGCTCTATGTGGAGTCTTTTGAGGAACCTCCATACTACTTTCCAAAATGGTTGAACAAGTTTACACTCCCACCAACGATGCAGTAAGGTTCCCTTCTGGCCACATCCCCTCCAGCATCTGTTGTTATTAGAGTTCTTGATTTTTGCCATTCTAACTGGGGTGAGGTAAGAAAGTCTTTTAAATACTTTTTTTTTCATGCATGTATTTGCTGATTGACTTTCTCTTATTCTCTAGATACTTCATACTGGAGAATAATGATCTCTGATATTTGTTTAAAATTTGGGTACAAAATGGGGAAAATTCACTATAATTTAGTAACAATGTATCTTACACTACTAATACGGTGAATAATGCTCTTATTTATGGGAATGGTAAAGCGAACTATACTTACTACTATTTCAGCTCAATTCTGAGTTCAGTTTATGTTTTTGAGAGTAGCAAAATGTTACAAATTTGACAACTTTCTATCATTATACTTGAAACAATGCAGAGAAACATTTTCAACTGAAAATCTTGACAGAAGGGAAAGACAGTAAATTATAACACATTTTTCATGTAATTAATAATTAGCTTCCATTAAAGTAAATCTAGAAATGCATAATACTGCATAGTGAGTAACTACTTTGCAATTTCAGGAACACACCTATGATGATTAGCTTCATGTGTCTTCTCAATTGGCTTCCAGAATGCTCAGATAGCTTGTTAAACATTTTAAGTTTAATGTGTATGTGAGGGTATTTCATAAAGAGATTGGCATTTAAATTAGTACACTGAATAAAGCAGATAGCCCTTTCCAATGTGGGTAAAGTGCCCTATAATTCATTAAAGACCTAATTAGAACAAAAAGGCAAAGGAGGGATGGTTTGTTGCCCTTCTGCCTGATATCTGCATGGAAATATCACTTTTCTCTAGCCATTTGTTTTCCTAATTTTCTAGCTTTCAGACTTGGTCTGGAATCTCTTTGTCATCGATTTTTCAGCTATGAAACCTTTATGCTTCCAGTTTTCCTGACTTACTAGTTTGCAGATGGAGCACTGTTGGATTTTCACCTACCACATACATATGTATGTGTATATATGAATATGTGTATATATGTATACATACATGCATATGTGTGTATATGTATATTGTGTATGTACACATATCTACATCTATATCTGCTTTTTTGGGGGAGGGTTGGTTCTGAGCTTTTTTTCCCACTGGAACTTAAGGCCTTACCCTTGCTATGCAGGTACTGTACCACACAAGCTGCACTCTCAGCTCTTTTTGCTTTCTAGTTACTTTTTAGTTACTTGTGTTTTTACTCAGGCTGTCCTGGACCACAGTCTTCCTATTTCTAACCACCCATACTTAGCTTATTGTCTGAGATGGGGATTTCTACTTTTTTGTCTTGGCAGAACTCCAACCTCCTCCTCTTGCATATACTGTATCACAGGCTTAAACCACTGGGTCCAGACTCAAATACCATAATTTTATAAGCTCATGTTTTACATTAAATATGTGTTTTATTTTCATTTCATTTCTGGCTCCATTGTATTGCTTCCATTTCTATTATTATTATTCTGATTATCTTTAAGTAGGTGGAGTTGCCATTTGACAAAGCAGTTTATGAATACAATTTATCTTGATCAATCTCACCTACTTCAAGATTCTCACACATCCCTCCTAATGCATCCCTTCCATTGCTTTGTTCTACTGTTTTTGAAGGACCCTAAAATGGGGCCTGAATTTTTATTAGAAAATATGAAATGGAAGGAAGCAAATGGGAGGGAAAGGAGAAAAGGAAAATTGATCAGCTTATTTCTGAATTCTAGTTAGTCTCTGGGAGAGGCCCAAAGAAAGAACTGGTGCTGAACATAGCTATTCAGAAAATAAACTTTTCCTAAGAAATACAAAATGAGATATGAATAAAACGTTAGAATAAATTTTGGGTACAAATTTAGCAGCATTACCAGGTACCAATAGTGGCTCACACCTGTAGTCCTAGCTAATCAGGAGACAGATCTGAGGATTGAATTAAACACCAAAAAGCTGGCAGTAGAGCTATGGTGGTAGAGTGTTAGCCTTGAGCAAAAAGGCTCTGGTTCAGTGCCCAGATCCCGAGTTCAAGCCTTACGACAGCATCAGCATATAAATTCTCAGAATGTAATAGAAAATTGAAATTCTTTTCTATGAGGGAATAGTGCCTGAGCAACAGAAAAGCATTTTTGAAATAGAAGAATAGAGAAGGAGCCTTTGTTTTTACCAAAGGAGAACAAGCTGTAATTTGCTATATTTGAGTCAATATGTCTTTAGTATCAGAACAGACCAGTGTAAAAGAATCTAAACCTGGAAATAGATCCTACCATAGATCAGAATATAACATATAGCGAAAGTGAGATTTTAACTCACTGGGAGATGAGTTTTTGTTTGTTTGTGGGGGCCTGACCTTTGGGTCTGGTCCCTCAGCTCTTCAGCACTCTACCACTTGAGCCCACAGCGCCACTTCTGGCCTTTTCTGCTTATGTGGTGCTGAGGAATCAAACTCAGGGCCTCATGCATGCAAGGCAAGCACTCTACACTGAGCCACCTTCACAGCCCAAGATGAGGTTTTTAACTCACTGGGAGATGAAGTGTTGTTGTTGTTTTTAAAATATATATGGTATTAACCCAATTGGCTAGACATCACGAAGTTAAAAAATACATATTACTGCCATATGTCATATAGATGAATTTGAATGATTAAAAATGAAATGTAATGACACAACAACCACTTACAAAAAATCTAGAACACATTTATAAATTGAGATGAGGTGGAGAGAGCACTTATTATTTTTTATTAAAGTCACTAGACAGACCAACAGACTTGGGAAAATATTTGCATGTTAAACACAGACACATCATATTTATAATATGCTCAAGTTCTCACAAATTGACAAGGAGGTAATCCAATAGGAAAATGAAAAAAAACAGGAAAAATTTAGAAGAGCTAAGTAAAAAAATTAATTATAGGCAGACAAATATAAATTAAATTAATGTTTTCAACTTTCTCCAACTGGTCAAGGTTAAAAAAAAAGAAAAACACTACTTTCTGCTGAAGGGTGAGACAGCCAGGGTGCTTTCAGAAGTAGCAACCAAAATGTAAATTATTGCATCTTTCTTTTGCTGTTGTTGTAAAGAAATCTGCTAATGTCTAGTAGAATAAACAAAGGCATTTGATCTAGCAGTCTTAGTCTTAGGACTCAAGTGGTAGAATTTACAGCATCAACGAAGCCTGTATGCAGAATGCTCATTGTAGCATTGTTCATAATAGCAATGAACTAGAAGCAAAGTGAAAATCCACCATCTCACATTTGTACCATGAAATATTTTACAGATACTAACAAAGACTATTTATCCATACCATAGACCTTGGAGAAATTTTCATGAGGTATTGCTAAGCGGGGAAAGAAGAGATACTGACAATGTTATATAACATCCTCACTTCAAAATGTAAACAGGATCACTGTAGACTTGCAATGGGATAATCAAAGGGAGCCTGATACCTGTGTTACTTGTGAAGTAGTGGAATGGTGATAATGTGGGTATATGGAGAGAAGAAAAAAAGAGAAGAGAATGCATTAATGTTCTCATTTAACAAATTAGCACAAGTTTGGAAGCTTAAAACAACATGTATTTATTTTCACCCAGTTTCCAAGGGTCAGGGGGATAAGGTAATTCAGCTAAATATCCCTTCTCTGGATCCTATAAAGTTGTAAGTGAGGTGTTGATAGGACTGAATTTCCTTTCCCAGCTCTCATGGTTATTGTTAGAATTCATGTCCATACAACGCCTTGAGGGCCATAGTGTCTTACTAACCATTAGCTGGAGGTCACCTGTAATTCCTTGTCATATGGCACTTTTCCTAGGTGGGTCACAACCTGGATGTTTGCTTCTTTGAGGCCAGTGGGAAAGTCTGATACTGCTGAATCAGCTGAAATTGAGTTTCATAAAATGATTTGCAGTCATAAGATATGGCACCCCATCACTTTTGTTAGATTCTGTTAGAAGAAAATCACAAGTACCACAGATCCAAGACAGATTATTATGAAAGCATGGACCCCTGGAGTATCAAGAGTGGGGTATGTCTGTCATGGAGATCAAGAAAAGAATGAAAAGAAATCTTAAAAAAAGACAAAGTCAGATTGCCATTAGAAACTGTCAACCTGATACTACTAATAAATTACATATATTTGATAAATAATGGGAAGAAACAACGAGCCTTATGTGGGCAGGCTTTCAGGAATAGCCCAGATACCTCTACCAGCTGCAGAAAGGCATTTAAGACATATGGCAGAGCCACAGGTGCCTTTTCCTCAGGGTCCCCCTGATTAAAACAAAACACCAAAAAAAAAAAAAACCAAACCCCAAGGAGAATAGGAAAATAGAAAATCACCACCATATCCCAGACCTTAGTATTATGCATTTTCTCAGATTCTTTTCTGAGACCATTAATAAGATGCATCACAATAATGCCATGTACTTCCTTGGCCCCATGATGAACACAGCTCCAATGTCAAGTATCATTTCTTCAGGCTGTATCTTCATATTTTACTCATTCTTATTCATCGATTTCAACCAATGTGGTGCTAATGGCAGGACAACTGTTATTTTATGACTATACTACAATGAAAGAAAAACCTTTTAGTCAAACTAGGCATTCTTAACAAATTACAAGATATGTGCCAGTTTTAAAGATATCCAAATTGATAATATATTAATCTTAGGTGTGATGAAAATCAATGGGACACTTTCTTCCCTAGAATGCTCTCTCACTTTCTTGTTAGATGCCCTTAAAGCCCAATGTATTATCTCTATCCTCATGATATTGCTACTTCCTCAAATGTATGTTAGGGCTAATAATAATCAAATTTAGACCAAGTAAAGGTAAGTTAGATACTTTATACAATCAAAGTTCTCAGAAGTAAAAATTTGTAGGCAACAGGGTTGCTTTTCAGGTCATCTAAATACATGTCTTTTCTTATTTCTCTGCTTTTCTTTTTTACCTACACACACAAACATACACACACATAACACACATACATACATACATACATACATACACACACACACACACACACACACACACACACATATATCTATCTCTAGTTCTGGGCCCTGAGCTTTTTTTGCTCAAGGCTAGGATTTTACCACTGGAGCCACATCTCCATGTCCAGCTTTTTTGGTGTTTAATTGGAGACAATAGTCTCATGAACTTTTGTGCTTAGGCTGGCTTTGAACCTCAATCCTCACATCTCAGCCACCTGAGTGGCTACAATTGCACACATGAACCATTTGTGCCTGGCTCATGTATTTCTTTTTCTAGAAGAAAGAAGCACTATTAAAAGTTAAAATGCATAACAAAGCCTCTAATTAATTTTGGACTTTCAGCTTCAGCAGATGTTTGGGGAATTTTTAAGCTAAGCACAGCAAACAGACATAATTAAAACATCATTCTGTTGATGTTAAAATAATTTCTTAAAGTGAATACTACTCAAACTTGAAAAGTAATTTTAAGTAACTTTTCTTTTGCAGGTTAATTGGTGCTAGCTGTCTCATGGGTTTTTTTTTTGCTGGCAATCTTTGAACCATGACCTTCAGATTACAACATGAGCCACCAACACTAGCCTATTAGTTAGTTCTCTTTTAAAACAATCCCAGTGGAACTGAAGGTGACTGAGTAATTTGCTTAAGAGAGATTGTTTTAAAAGCTGAAGGCATTTTGTCCTACTTTGCTATTTCTTTGATGAAAGAACCTATATATTAGAAAAAATATTTTTTTTTGGGTCTGGTCGTGGGGCTGAACCCTGGGCTTGGGAACTGTCCCTCTTCAGCTCAAGACTAGCACTCTACCACTTGAGCCACAGCGCCACTTCCGGCTTTTTTCTTCTTGCTTATGTGGTGCTGAGGAATCGAACCCAGGGCCTCATGCATGCAAGGCAAGCGCTCTACCACTGAGCCACCTTCCTAGCCCCTAGAAACATTTTTATATTTATAAATTGTTGCTACATCTCTATATATTTGTATAGTAGTCTTCAGAATAAAGGTAATCATCACATTTCTTTCATTTCAGTGCAAGGATCAGTATCAAAAACTTTAAAATTAGTTTCATATATTTAAAAAGAATTTGAAAATAATTAGAATTTTAACTTTTAAAAAATAAGCAATAGTCTAGATTATTTATTTATTTATTTATTTATTTATTTATTTATTTATTTATTTATTTATTTATTTATTTAGCAAGTCCTGGGTCTTGAACTCAGGGCCTGGACACTGTCCCTGAACTTCTTTTCCTCAATGCTAGTGCTCTACCATTTGAGCCACAGCACCACTTCTGGCTTTTTCTGAGTGGTTTATTAGAGATAAAAGTCTCACATACTTTCCTTCCTGGGCTGGCTTAGAACCATGATCCTCAGATCTCAGCCTCCTGAGCAGCTAAGATTACAGGTATGAACTACCTGCTCCCTACTATAGATTATTTTTTTAAAACAACAACAAAACACTTTTATATACTCTTTAACTTTAAGAAAATTCAGATGTCCTTGCTTGATGGAATATTTGGTAGACATTAAAATTTCTTTTCAAAGTCCATCTGAAAGGTTTACTTTTCTAGTTTTTATTAATTAAAAGCTTTAATTAAGCCCCAGCAATCTATTTGTATTTCCTGTTTCAAAGTGAGTGGAAGATATAGCGATCTAGTATTGAAGTTTGCTTTTCTTTTGGAACCCTAGTGAAATGAATAAGATATAACTTCAACCTAGAGTCTGTTTTTTTGTCATCCTAACCTTCTTTCCATAAGCTAATATTCTACAGTGTTCAAAGAAGAGGTGAACAGTATCAACTACTTGTTCATGCTTTGTCACTAACTTTTTCTTGTTTGTCTTACTGATCTTAGAAGTTGTTTGATTTTTATCCTTGTAAACTCTCCTGATTTCTTATCTTCTCTTTTAAAAATTAATTTACTTTATTGTTATAGAGGTGTTATACAGAGGGATTATAATTACACTTTCTTCTGTTCCCTCATTCTCTCCCAGTCCTTCCCTCCTGTCTCCACCAGGAGTTGTAGAATTCATTTTCATCAGTGTCCAGTGAGCTCCACTATTGCACTTTTCCACCCTTTTCCCCTTGAGTTCTGTACCTTCCCCTCTCTTTCCTGAAAATATACACTTGAATACACCATACATAAGGAAAAGAAGACAGAATCATCAAAAAATAAAAATGAAAAAATAAAAAATAAAAGAGGTCTCTTCTTTCCATATCTTGGAATTTGTTTCAATATATATATTATTTTATATAAATATGAAGAGGTACACAGGCACTGAACCTTTGGGTTTCTTTCTTGAGAGCATCCTCTTTTGGTCTCATTGTGTGTGAGTATCTAAAATCTTGTATTGTGGATCATATCTCAGTGTAATTTAGATCTTATTTTCACATATCAGAGAGAATATGCTACATTTGTCTCTCTGAGCTTGGCTTACCTCACTTAACATCCATATCCCAGCAAATGACATTATTGTCTAATGGCTGTGTAAAATTCCATTGTGTATAGGTACCACATTTTTTAGATCCACTCATCTTGGCTATTGAGAATTTTTCTTTTCTCATAGACAGGCAATAATCCAAACCAATATCCTGAATCTAATTTAATGTGGCTGAGTAAGGGGAAGGGTGGTTTTATTTGTAAACATAAAGATTTGTTTTTTTTTCCCCTTGAGCTAGAAGGATATGGTGGCTTGGCCTTTTTAGACAGGTGCATTTCAAAATGCATTGGTGTTAGGATATGATTATAACAAGCTTCAAACAATGCAACCTGAACTCATATTTCATATTTATCTGTTATTAAGACTGTTCTTACATGAAGAAAATGTAGACCCCGCCTCAGCACCAGTGAGATGCTTCTACAGCCAGCCATCTAGTCAACAGTTGTTTCTTCACATAAATTGGGGCCAATTATATCCTGCTCCTGAAATCAGAGATCTCTTTTCAAGTATCCCAATCTCAACCTCATATGCCAAAAGTCTAAAGGAAAGAACAGATTTTTAGAAGAAATCAAGAGAATCAAGCTAACCACCTAATCATCTATCTTTATAAGTGTATCAAGTTAAAGCATCAGAGTTCCTTGTGTACTTAGTATTCCTGTTGTTGACCCTTTTGTTTTGGTTCCTGACTTCTTATTTTGGAATTATCCTAATTTTTTTTATTGTGAAAATACTGTACAGAGGGGTTACAATTACATGGGCAAGATAATGAGTACATTTCTTATCAAGCATTGTAGCCTCCTCCTTTGTTTCCCCTTCCCATCTCTTCCCATCCTCCCCCCTGCCCTCCACCCAATCCTCCTCCCCCCACCACCAAAGTTGTAAAGTTCGTTTTTCCACATAACGACGTGTACATCTTATTGTTGCAATGGATCCACCTGTATCCCTATTTAAACGATTTGTTTTTCCCTTCCCCTCCACAAATTATACCAACATCAAATACAGTGCAGGGGTTATACCATGGGGGAGGGACATGCAAAGCAACAAAGAAATAATCTTATAAATGTGTTAGAAACAATCACCTGAAAGAAAAAAAAACAGTTGAATACATATCTTAGGGTTCATTTCTCTAACATCAACTTATCTGACCTTTTCTGCTTGACTCAGACATATACTAGTTATCCTAATGTTTTATCCCATCAGACTCATTGTTTCTAATTTTGGAGGCAGCCTTAGCTCTTTTCAATCTGATTGAAACTCTGTGAGTTTAACACAGGAAGACATCTTTGCTTCCTAGACTGGGAAGTGATGAGGGTAATTTAGGATAAGATGAATTGAAGTCTAAAGTCAATATATATATATATATATATATATATATATATATATATATTCATTCATTCCTATCATTTCTGTGTGGACCCAGGTAAAGGAGGTTTCTTTTTTTTCTTACATTATTTGAGACTGTATAGCTTGGTAAGAACTTACTTCAGGATAGTTTATTCATTTGAGAAACTATTAGTGTATGATTTTCTTCCTGGTGACCTAATGAGATAGATCAGTAGTGCTCAACACTCACTGAATATTTTAAATTACTTCTAATGTTTCCCTCTGATTGTTTCTTTTTATAGTGACACACTCCAGGTCAGTTCAGTCACAATCTCTATAGTTGGATCTAATATATAGGCATTTCAATTTTGTTCTTGGTGTTTCTAATGTACAACTAGGTCCTAGAACCAATAGGATACCTTTTGGTACCTTTCCCTAAAGGTACCAAACAAGATCATTCTTTAATTTTAGGAGTAATTCTGTCTCATACAAAATAACCTCCTTTCTTTCTAATCTAATCTCTTTAAAAATAAAAATTTAAGCCGAGCTATTCAGGAGACTGAGATCTGAGGATCATGGTTTTAAGCCAGCCTAGGCAGGAAAATATATGAGACTCCAATAACTCCAATAAACTGCTCAGAAAAAGTTGGAAGCAGCACTGTGGCTCATCTGGTAGAGTGCTAGCTTTGAGCACAAAGAGGTTAAGGGGTCAGTGCCCAGGCCCTGAGTTCAAGCCCCAGGACTGGAAAAATAATAAATATAAGTTTAAAAATATGCATAATTATCAATTCCTGTTTAATATGGGCCGCTTGCATATCTGGAAAACAGTTAAGCAATCTATAATATTCTTCAGTTTTTTTTAATGAAACCATTAATTAGATTTTCAAATCTCATCTTCCAAAGTCACGAAAATATGCAATTTACTCTTGAGGCTAATTCCATTATTAAGTGATTGCACTATAAATTTCAAAGCCAAACCCAAAGAATATTTATAAGTTCTAGCTTGCATCCTGTATATTTTACATTAAATCAGAAACTTCATTTTTCCTTCAGGATAGATTGTAGTACTCTGCTTGCCTACCACCAGAAGTTAATTAAGTAGGAGTTAAATGCATTTAATTTCTCAGGAATTGTATGTTTGAATAAACAAAGAACTTTCTATATTCATACAACTAGTTTGAAAAATTCAAAGGCTGAGAGAACAAGGAAGCCAACAGGAAAAAGTTGTTTTAAGTGGATAAGGAAATCTTGATGGCCACAGAAAGTGATAGACTGTAATTTAAAAATATTATCTGATACCTTTTCTCCTAATATTTTCTGTCTGGAGACTGTGATAGGTTGGAGAAGTAGAGAACTGTACTTTATGGGTTTTGTGTTTCCAAAAGGCTCAGGCTTACTGAAGAGACTATACTACATATTAAATAAAAACATATGAGAAAGTGGTTCTTCTTTCAAAGCAAAGGGTGTTGGAAATTTCAACTGGAAATAGCAAAGCATTCTCCCAGGTTTCAAATTGCTGGTGGATTTTGGTGTAACAGAGAAGGATGGCCAGCCTTCATCTGAGAAATCATACTAAGGAAGTGAAAGGTTTGTGGAACCCAAGGTTGGAAGGGGTCTACTTGAGGCTGAGAGCTTTGGGATGTAATAAAGTGTCAAAGAGTGGATAGAAGCTCCATGCACCTGGACAGAAGGGACCCAGAGAGCCTTGCACAGACAATTCTTGGTCAGAATAAATAACAGAGCAGAAAGAAGTCCTGGACTTCACTGTGAAGTCCTGTGTAGGCAGGGATGAGTGTTGTCTTAACAAATGTCTTTGAAGGCTGATGATTGGATGGGTTGATGGACTACATATCTTGGGAATCATCAAATCGAGGACACAATGTGTTCCCCTTAATCTTCTAGAAGAACACAAACTCCCTTTATGTGGAACCCCTGAAAAATAAGAACTGAGAACTTAAACTAGCTAGAATTCAGATTTTTCAGCTATGAAATGGCATACAAAATAGAAACTTTGTGGGATTAAGTTCATAGTACATAAGACAACGGGCAAGGAATATGAAAAGTAAGAGGGCTTATTACCATTTATGTTCACCATATGGGGGTTGAGAAAGCTCCTGTCTCGCAGTAGTGAGGCTTCTTTCTCTGTTTTAAGAGCTTTGTAAAATGTGTTTTTCTCATTTTCAAATATTTTGTCTTACCACTTACAATAGCACAGCACGAACCAGCTTTGGTGGAAGAAAAGGATCTAACTTTTTCCCCTAGGGAACAGTGACGATTCATAATATTTTTGATAATTTTGCACACATGACTTGACAAATTTATAGATGTTGTGATCAAAGTTGAAAATGAACATGGAAAAATGGATCTCAGTCAGACATTTAAAGGTAGTAAATGAAGAATGAGTGGCTATTTGAAAAATCACTTTAATTTTAAAAGCTAAACAGTTACAACTTATATTAATATTGAATTTTTGTAGTTATATTCTCAGAGCCTCAAAATGGATTCATTTAATTATAATTTATTGAGTAATCTTTGAGTTAAGTTCTCATTTACTGTAGGAGAATGAACTTAATTTCCACCAAAATCGCAGCAAGCTCACTCTGAAATCCTTAGAGATATGAAATTCTCTTGAACCGGCATACTTGATAACCTCAATTAATCAGAAGGCAGATTTGATAAAAGGAAAAAAATCCCATAGGTGACATACAGGGACATAAAATCCTCTAGTATCTTAGTCTATTTTTGTCTCACAGGAACTCCATGCCAGAAACTCTTTGAAGAAGGCTCACTTTCACACATGTGCTGATTGTAAGTGGCCCTGACAAACCTGTAATATCTTATTTTGAGGCCTTGGTTTACTGAAACTATTGAGGCCTGCAGATGACTTGTCTGCTTATGTGGATCAAAGACTTCTCATGGTTCTTCCTCTGAGATGTTTATTATTTTTTCTGGATGTGCTCAGATGTAAAAAAATATTGCTGAACGTAGAATTGATCTGTGATAATTGTGTTTATTGTATACAATCATAATTTGGTGTGTATATCTAAGGTATAACGATTAGATTAGGGTAATTAGCATTTCTATCATCTCAAACGGTCATTTCTTTGTACTGGAAACATTCACAAGCCTCTCTCCTAATTATTTTGAAATAAATCATCATTGTAAATTATATCGCCATTCTGTGCTGCAGAACTCTAAAACTTTTTCTTCCTTTTTTGGTATCTTTCATCCATTTCTCTCTTTATGCCACCCCTCACCCCCTTCTTAGTCTCTGGGGACCACTATTCTATTCTCTGTTTCTGCGAGATTAACCTTTTTATCTTCCACATGTGATACTCAAGCTTTTAAAGTCCATCAGTAATATTTCCCCTCAGCTTTTGGAATGGTTGTAAATGTTGTGAACTTTTTTTTTGGCCAAAGACTCAATAATACAAATCAGTTACTAGCTATTCTTTGAACAAAGGCAGTCTTGCAAGACATAAAGAAGGAAATATAATCTCAAAAACTAAAAATATTGAACTAATTTATCATTGACCACTTTATTTATCAATAACCACTTTGTCATTGACTGACACTGGACCGAGACTGAAATATGGGGGTCTCTGCCATGGATTATGCTCCCCTGTTTTGGAAAGTTTCAGGGGTGTTCTCAATTCTAACATGGTGTCACAACAGAGATTGTCTTTCTTTGAGGTTTCTGTTCTATAGCATTCATTTATTTAACAAACACAAGCCAGGCCTGTGCTGTGTGCCAGGAACATAGAGATAAAAGTCCCTCGTCTTGAACTTCACAGTCTGTAAACAGATAATTTTTCAGCTGAATACTGTTGTCAGTGGCTCATGTTACTGGAAATAGCCATGTATATCAAAAATACATAACAGAGAAAAGCAAAGCAGGCCATCTTTTCAAGCAGTAAACTTACTGCCATTCTGTTGAGAAAACCCTCCAACCCCGTAGAGAAAACCATCCAGTGTTATAAAATGTTGATTTTATGGAAATTAGTTATTCTACAATGATTCTTACTGAATTTTTGACCTTTGTTTTCCTATTGCTTTTAGTTGTCACTTATTTTTTACCTTCCTGTCAAACTTTCACTGTCTCTGTCTCCAATTTGAACCAATAATATATTTGGGAGGGTAACTATGGTCCTGTGGTTTGAAATATCATAGATTAAAAAAAAATTAACCAAGCAGCAACAGTGATCTAAGGCATCTTTGACTACTAGTATAGAGATGGGGAAAGAAACCCCTTTGACTGTGCCAGGCATATATGAAGCACTTGATAAATCTTTCATAAGTAAAAAAGGAAGCCACCATGAAACACTTAAAAATCAATGTAGCCTGTCTCCCAAAACTATCTTAGGGTAAACTTTTCTAGAATGTTAATAAGTGTTTTTTTTTTCCAGAAGTGGTTATTTTATAGATAGAATATGAACTTTTCTCACTCGTTAGCAATAAAAAAAATTGACTCAGCATGCTTAGGAAGGATGGCAAAAATTTATGGTATATTTAAAATGTTTTTTTCAAAACTTGTATCTTCTCTAATATTTCTTCTCCATAAATTTTCTACTGTATTCTCTCTATTCTTGGACTGAGAAAATAATTATTTTTGTCATTTTAAATTATAGTTCATGGGAAAGGCTTTTGTTCTTTTCCCTGAATATAATTCTGTCTTTTGTGATAATGATAATGACTGACAGCATGTGATATAAAGCTTGTTCAGTTAGTATTTTGGGCAATTTTCAAGAAATAGCAAAGTTTTTCTTACTGAGTTTTTTATTGCTGAGTTGGCAATGTCTTGACATAATTTGACTAATTATTTGCAGGCTGCTATATACAACCATAATAACTACTTTAATGCACAGATATCACACATTAGCCAAATTATTTCAGATGTAAAATTAAAATGATGTTAGGTCTTAAAACTGTTACTTTTTATTGTATCATATTTTTGCAATTTAGTTTATAGTCTTAATAATTTATAAGCCTTTCATGTATAGTTTTGGTCATGTATACCTTGGGATAAGTATATGAAAAACACTTAAAATCTACATTTCTAGGAATGCTGTGCGATTTTTTTAATAGTACCTACTATATGAAAGTGATTGACTTAATCCAGTAAATTATTGTTAGGCTGATATATTTCAGAATAAAAAAGGAATTCCAACCTCTCTCATGAAATTATGAGTTTAAATTTTTGCCATTTAAAAATCATTTATCAATGCTCTGACTTTTTAATGGTATAGACATCACCTTTTTCATATGTGTTTCTTGCTGACCTAAGTTTTGTCTCTAAAAATGAATTTAACTAAATGCTGCATCTTGTTAAGCAAAGTGAATTAACTGTCTATTTTGTTAATCTCACAGTGTGCATCCTATTCATGTCTCTTGCCTGAGTCTGAAACTGTTAGCAAACTTGTCCATTGTATTCTATCCTCCTGTGCAGCTAATGTGGCCATAATGACTCCCAACATTTTCTTTTCAAACCTCCTACTTGCTAACATGAAAGGTGAGATAACTTCTGTAACTAATAAAAGACATAATATGGCCAGTCATGAGACTGTCTCCTACTCTTGTTTGAATAGAGGGTAGCCCATGTGCTGTGCAGAGAGTGGCATTCTGCCCATAGGCGTGCTGCCCCACAAGACCGAGTGAGCCAGGCTGCCCTGGGACACCTCAACGAGTCTGATGAGATCTCACCACCCTTACTCTCCAGCTATTATTTACTTTAGTTTTATTTTTGTTGGTATTGTTGAACTCGGGGCCTTGTACTTGCTAGGCAAGTGCTCTATCATTTGAGCTCCTGCCCCAATCCTATTCACTTTTTGTTATTTTTTTGAAAAGGGTCTTGCTTTTTCCCCTAGGCCAGCCTGGAGGTTGATCTTCCTATTTACATTTCCCATGTTGTTGGGATGACTTGCTTATAAATTGAATGTGGACAGAAGGGAACCTTACTTCATTGTTGGTGGGAGTGTAAACTTGTTCAACCACTTTGGAAAGCAGTATGGAGGTTCCTGAAAAGACTCCACATAGAGCTCCCAGCAATCCAACTTTTGGGCATTTACCCAAATGTTTACAAACAAGACCACACTAAAGCTACCAGCACAACTATGTTTATTGCAGCATTATTTACCATAGCTAAGATCTGGAACCAACCCAGATGCCCCTCAGTAGATGAATGGATCAAGAAAATGTGGTATATATACACAGTGGAATTCCATGCCTCCATCAGAAAGAATAACATTGCCCCATTTGTTAGGAAATGGAAAGCCTTGGAAAAAAAATTATATTAAGTGAAGTAAGCCAGGACCAAAGAAACATAGGTCCCATGGTTTCCCTTATTTGCAATATCTAGTATATGTATGAGTCAAGCAGAAAAGGTCAGATAATGTGATGTTAGGAAAATGAACCCTTAGATATGTATTTAAATGTTTTTTTCTTTCATGCATTTGTTTCTAACGCATTTATAAGGTTATTTCTTTGTTGCTTTGTATGTCCCTCCCCCACAGTATAACCCCTGCTTTCACTATATTTGATGTCAATATAATTTGTGGAGGAGATGGGGAAAACCAAGTCGTTTAAGGATACAGGTGGACCCTATGCAACAATGGGAAGTACAAGTTGTCGGAGCTCCAGTGGCGCAATCGGTTAGCGCGCGGTACTTATGAGAAGTACAAGTTGTCATGTCGAAAACGAACTTTACTTTAGTGTGGGGGGTAGGACTGGATGGGGGGGTGGGGGAGAGGCTGGAAAGGGATGTGAAGGGTAAACAAAGGAGGAGGCTGCAATGCTTGATAAGAAATGTACTCATTATCTTGCCCATGTAATTGTAACCCCTCTGTACAGTATGTTCACAAAAAATAAAAAAAATTGAAATAGTATCTCATTATTATTATTATTATTATTGTTGTTGTTGTTGTTATTATTATTTTGCCCAGGCTGGTCTTGAACTGAAGAGATCTGTCTGCTCTCTGCTTCCCAAGTTGCTATGAATCTCTATTTAAGTTTTAAAGGGATTGCTTGTTATTTTTCTTTTGACGGTACTGGGGCTTGAACTCAAGATCTTCTGCTTGCTAGGTGATACTGCTGAGTTTTGCCTCTAGGCCTGTTTTTCACTTGTTATCTTTAGGGTAGTCTCACTTTTCACCTATGCATATAGCTGAGTCAAGGTCCCCCTAATTTTGGACTTCTTGTCATTCCTGGGATTGCAGGTGCAGCCACTACATTCAGCTTCTTAACATAGAGACCAAGTCTTTGGGACTTTCTTGCCTAGGCTTGTCTATAATGATCCTTCTGTTCTCAGTGTGGGATGACAGGTATATGGCAGTTTGCCCAGCTAAAAGTTGAGATGGCGTCTTGCAAACTTTTCTACCTGGGCTAACCTTGAACCACAATCTTCCCATCCTCAGTCTCCTAAGGAGCGAGGATTATAGATCAGAGCCACTAATATGTGGCTTGGAAAGAGTTATCTTACTAAATTACAGGCCTGATTTTTCTCCCTCTAACAACTTTCTGTCCTAACTCAATAACTCTATTGTGCTTGACTTCTGTTTTTTGTTTCTTTCACATGATGAACATCACTTAATTCTTTCAAACATTTTCCCTAGCTATTTAGAGCTATACCAGAGACCTGATTTTTGTAAATAAACCTGTGGATGAGATATATTTATGAATAAAATAGCTCTATGATAAAAATTTAGTAGACAACTCAACATTTTTCTCTCAGTTACACAAATATGAAGGCAAAGGTGAGTCTTCATAATAACAGTAATAGTATCTTCACATACTCAGTGTACCAGTAGGCTTGGAATTTAAGGATCACTTAAAGCAATTTGAAGGCCTCTCTAGGGGTTCTCTACTATTGAAATTTTTACATTTCTTTTAAGAAAATTGATACTACAAAACAGAATGGTACACAGGTAGAAGTAGTTTGATAAGTGAACAACCATGAGCATTTGGAATAATGTTTCTTTTTTAATTTTAAAAACACTGTTTTATACAAGTACCCGGTTTTATTTTCAAATGTAATGGAATTTTGCTACAGGGATTTCAAATATAATCAGCATTGTTGACAACTCTAAAACCTTAAAATTTTTACTTAATGGTAAGTTTTTTTTAATCCTGGAAGAAGATAGGGTTGTGCACTCAGATCAACTTCCCAGTTGTCATGAAGCTGTAAGCTGCGAGATGTGATTCCTCCTTAATGGTACACTGAGAGAGTACAGTCTAGTTGTCTAGGGGATATGCCTATTTAGCAATACAGTCAGATTTCATTTTTTTCATGTGTCTATTGTCCATTCTTATTTCCTTTTTTATTGTGAAAATACCATACAGAGGGCAAGGTAATGAGTACATTTCTTATCCAGCATTGTTGCCTCCTCCTTTGTTTCCCATTCCTATCCCTTCCCATCTCCCCCTCCTGCGCCAAAGTTGTAAAGTTCATTTTTCAACTGAACATCTCTGATACCTGTAGCACTGGATAATGAGCTTAAGAAATAAAGTATAGTCATCAGGTTCAAATTGAATTTCAGAAAGACAACAAGTAATGTTTTAGAGTAAGTATGTTCTATTTCAATTTGCTGTTTCCAGCAATCCTATAAACTTAGAACAATAAGAAGCTTAAGAGCAAAGCCAAACACACAGAAAGCAGTAGCACAAGGCAACCCATTGAGCTGGTTTTCAAACAATATCCAGATTGTTTCCAGTTCCCTCATAGGTATGTAGAGTGTGTGACCTTTCTTTACATCTGGCTGAATTTAGTGACTTACTTATAATCAACACAATGCAGGACTATGAGAGCTAGATCCGGCCAGGAAGCAGATGCTTACTTTTAGAGCATTGAGACACTGGTTGAGTAGATTACCAGGAGGGCATCGTGCTTATTTGGAAGCACCGGGCAATGGAGAGGTTCAAGTAGATGCTTTCCTTGAGAACCCTGGCCAAAGCCTTCCTGAGGTAGCTTCCTAGAGTCAGAATCAGCCATCGGGTATGGGACCCAAGCCACACTGGATGAATCCAGCTTCCAGCCAACAGTAACTATCACATGAAGACCGGGCATACACCAAGACAGAGACAAGCCCTAGAGTGATAAGTCGCATCTGAATACTGGACATGCAGAATCTTGACGTGGTTGTTTAAAGCCATTGAATTTTTGAGTCAGTTTTTAGGCACCGATAGTAACTGTAAAACAATAAGACAACAGGAGCTAAGTCGGAGAAGCAGTCACTTGAAGGCCTGGGAAGTGGAGAGCTGCTCTGTTCCTCCCAACTCCCACAGCAAGGGAAGGAGAAGAATAAAAGGAGAATTAATGATAACGATTCTTGTTCCTTTAAAATTCTTCTTGTTTTTCTTTTTTTGGTCGAATAAATGCAATTTAAAGTAAATCAGCCTGCAAAGCACTGAGAAAAAAAAAGATTAAGGGTTGAATGGAAGAAAGAATAAATTAAAGCTCCATCTTAATTTCTGGGCAATTCCTCTGAGCAGTTAAAGATGAAGCTATTATGGCTGCACATAGGAAGCTGTGGTCTTCAGAGAGGCTGATAAACTGAGAAATAGATTATAGCAATTTCCATTGATGACCCACCAGGCACACTTAGTCACTTAAATTTCACATTTCGTTAAAATTTGGAAACAAGGGCATTCTAAATTGTTCTTTTAAAAGAACATAATAGTTTTTGTGGGAGAAGAAAGCAATTTAGTGTAAAGAGAATTTTTTTTAAAATGTTGTAATGTCTTTGGAGAAATCTCCAAGCTACTGAATGACCAGCTATGAAAGCAAAAGGAATGTGGAAGGATTCTCTCTCCCGTCCTCTTCCCTCCCTTCCCCTACCCCTCTCTCTTTTCCTCTTGCCCCACCCTCCCTCTTCTCTTCTATGTTATCACAACTTTCAGAGTTGGGCTGAGGATCTTGAAGGTTGAGTTATTTTCCTGGAGGACTTTATAATGTCATAAGCTATTTATAATGGGTGTTTGTACATTTCTCAGTGTAAATATAAAACCTAAAGATTTTAGGCCTCTCTCTCTCTCTCTCTCCCTTCCTACTCACTTTCTCTCCCCTTCCATCCTCCCTCTTTCCACCTCTCAATTTCTGAGATTATAGTTATGAACCACCATTCTCAGCTTCCCTCAGTTCTCATATTGGATCTAGTCTCTCTCTTCTCTGCTAGTTGGACAGCCCTGGCTTTTCTGCATTCTCTCAAATTTAATCTTTAGTGAGGCATACCAATTACATAGTCTATTCAATAAGATTACTCAGAAATTCCAAGATTTTAATATAAAAATACAATTCTCATCACTAATCTTAATTTTGAGTAGGATCCCCAATCATTTTTTTCTATTATGTACTTAGATTCTGTGTATGAAAAATTTGTAATCTCCACAGCTCATTTCCTGCATTTAATTAAAAAAAATCAGCTTTCTAGCTTACTATAAAGTTTCAATTGAAGACATTAGCATTTATCTTACTCTTTTTGTCTGTCATTTTCTCATCCATTATGAATCCATGCATCTGTCCATCCACCGTTCATTCATCCATTTAGTTTTTTATCCATGACATTTACTCTTATAACACCATAGCCTCATAGTTATTGTAGTCCTCAACTCTGACACATAATAAAGATAGTGTTAAGGAAATGTAAATTTTTCAAGTACAAACCAATTACCAGCATTTTAATACCAAACAGGATCACATACTAACAGGTTTCACTCACTCTTATATCTCTCTCCCTTTCCTTTGATGTGTAACCTTTAAGTTCATGGAATTTTCACCTACTAAGTAAGACTTCAGCCGCCTGGGAAGGGGTCTCGAATGCTTCTGGAATCTGTGGGATGCATTCATCATACATAGCCCATCCTGGTTTTCCTTTGTCAATCCATACGCTTTCCTTGCTTGAGCAGCTGCTGGTCAGGGATATTGCAGATCTTGTGAAATGTCAGTGCTCATACTAAATGTTCACTGTGTTTGAGTGACCACAGCTGTCAAATGCCAAGATGACGAAGAAAGACTCTCCTGGGTTTGTCTTTGTTTTGGAGACTTATGCCTCTATTGTTTCAGATGTTCCCTCATGAAACAAACAGGTATCTTTTGAGCTTTTGGTTTTATTTGTTTGTGGTATAAGTGCATGACAATATTTTTTCAACTTTTAATCACTGCTTTAAATCTCCTTGTAAAAATGTTGATGCTCTATCCCCAGAGCTTCTGGTTTAATTTATCTTAATGGGCCCCAGCATCAATTGATTCTGTTGTGCTCTGAGAGTTGAGAACTTCTGGCACTGATGAGGCTGACAAAATGTTCATCTCTCCACCCTCCTTGTCTTTAGTTCAGTTGTCTGTCAAAATAGTAGTCTTCCTCCTTCCAATCAAAACAAATAAGTAGTCTTCAGCCACTAACAAATTATATGAAGGTAACTTCCTGATGCTCAGAGAAGTATGAATTTCAGTTTGGTTATCAGAGTAAGAATCCACAGCAACTTTTGCCTAGATAGCATTTTACACACAAACGTCAGTGAGAAGAAAAGACAGCCTTACTATTGGGATAGGCTTTCCAGTTATAAGGTGTAAGAGTAATTTTCAGCCACGTTTTGAAAATAATTGAAGATAGGTAAATAAATATTATTTTAATCTTTGACTTACTTTTTATATCAAAACAGATACTGTCACATATAATACTAACTATAGATTTTAATAGATTTCTCAGTTTTCTACAGTCACAATTTACTCAGGAAAGTAAATCTCCATTCAATTTCTTCTGTGTAAACTAGAGGGGTGGACTTAGTAGTGATAATGAAGTTGAAGCTCGATGGCCTCTGGGAAGGGTTTTAGAAAGGTATGTATGGTCATATGTCTTATCATCTTTTCCATATTTCAGACCTCACTTGAGTTCAATATGTGGAACCCTTGAGAACGTTAATAAATGGGGTGGTTACTATCTTCACCTCCTTCTCCTTCTTCTCCTCCTCATCCTTCTTCTTCCTCTTCTTCTAAGTAAGGCATTTCTGATTTTAACTGTCTTTACCTTTGATTTTCTTTTTTTATTAGAAAAATTTAACAAAAATACCTAACACAGGGCTTCTCTTAGCTAATATGAACAACTAGCAAGTATTAAATTATAGAATTTTACTTTTCCTGTTGATAAACAGTTGTTACTTCAATACCCCAAGTGTCTGAACCACCATTCCATGTAACCTCTGCAACTTAGTCATACTTCCCACCAATCCAACTACTAACATCTATCTTGCTTCTCAGGGAGCAATACAAGAACTTGGTCCAAGGCTCTGGCCACCAGTGCCCATATTGATTGGCCAGTGCTTCTGATAAGTAAGTTATGTAATATGTTAAACTTTAAAAAAATTCTGTGATTTTATGTTCCTCTTTGGGAGACCAAGTGATAATACAATATCTTTGTACAAAATGTGATGTTATGTAAAATAAGCCAAAGGCTTTTAGAATTTATTTTTGGAAATAATTCTGTGGCTATTTAATATCTAGTTTCTATATGACTAAGACAAGTTATGTCATATAGAAAGCAGAACTTAGATAAGTCAAGAAGACTTTGAGTAATATTTAATAGAGCCTTCGTTTGAAACTCAGATGGTTCTTAAAATATATGGAAAGAAAAGAGTCAGCTGCTAACACCAAAGAAAAGTACTCAATAGTTATGTGTAGGAGTGGGAAGACTAGAAAGGAGAGAGTACAGATATTTTGCAATTGCTCCAATCTTTCTGAGATATATGGGGGGGAAGTGTCATACTTAGACACTATCTAGAGATGATCCATACTTTAGGCTTAGAGGTCTGCAGACTCATGGTATTTCCTATACCATTTGGAAACCTTTGAATGAATACATAATTTGGGTTAGATTTAATGCACACGAATGTTGAAAATAAGCGAATAAAAGAATTTAGGATTGAGTTAATGAGGATAAATAAATGTACTCATCACCTTGCTCATGTAACTGTAACCCCTCTGTACAGTATTTTCACAATAAAAAACTTACAAAAAAAAAACAAACTTCCAGTCCTGTGGGGGAGAAAATATGCTCGCTTTCAAACATAGGCCACAACAGAATAACCTTGGGCAAAATATCATCTTCCCTTATTATTTCAGCAGCTATTTAAAAATTTGTAAGTTGACAAGAGTTTTTTTTTTTTTCTTCTGGTCCTGGGGCTTGAACTCAGGATCTTGGTACTGTCCCTGAGCCTCTTTGTGCTCAAGGCCAACATTTTGCCACTTAAGCCACAGTGCCACTTCCGGCTTTTTCTGAGGAATTTATTGGAGATAAGAGTCTCACTGACTTTCCTGCCCAGACTGTCTTCAAACTGTGATCCTCAGATCTCAGCCTCCTGAGTAACTAGGATTACAAACATGAGACACTAGCGCCCAGCAAGAATCTTTGGTTATACTGTGTTACAGAGTCAAAGATCCTTTGGTCATTTTATTATTAAACAGATAAAAATAGAACAAGTGAAAATGACACCTAGACAGAAAAACTCATTTTCTTATATTTTTCAGTCTCCCATCTCTTACTGGGGATAGAACCCAGGGTCTTGTGCATGCTAGGCAATCATTGTACTATTCTGAGACATGCTCTCAGCATGTCTCCCTTATATGTTCAACACAGTTCCATTTGAAGTTCACAAATGTCCCTACTCTGCTTATGAATCCAACCCTTTACTGAATTGAATGCACAAGCTCTGGGCATTGTATCAGATAGTACAAAAGTGAAACAATGCAGTGGACACAATCTTTGTCATCTAGGACATAGTCCCAAGTAACAGAGAGCATATAATACACTTGCAGAAATGAATTAGTCACTCTCTATAATTATATATCTTATAAGATGCTGCTTGGCAGAGACTCCAAAGGAGTTTTCAAATGCAACACAAATTCTCTCCCACGAGTCTGACTCATCCGGAAGGATGAATCACATCATGCTACCTTGTACTCTAGATTTTCTGAGTACTTCAACAGTGGAGTATCAGAGCTTCCTTTTGGTCTCTTGGTCTCTGCCGATTTCTCCTTTTTTTTGTTTTTTTCTGGTCCACCTGTAGTGTTCTTCTGCTCATATATCTGAGACAAAATTTATATTCTGATCCTTCCACCATGAAAGAAGATGATAACTAGATTCCATTACAGACCTGCCTAAGTTTGATTCCCTAAGTTGGATCCCAAATTCTACCAGCAGGTGGTAGGGAAGTCAAACCAAGCTAATCTATCTGCAGTTGTTTTGAGCTGATTCTTCAAGTACAGTAATTTTGACACTTCTGGGTAAATAACACCTTCTATGTTTATAACAACACTGGTAGATTTTGTTCTTTTCCACTTGAAAAATTCATGCTTTTTAATCTCATTTTTGGTCTTTTAGAATTTCAACCATTGGCAGTATAATTTTTAAAGAATTTGTGTGTGTGTGCACGTGTGTGTGTATGTGCATGAATGTGTATCTCCTCCCTAATGACTTCTAGTTGCAGGTGTCAGCATTGTTGCATAGAATGCTCCTGAGGATTTTCTAGGTTTCTCTTGTTCCAAATCTCAATAGTGCCTGGTCTGAGCAATCCTAGCAGAAGCAATTGAGACTAGTACTCTAAATCTAGGACCCTATTTACCCTATGTGCATCTATTAGCTAAGATTCTGTCACCTGTTCGTAACTAGAAATATCCTCTGCCACAATATTGCTAAAATTTCCTCAAGTGTTTCACATCTAGGAGGTGTTAGTTGTAGTTCCTATGAGGACAGAGAAGTGGAACTTAACTGTTTTTACATGCGTGTGGCAGATTTCAGTTTGAGATTTGCTTTCATTGCAATAGAACATGGCAGATGAAGACATTTTGAGAGCAAAATAAATTGGCCTTTACCTACCTTTCATTATCTGGGACTATTTATACTGATCAAAGAAAGTATTGAAATGATTGTGAGTGACCAAAAGACAAGATATAACTTCAATGTTCTATCACATGGACCACACAGTTTCTCAAAGAGCTTTTGTTTTTGTCAGTGTGGGGCCTGAACTCTGGGCCTGGGCACTGTCCCTCAGCTCTTCATCTCAAGGCTAACGCTCTACCACTTGAGCCATAGCACCACTTCCGGCTTTTTTCTGCTTATGTGGTGCTTAAGGAATCGAACCCAGGGCCTCATGCATGCAAGGCAAGTACTCTACCACTGAGCCACCTTCCCAGCCATCAAAGAGCTTTTGATATGTTTAACTATTTGTGCAATAGATTGTATTGAACCTAATGAATGAATGTTGAACCATTTTCTGTGTATACCAGACATTGTTCTAGTTCCTATGGACATAATGATAAGCCAAATATACACAATGCTTATTTTTCTGTGGGTTGTATTAGAAATAAACCCGAGTTCCAATTATGAGTTGTCTTGCTAGGAAACAAATCATTTCCAATGTAAGTTAATGGGGGCAAAGAAATGGGAGGGTGGGAGTCACATGATGCCTTTAATTTTAAGTAACAGATAAATGTCATCAGAATTAGATTTTCTGTGTTTTATGTAAAGCTTTGCATATATAACATCCAAGTCAGCACACAAAAATTGGAAAACATATAAACACATGTTTTATTATCATCAATACATGAGATAGAAAAGGATGGCTATTTGGTAAAGTTTACTATTTTGGTAAGCATGTAATTCTAGACCTTGCCTAGACTCCCTGAAAGTGGATGTATCAACCACTAATGTGGTAGATGCTCATTAACCAGGCTTAAGAATTCTATATAAAGAATTGGATGTGAAAACATTGATTCTCATGCGTATCAGCATGTCTTGACCTGTAAGCATTCTCAGCAATCAGAATTTGAGCAGTGGTATTTGTATGGAGCACCTTCCTCTTCCTCTTCCTCTTCCTCTCCTTCTCCTTCTCCTTCTCCTTCTCCTTCTCCTTCTCCTTCTCCTTCCTCTCCCCCTCCCCCTCCCCCTCCCCCTCCCCCTCCCCCTCCCCCTCCCCCTCCCCCTCCTTCTCCCTCTTCTCCCTCTTCTCCCTCTTCTCCCTCTTCTCCCTCTTCTCCTTCTTCTCCTTCTCCTTCTCCTTCTCCTTCTCCTTCTCCTTCTCCTTCTCCTTCTCCTTCTCCTTCTCCTTCTCCTCCTTCTCCTTCTCCTTCTCCTTCTCCTTCTCCTTCTCCTTCTCCTTCTCCTTCTCCTTCTCCTTCTCCTTCTCCTTCTCCTTCTCCTCCTTCTTCTTCTTCTTCTTTTGGTCAGTCATGGGGCTTGAGCTCTGGGCCTGGGCACTGTCCTTTAGCTCTTCAGCTCAAGGTTAGCACTCTACCACTTAAGCCATAGTGCCACTTCCCGTTCTTTTCCTTGGGTGAAGCATGGATAGACACTTTCTGTATTTTTCTTCTGGAATCTTCATTGTTTGAAGATTGCATGGTAGAACACCATCACTATCTTTTACACATTCTTCATCAATTTTATTTATTTATTTTTTTTAAATTTTATTTTATTTTATTTGAGAACGTACTGTACAGAGGGGTTACAATTACATTGGCAGGATAATGCATACATTTCTTACCAAGCATTGCAGCCTCCTCCTTTGTTTACCCTTCACCTCCCTTCCCAGCCTCCCCCCTCCCCCCCACCCAATCATACCCCCCTCCCCCCCCCCCACACCGACATTGTAAAGCTTGCTTTGACATGACATTTTGTAATTCTCCTTGTTGCAACAGGTCCACCTGAATCCTTAAACGACTTGTTTGTCCCCATCTCATCAATTTTATTGATTGACACATTCTTTTTTATTTGGTCGGTCATGGGGCTTGAACTCTGGGCCTGGGAACTGTCCCTCAGCTTTTCAGCCCAAGGCAAGCTCTCTATCACTTGAGCCACAGCGGCACTTCCAGTTTTCTGAGTGGTTATTGGAGATAAGAGTCTCACAGACTTTCCTGCCTAAGCTGTCTTTGAACTGTGATCCTCAGATCTCAGCCTCCCGAGTAGCTGGGGTTACAGGAGTGAGCCACCGGCACTAGGCTGACACATACTTTCTTTAGGAATATTTTATTTTCATGTAGATTAAATTTGTTTTATATCCTACTTATTTTATTTATTTTTTTGACTAAGATCTTTGTCCTTATAAAATCTTCATTAATTTAATCTCAGTGGAAATTGTTGCATGGTAAGTAGCTTCTATGAATTACAGCATTAAACTTTTCTCAACTCTTTTTATCTTTTACTTGTTTTCTTTTGCTGACATTTCTTTTTAAATTTAATTTTATGTCAAGGTGATTTACAGAGAGGTTACAGTTACATGTGTAAGGTAGTGAGTACATTTCTTGTCGAACTTATTACTCCCTCCCTCATTTTTCTCCCACTTACCCTCTTCCTCAATCCCCCCCTCCCATGCTGTACAGTTCATTAACAACACATTGTCTTCTGAATATCACTGTTGCATTGATTCCCCCTTTGACCTTTGTCTCACCATTTTGTTGTTCCCCTTCCCTTCCCTGATTCAGATAAACATATATACAATAGCCAGGGTACCAAAATCAAATACAGTGACAACAGGTGATAAACCATAGGAAAAAAAAATCATATTAAGTGAAGTAAGCCAGATCCAAAGAAACATTGATCCCATGGTTTCCTCATTTGAAATAATTAGTATATGTCTAGCATAGTCCTAGCAGATGAGCAGAATAGTTCAATAGCTATGTACATATAACAATAGAAGATGATGCTAAGTGAAATGAACTCCAAGACATAGAAACAAGAGGTTTTTCTTTGTTGTTGGTGTTTTTAATGTACTATTGATTTCTTGTTTCTTTTGTTCTTTTCTCTTTCTTTTCTTTTTAAAAATATTTTTATTTAAGTAATTGTACAAAGTAGTTGCCATTCAACAGAGTAGTTTATGAATACAATGACTCGATCAATGTCACCCCTTTTAATATTCATCATTCATATCTCTCACCCCATCCCTTCTCTTACTTTTCTTAATTTTTAGGTTATTTATTGCTTTTTTCCCATTTAACAAAGGAATTCATGTACACAATGCATCTTGATCTGTTTCATACCGACAACATCTTCACCCCACTTCCACAACTCTTTCCCTTATATATCTCTATTCTGTGATATATTCAAAGCATTCATGTCTGCATTCTGTTCCTCACCCCCTTCACGCTTCTCTCTCCCCTTGCCCCCCCTCCATTGAAAGTATCCATTTTCCAGTATTTATTTTGTTGGGTTCTGACTTAGTCTTTCTAAAGAATTAGACTATTTGAGCTTTCCATACAGTCAATTCATTTATATCCACCTGGACACCACCCAGTGTGTTTGCTTATAGATTTATAGGCACATCCTAGCGCCCACAAATGATGTACACAGTGCAACCCGTGTTACTCTGGGTCTGGTTTACTTTACTTAATATAATTTTTTCCTAGTCTTCCATTTCCTTACAAATGGTAACATATCATTCTTTTTGATGGATGAGTAGAATTCCACTGTGTAGCTAAACCACATTTTCTTGGTTCATTTGTTCATTGAGGTGCATCTGTGTTGATTGCTTATCTTGGCTATGGTAAATGATATTGCAATAAGCATGGTTGTACTGGTAGCTTTAGTATGACCTTGTTTGTGTTCTTTGAATAAATGCCCAGGAGTGAAATTGCTAGGTCATAGGGAAATTTGATGTTTACTTTGTGAGTAACCTACATTTTTCATTTTACTCTTTCTTTCAAAATTTGGCCCAATCTTGCTTAACTAAAAATTGTAGCTTAATGTAATTCAAAAAAGATTATTAAAATTACTCCATTACTTGTTGAAAATCTTTGAATAGTGTTAGGAAGAAAGAAATTCTAATCATCTAGGTTTTGTAGTATTAATTAAATATTCAGATCTGACTACTTTAAAAGGACAGATTTTTTTTAAAATCCCAGATAACACATATAATGAAAAACAAGAGATCATATAGTAGTTCATTTTTAAGTACATTGCAGTAAAATTTAAATTTATTTCTGATGTGGAGAGTGAAAGATGTAATTCAGTTTCATGGGACAGTTAGGTTCTTTATATTTTGTAAATATTCAGAATTAAGTGAAAGAATTTATGTAATTGTATAAAAATAACTAAGAATGGCTTTATGGTATGCAAGAGTCAAAGTCAGAGCTTTTGAATCACTAAAGATTGAAAACATCAATCTTTACAAAACTGGAAAGAAAAGTTCATTTCTGGCTTTCTTTTCTCAGAGTTTTTTTCTTTTCCTGTTTTATTATGAAGTGAACAGATGATAAGTAGGAAATGAATTCCAACTTATTTACTTGCAAATAGTCATATTCCATAAAGCTATGCCTTGAATAAGGATACTTAATAGTGAAGCAATGCTACCAAAATTTCATCTTTTACATTCCAAACTGATTTTTAACAAAAACACATTCTGTTAAAACACAGTCACTGGCTGGTGAACAACATTCTCTCAATGTGTTGAACATTCATTTGACGTTCTTTTTGGTGACTCAGATATTGCTGAAAGCCACATCAAATTGTTTTCTTTCTTGTGCTAAATGTCTTTGGTTTTATGGCATATTGAACAAATATCACCTGCATATTTAATATTTTTACTTTACACAAAGACCAAATTCAGTCCTTATGTAATAGATGGTTTCAAAACTTGTCTTTAATGGTTCTTAAGGTCTCAAAGTTTAAATAACATCAAGGCTAGAAAATGGGAAATCTAATTTTGTCCAAACTTAACAGGCTATTCATTTTCTTTTTTAAAAAATTATTTTATTGTAAAGATGCTGTATAGAGGGGTTACAGTTACATGAGTAAGGCAATGAGTACATTTCTTGTTGGCCATTGTTACCCCCTTCTTTATTATTCTCCCCTGTTGTCATGGTACTTGATTTTGGTGCCCTGCATCTTATATATACATCTATCTAATTTGGGGAGGGGAAGGGGAATAAAAAAATGCTGAAACAAGGACACAGGATGACCCATTGCAACAATGGTACTCATTTTCTTTTTACTTAGTTTCATTTTTGAGTGGCAAGTTAATTTATCATCTTGACAATTGCTTTGAGCATTAATCACTAAGTACAAGAAACATGAATCCTTTTGATTAAAACTATATAGAATATGGCTAGAAATTAGTTAATTCTAAAATTATGAACATAAAAATAGAAAATAGTTTGATTTTTAATTGTGGAGTTAAGCTTTCAATCTAATGGTTAGATCTTCTGTGTTTGTATTAGAAAGGTAGATAAGGCATGAGAAGAGTGCTTTTATAATTAAGTGCTGGGCTGCCATATCTCAAGATGATTTCTATCTAAAAGATATTTATCCAAATTTAAAAAATGAGGACAAGTGAGCCTAGTTAGTGTCATTTTCCTGAGAGGTATTATACTATGTAAAAGACATTGTGTGATCTGGTTCATGCTTAAAGTTCAGTGTCCCAGTAGCAAGGACTTGCTTTCTTATCTACTTGCTTTCGCACTTGTTCTTTTTGCTTGAAATACTCAGGTTCCTGGGCTATTTTTTTTCACTTATCCTTTGGGTGTGTGCTTAGTGCTTCTTTCTCTGTAAAAAGCTTGCCTGTCTCACCACCTCCAAACTGAGTTATATGTCCTTTTACTATATTCTAACCATGTTTTCTTCTTACCTTCAGCGTCATACTTTATATGCAAAATGTAATGGACAGATTAGCTGTCCATACTTATAAATATTAGTCTTTAGATAAAGGAGATGACAAACTCTGTATTACTTAAACCATTCTGGCACATAATGCATCATGTATATCTAATGAACACTTACTAAATGGTCAGTACAAAGTAAATATCAATGTACACCAGTGATTAATTTCCAACCTGAGGCAGTTCCTCTTGTTACCAAGAGACATTTGTCATTGTCTGGAGATATTTGAGTGGCAGGATTTGAGAGGCTGTGTTACCAATGGTACTGAGGCCACTGAAGGATATAAACACCCTGCGTTGCATAGGCCTACCACCCAAAGCATCTATTCCCACACAATGAATAGTTCTTTCCAATGCAAAATTTCCCTCCCTCCAAGCAAAGAGTATCTGGTATGAAATGTCAATAAAAAAACATACAAATAGTAATATGTTAAGTGTAACACATACTATGTAATAAAAAGTGTTATTAGAAGAAGGTAGTATTTTCACAATTAAAAAAAATAAATAAAGTAAAATAAAAAAGTATATAATTGAGATTTGGATGTAGTTTAAGATGAAGAAACAGGAAAACAGTGATTCATATCCAAGGGCCAGGGGAGAAAGGGAGTCCAGGCCCCCCTGTAGAGATGGCACATGTGGTGGATTGGGCAGATTAGGTCCAAAACTTCAAGTTTGGAAATAACTTCTCATACCCTTTTCTATTCGTTCTAATTACTGATGTCTTATGTTGCCTTAATTTCGTCCTACTTCCTATGAAATATTTCTGTTAACCAATCTTAAAGTTATAAAAGTAGCATGCTCAACATAGTGTCTAGTGAGTATCACTGCTGCATTTGTTCATCCTTTGTCCTAATATTTCTGTGCCACATTTTAAGTCTATATAAACTTTACCGACAAATAGATTTAAAAAGCATCATTCTATTTGAACATATAGATTGTATGCTAGTGAGAAAAACTGAATATCAGTTCCTTATTTGTAGAAGGAAGCTGGGGAAGATAGAAACCAAATTGCTTATAATATGGAGATTGAGAAGACATTCAGCCCTCTGGCTGTCTTCTCAGAAACAAGTACACAATATTTTAAATTATCTGTCTTATATCTGTCTTTGGTCTGTGGTCAACCATACTAAGATCATTTTTTTTACATATGCATTTGCAATGTATCTAGCTGTAACAATCATTTTGGCTTTCAAAATCATGCTCAGTATAAAAAATGTGGAACCAATAATTGGTAAACAAGAAAATATTTGGAATATTACATAAAGACTGATAATATTAAACTGGCTTTGTAATTTCTGGTCTATCATTCTGATTAATAACCAGACTTACTGTATCTATGGAAACAAAGAGAAAAATTACTTCTGCATCCAATAAATGTACAAAGATGAGAAATATTTAGTTTCTGTGAATAATCAGCACAGATGTTGCCCTCCTTGTTAAACTTGTGTTATGCATTTTGCTAGGAGTCAAGCAAAGTCATGTGGGTGGGATCAGAAGATGCAGGAGTAAGAAAAATGAATTGAAGGTGTCTTAAAGATAGGGGTACACTAGCAGTTAACTGGAAGCTCTGAATCCCTGTCTGAATCAGAAGTAAAAGTCACCAGAGCTAACTGGTTTCTGTGCATGTGGGATTTGATGCCTGGATATCAATACTTACTATAGAATTTTATAGGCAAATTTTAATGGACCATATGTAAGAATGAGAATATCAGGGAATAAAACTAACCAAATGAGGAAAGAGAATAAAAAATACATTTCACAAAAATAACATGCCATTAATAATTAAATGAGACATTCCATGAGCCATGTTGATGTGGTAAATACAATTATCATCAGAATCTGCGTCTTAATGAAGTTACCTGAAATATTCCACTTTGCCACCTAGTACTAAAGACTAAATGGAATTACATGAGAGATCTGAAATGCAAATTTTTACCACTCCAGGTCTTCCCATCATCATTTTTTACTGAAGTTAAAGTATTTCCACATTCTTCTATTTAGGTACTATAACTTTTAGAATGTAACTGACAGATTTTTCTTCCCTCAAATAAGGCTGAAAATTATATGTCTGCAACAGATTTTTTTTAAATTTCACCTGTTTTTTTTATTTTTGTAGAATTGGCTTACAAAAAAAATTGTTCTTATATTATCTATGGTGATGGATTAAAAATACGTCTTCCCATGAGCAAGACAATTTGGGCATTTGCTCTCCAGAGGGAAGAGAGGTCAGAGTTAGTCACCGGGTGTGCTGGCTCTGTGCATTCCTACCTAGGCTCCCTGCAGAGAAGATCTACACAACTGCAGTTGCTGACAGGAGGTGGGCATCATCCCAGGAGCAGGAATAGTGAATGCACAGCTCCTTCTGGAGAAAGCTTCTACTCCACTCTAGCTCATCCTTTCCATGACCTTTTTTTTTTTTTTTTCCCCAGATAGTAGGCAATGCCTCATTGTCATAGATATACATGGTCCCAAAGTGGTGAAATATCATCGTTTGCCTCACATACTGGCTTTCACATATGACTTAGGACATCCTGGCATTGACCAGTATTATCATCTTCTGTGAATACAAAGAAACAGCTTTTGAGATAAGAAATTTGCTCCAAGTCACAGTTACAGTCAGCGATAGAACTAGAATTCAAATGGAAGCATCCCTAATTTGAATTCTTTTCTTTGGCAATCCCTTGAGCTTCCTTTAAAGATTTCTAGAACTGCTTTCTAAGCAACAAGAGGAGCAGCATTGAGCAGCTCTTTGTCTTTTTTTTTTCATTTTAGCCCCTTTTTTGTACTTTTTAATTGTAAAAATGTTGTACAGAGGGGTGACAGTTACATGAGCAACATAATGAGTATATTTCCTATTGAGCATTGTTGCCTCCTCCTATGTTTCCCCCTACCATCCCTTCCCTCCCATTTCCCCAACTCCCCTCTACCCCCAAGTTGTAAAGTTTGTTCTCTACAGAGTGTCTTGTATATCTCAGGTTACAATGGGTCAACCTGTATCCTTCTTTAAAAATTTTGTTTTTTCCCTTCCTCTCCCCAAATTAGAGAAGTGTATATACAAGATGCAGGGCACCAACATCAAATATAGTGAAAAGAGGGTTTATACCCTGGGGGAAGAACATACAAAGTAACAAAAAAATCACATGGTACATTATAAATACGTTAGAAACTATAGCAAGAAAGAAAAAAAATATATTTGTGTCCATAGCTTTTGTCCTTTTCTGCTTGTCCCATAAAATATAGAAAAATCCTAAATCAAGCCATACTAAGTTGTGACAGTCTGTTTAGCAGGAACACTCGACAGTTCTCAATTTAGTATGAATCAAGTTGGGACTTTTAATTTTGTGTGCCAATCCTAGGGCTTGAACTCAGGGCCTGGGCACTGTCCCTGGGCTTTTTCACTTAAGACTAGTGTTCTACCCCTTGAACCATAGCTCCGTTAATTGGGGACAAGAGTTTCATGGATTTTCCTCCTGGCTTTGAACTGCCATCCTTAGATTTCAACCTCTGGAGTAGCTAGGATTACAGGCATGAACCACCAGCATCCAGCTCAATTAGAATTTCTTTGATATTATTCAAACCAAGGAAGGTTTTGTTCAAAACTAGGTGACAAAGATTTTTTTCTTAATATATATATATATATATATATATTTATTGTAAAGATACTGTACAGAGGAGTTACAGTTACATGAGCAAGGTAATGAGTCCATTGTGACAAAGATATGAGTGCAACTTCCCCCAGCTAAATTTTTAGAATTTTCAAGAGGTAAGGGGGGAGAGGAGAACCATAAGCCTTGAGTCAGATCCTAGATCCTTAGTAACTGGAGAAACTAGTTATTTCTCAGGTCCCAAGGCCACATGTTTCTGTTAAGTGGCCTTGCCTAAATGACGAGAGACCTTGCTATATCTTCAGAACATGATAGGAAGGAGTTTTACAACTTGGAGTGAGGCACCCAGAATGATCACATGATCAAGAGAATGTCTATCTGCAGATGAAATAAAACTTATTTGCTTCAGATATTTTTTTTGTTGCTTTGTATGTCCCTACCCTATGGTATACCCCCATTTTCACTGTATTTGATGTTGGTATAATTTGGGGAGGAAAAGGGAAAAAACAAATTGTTTAAATAGGGATACAGGCTGACCCATTGCAACAATGAGATGTACAAGACACTATGTTGAAAAGTGAACTTTACAATTTAGATGGGCATGGAGTGGTGTAGTTGAGGGGGTGGGAGGGAAGGGATGGCAGAGGAAAAACAAAGGAGGAGGCAGCAATATTTGATAAGAAATGTACTTATTACCTTGCTCATGCAACTGTAACCTCTCTGGACAGTATTTTCACAATAAAAAAACTTATTAAAAAATCAAGCAGATTTCTACACTATCTTTATAATAATTCTTAGTGGTCAGTTTGCATACATGATTCTGGTAATTTCCTCAAATATTGAGTTTTCTTTGATTATATAGAGATTTTGCTGTTTTCCTTCAGTTCCTTCAATTAAATGTGTAATGGCTGAATCATATAATGCCAGCTGTTGAAAGAGGAACTGCCATCCTCATTAAAAAACAAATTCAGAGTCTGCATGGATTTTTGCCCCTGGAAGGAGATCATTTAGAAGAGGAGAGCAGATGAATGAGCAGATGCTTCTTTGTTTTCCTCATTTCATCGTTGTCTTGGAGTTCTCTCATTCCAGTCACTCCCAATAGCATCAAGCTATTCACTGCACCTTTTCTGTAGTTCTTAAAGGTTTGGTTCAAGCACAAAAAGCAATCTCATCTTTTAATTTCTTTTACTGCAATTTCGATAGCCTGAAAATTTCAAATATTCATCAAATGCAAAACCACACCAAAAAGGACATTAGTTCAAAGAGATGTATGAAACATAAAAACAACCCAGCAAGCCAGGAGCCAGTGGCTCATGCCTGTAATCCTAGATACTATGGAGGCTGAGATCCGAGGATCACGGTTCAAAGCCAGCCTGGGAAAGAAAGCAGGAAAAGTCCATGAGACTCTTATCTCCAATAAACCACCAGAAAACCACAAGTGGCAGCTGTGGCTCAACTGGTAGAGCGCTAGCCTTCAGCTGAAGAGCTCAGAGACAGAGCCCAGGTCCAGAGTTCAAGCCGGATGATGGACAAGAACAAAAACAAAAACAAAAACAAAACCCAAAAACAAAAAAAACAGAAAATCCATCAATGCAGAATACATTTCTGATACTATGGAAGAGTACTTAGTTCTTTTCTAAGCCCCATAGTTTTTTTTCCCATCAACATAGTAATATTTCTTTTTTTAACCTTTTTTAAAATTTTATTTTAAATATATATTTTTATTGTAAAGATACTGTACAGAGGGATTACAGTTACATTAGCAAGGTAATGACTCCATTTCCTATGGAGCATTGTTACCCCTCCTTTGTTTTTCCCCTACCATCCCTTTCTTCCCCACCTCCCAGTAATGTTTCTTATCAAGTGTGTCTCCCTCTGTAATCTTGTCTGGCACTTTCTCTCATAGGCCTTATCATATAGCCTTTGGTTTCACTAAGGCACTGTCTTCCCTCAAGGCCTCTGGTCTTCTCTACATGTTCCTATTGTCAAGCTCTTCCCATGGCCAGAAATGGCAGCCCTCATCTCTTTTGTCCCCATGTCTGTACTTGTTCTTGATAGACCACTTATGGATCACTTCTTGGTGTTTCAGGCTTTTTTCAGTGTTTTTGATATTAATTAAAAATTCCACTTATACTGTGTTAGTTTTTGATCCCATGTCTATTACCTTTGCTAGGCCCAAGTGCCTTGGAAGCAGAGACCATGTCATAATGACCACTTGAATCTAAGATAGTAGCAAGCACATATATATTACAATGTGGAATCTAAGATAGTAGCAAGCACATATATATTACAATGTGGAGATCACTTTTTAACAGCTTTGCGTTGTTGCGCTGATCAAGGAAACCCCCATTTTCAGACCAATGAATTCAGCCTTGATATTTCTGCCCTGCTTCTTGCTTTACCTTCTCTATTTCTTGCTCCATATTTAAGTTTTGGTGTGAATATCCATGGAACTAGACTTGATTCTGAAATCTTTGTATTTGAGGCCAAGAAAATCTCTGAAGTGAAATTCTGCGGGTCTGGTTGCAGGTCAGGATGGAATGCAGTCAGGCAACTTGCTGTACTTTAATAGTGAGCTAAAATACTTAAAATTTTACTTTCTTAGTGCAAAGCAGTTAGCAGGTTTGCACCCTGTTTACTCCAGGTGGTATTAAAGAGGATGTGACATGGCAAATGCCCAAGACTAGATAAGGATACTGTTGCAAATTCTGGCTCAGTCTCTGGCCACCACAATTGCCTCCATATTGTTTTGTTATTTCAACTTCCTGGTCTCTGTTTCTTCAGCTGTGTGTTTCCAGGTAAAAATCTTTTCTTTTGGGCTGGGAAGGTGGCTCAGTGGTAGAGTGCTTGCTTTGCATGCATGAGCCCCTGGGTTCAATTCCTCAGTACCACAAAAGCAGAAAAAGACAGAAGTGGCACTGTGGCTCAAGTGATAGAGCGCTAGTCTTGAGCAGAAGAGCTGAGGGACAGTGTCCAGGACCAGAGTTCAGACTACACAACTGACCAAAAAAATCATTTCTTTCTGTATGTCCTATAAAGAGTTGATTCTAATTTTTTTCAATCTGACATCTTTTTTAGATTTCTGCAGACTAGCTGGATTTCAGCTGAATAGCATGAGGTATGGGGTATTATAAGATAGAAGTAATAAATTTGATTCCTGACATGAATATAAGCATACCAGTCATTATTTTAGGTGCAAAAGAAAAGGTTTCTGGAGGTATTTGTATGCAAGGGAATTCTAATACAAAGGATGCTAACTGAAGAACATGTTCACTTATTTATTGCTGTCTGTATTTAAAATCACATGCTGAGTGAGTCTATCCCTTTGTTTGGCAAAAGTCCATTTAAGATTTTTTAAAAATCTCTTATGACCTTATCTGAGTGTACTCTTTAATGTGAGACATAGAATGTCCCAATGATTCTTTCTTGTTCTCTACTGGGATTTTTTTTTGGAGGGAAGAATAGAAAGATCTTTATTAAGTTTGTATAACTACTATGAAAATGAGTATTTTTTAGGGATTAAAATATATTTTAGTATAGTTAGAAGTACAGCTTCTAATCATTTAATTTTCTCTAGTTATTTGAATTATTGTAACCATGCTCAACTGGTAAAGACAATTATGACTGCGTGTGTGGGCAACAACTATGGGTTATCTTATTGAATACTGTATGACATTGTAAGCAATACAGAAAACAGCAGGCAAGGAAAGATTTGATTGATAGAGAAGAGATGCATATACATTTTACAATGTGGAGATCACTTATGCAAGGCATAAAATTTGTATGTGGCAGTAAAAAAATGTAGCAAATTTAAATATTTTTTAAAATTCAGTGACTATATAATCATCCCCAAGGAGATGAACAGTGAAGCTATACAAATCAAAACTTTTGTTGAGCAAGTGTCAGGCTAAGAATGTTTACAGAAGCTGGTAAAAAGGAATGCTGTTATTAAAATCCTTACTGGCTGAATGCCTACTTCTCAGGAGGCTGAGATCTGAAGATCGTGGTTCCAAGTCAGCTAGGCAAAAAAGTCCCTGCAAAACTCTTATCTCAAATTAACCATTTAAAAACTGGAAGTGGCACTGTGGCTCAAGTGGTAGAAGTGCTAGCCTTGAGCACAAAGAGGCTCAGGGCCAGCGCCCAGTCCCTGAGTTAAAGCCCTACAACTGACAAAAAAAGAAACCAACAACAAAACCACCCCCCAAAGGAAAAAAAACCCAAAACTTACTGTATTCTTCCTGGTAGTAAGTAGTACTAAGTACAGTGGAAATGGGTTGGTTGAGAACACTGTCTTCCACTTACATTATGATAACATCATTTTTAAGCTTTTGATGGACTGAATTGACTCTCCTCTCTTGCTGCAGTTATGAGTTCCCCTCAAAAGATTCACACACATGAAGTTTTGTCCCTGACGTGACAGTATTGAGAGATGGTGGAACCTTTATGAGGAGAGGCCTGCTGAGAGTGATTAGATCATGAAGGGGTTTTAATGATGGTCTCAAGGGGTGGGTTAGTTCTGACAGGAATAAGATCAGGCTGTTTATAAAAGAATGAGTCAGGCACCTCCCAGTCTCCTGCTTCTCCAGCTGCCTGCCTTGTGGTTTCTGATGTTTCCCCTTTTATGTGCTCCTGCTATGATGCTGTTATCCACCAGGTGATGTGGTGGGAGGGTCTCACCTGCCAAAGCTGGCAAAGTACTGCTCTGACTTCCTAGATACCCAAGTTGTGAGCCAAAGATATCTCTTTCTAAAGAAAGTTCCCAGTTCTAGAAATTCTATTACAGCAAATTCAAATGTTGAAGTTTTAGTCCTGCACTCTTCAGTGTGTTTGGAAGTAGACTTTAAAAAATATTGGCTGAATAGTAATCAAAACAGCTTGGTATTGGCATAAGAACAGACCTCAGGACCAATGGAATAGAATTGAAAACCCAGAAATGAACCTACAGACCTATAGCCATCTAATCTTCAATAAGGAAGCTAAAACAATAGAATGGAAGAAAGACAGGCTCTTCAGTAAATGGTGCTGGCAAAATTGGTTAACTACATGTAGAAAACTAAAGCTAGATCCTTATATATCACCCTGCACCAGAATCAACTCCAAATGGATCAAAGACCTTGAACTCAAAGCAGACACTCTGAAAACATTACAGGATAGAATAGGAGAAACCCTAGGTCTCCTTGGCTCAGGTCGAAATTTTCTGAATAGAGACCCGGAAGCACAACAAATCAAAGAAAGGTTGGACAAATGGGATTGCATAAGATTGCAGAGCTTCTGCAGGGCAAATGACATAGCTGGCAAGATCAATAGAAAGCCCACCGATTGGGAGAAGATCTTTACTAGCCATACAACGGACAAGGGTCTCATATCTAAAATATACTTGGAACTCAAAAAATTAAACCACCCAACAACAAATCCTCAAAGAAACAACTGCCCAATAAATAAGTGGGCGAAAGACTTAAAGAGAAGCTTCTCTGAAGAAGAAAGAAGGATGGCCAATAGACACATGAAGAAATGTTCAACATCCCTAGCCATAAAAGAAATGCAAATCAAAACAACATTGAGATATCACCTCACTCCAGTTAGAACAGCAAAAATCAAGAACTCTAACAACAACAGATGCTGGAGGGGATGTGGACAGAAAGGAACCTTACTTCATTGTTGGTGGGAATGTAAACTTGTTCAACCACTTTGGAAAGCAGCATGGAAGTTCCTCAAAAGACTTCACATAGATCTCCCCTATGATCCAGCAATCCCACTTTTGGGCATTTACCCAAATGTTTACAAACAAGACCACACTAAAGCTACCAGCACAACTATGTTTATTGCAGCATTATATACCATAGCTAAGACATGGAACCAACCCAGATGCCCCTCAGTAGATGAATGGATCAAGAAAATGTGGTATATATACACTATGGAATTCTATGCCTCCATCAGAAAGAATGACATTTCCCCATTTGTTAGGAAATGGAAAGGTTTGGAAAAAATTATATTAAGTGAAGTAAGCCAGGCCCAAAGAAGCATAGGTCCCATGGTTTCCCTTATTTGCAATATCTAGTATATGTATGAGTCAAGTGGAAAAGGTCAGATAATGTGATGTTAGGAAAATGAACCCTTAAATATGTATTTTAATGTTTTCATTTCTTTCATGCATGTGTTTCTAATGCATTTATAAGATTATTTCTTTGTTGCTTTGTATGTCCCTCCCCCACAGTGTAACCCCCCCGCTTTCACTATATTTGATGTCAGTATAACATGTGGAGGAGATGGGGACAAACAAGTCGTTTAAGGATTCAGATGGACCTGTTGCAACAATGAGAAGTACAAAATGTCATGTCAAAACCAGCTTTACAATGTTGGTGTGGGGGGGGAGGGGGGTAAAATTGGGTGGGGGGAGGGGGGAGGCGGGGAAGGGAAGTGAAGGGTAAACAAAGGAGGAGGCTGCAATGCTTGGTAAGAAATGTATGCATTATCCTGCCCATGTAATTGTAGCCCCTCTGTACAGTATGTTCTCAAATAAAATAAAATACAATTAAAAAAAAATATTGGCTGAAAATTGAATCATTAAGGCAGGATCCAATCCAACATCCTGGTGCCCTTGAAGAGGACATTTAGCCACAAACAAGAAAAGAGGGCTGGCCATGTGAAAACACAAAGAAAAGGCAGCTATCTGTAAGCCAAGGAGAAAGGCTTCAGAAGAAATCAATCCTATCCACACCTTGCTCTCACATTTCTAGGCTCCAGAGTGCTGGGGAAACATAACCAAGTACTCAGTCTGGTATTGTCTGATGGCAGATCTAGCAAACTAATAATTAATAAAAACTTTGACACTGGAACTCAGAGGTCTGTGGATGAGGACTCTTGCTTTACTTTGTGGTACAAAAAGTGTATTAATATTATTAAATCATTTATAAGAAAGGAAAAAACTCATGCTAAGTTTAAAGTTGGAGGGTACCTGCTATTGTTTTAAGTACGCGGTGAGTCACTATGGTGGATTGTAATGCACTGATAAATCATTGCATTCATGATGAAAATGCAATGTGTATTAATTTCTGCTAGTTGCTGCAACAAGCCAAGTGGCTGTGAAGAACAGGAAATTGTCTCAAAGTTCTGGAGGCTGAAAATCTGAAATCAAGGCTTCAATAGAGCCAGGAACATGGAACATGTTCTAGGAAATCCAGAACATGTGCTACACTCCTTCCTAGCCTTTCCCTACTCCCGATAGTTCTGGCAATCATTATTAGCATTCCCTGAATTGCAGCAGCCACCTGTCTCTTAGCAATCACATGGCATTGAGCTTGTGAGTCTATGTTTTTTCTTGTCCAGAATGTGAAGCACTTAGGTTGAAGTGCCCACCATTCTCCACCTCATCTTAACTCATTATCTATACAATTGTCCCTATTTTCACCAAAGTTCACATTCTGTGGCCATGGGGTGGAGAACAGGAAAACCACTTATTCTGAATGACACAATTCCACCCAAAAGACATTCTTAGAGATACACTAAATTCCTTATTTCAGGAAGGCAGATTTAGGAAATTAAAATGATTTATTTTTAGTAATGAAAGGAGTAGTTTGTTTGGAAGATGCTGATAGCCTGAAGGGAATGGAAATAAAGTCTGGGTATTTGTCTGTCTTTAATGAAGCTAGATCACTGTAATAAAATCCAATATAATGTGTGTTGATAGACTATGGGGACAAGAGGTTTTTACAAAGCATTCTCTTGTCTTGTGGAATGAATATCCTTTACACATGTTCATCCCAGCCCTATTCATGTGTGCCAGTTTGTTATATTAACTTGTGAGTCATTTAGATTTGAAGACTGACTTATCTTTTTCTTTACCACATGCTTACTTCCTGATCTGAAGGAAATTGGTCTTTCTTCACTCTTAAACTTATCCTCTTTTCAGGCTTATTCCCACAGTGTCAGTTGGAGTGGCTACATATACCACTAGCCCTTGGATGGGTGCTGAGGCTGCCTGAAAATGATCTCAATCCTTTGCAGATAAAGTCATCATTTGTGTTTCTTGAGCTATTTGAGAATAGAGACTGAGCAGTCTAACAAAGTGCCTGACTTTTAGTGCTTATTGAAAACCTTTATGTGCCTGCCATTATTCTAAGACAGTGTTCTTCCATTTTCTAGATGAGATGGCCAAATGTAGGCCTAGACAAAGGTTCATTAGTGAGTTAGTGTGCCAAAGCACGGAGTTGAAGAGGGACTTGTACCAGGGTGAGGTCAGCTCTAATCAGCAGCTTCAGCTTTCTATGTAGATGGCCAAGGGATACATACTTTTAAAACCTACCACAAGACATTGATGTCGACTAAATTTGGCTTACTGTTTTACGCTTATAATCTACAAGGTAGAATTAATGTCCGCAAGCTTGCAAATTTGTTTTCGGGCTATTTACTTCATTAAAAAAGAAAGCACTTCCTCCCCTTTTTGTGTGAATAGGTGACTAATGCACATTTTACAAAGCAGAAAAACCATTCCATTTCCTTAAAATGTGACTTAGGAATTATATTTCTTTGAGGCCAGAGTAGAACCTTAATGTTTTTTCTTTACCAGAAAAAAAGTACAATGTAGCCTGCTGTTGTTGAAACAAGGTTAACATATGAGACCAGATAAAGTCAGTCCTACAGTGACCCTGTTACTGTTTCTCTGTCTATTCCTCCATATCCCTTCTGATCTTACAATAAAGCCCATTTATGGACATTCATTACAATTTGCTTTTTCTATAAAATGGAAATAGCATCCTTTTAAGTCTGTGTATGAAATAGCTACTTTATTTTTTAAAATAACAACATAATAATTTTCTATTGCATAAATGCACTTTTTCAATCAATTCCTTTCTGATAAGCACACAGTTTGCTTTTAGGATCTCATAACTCTTTACTATTAAATGATGAACTTATTAAGGCTGAATTTATTGGTCACATTACATATGTACATTGTTTTTTGGCCAGTCCTGGGGCTTGAACTCAGGGCCTGGACACTGTCCCTAAACTTCTTTTGCTCTAGGCTAGCATTCTTCCACTTGAGCCACAGTACCACTTTTGGCCTTTTCTGTTTATGTGGTGCTGAAGAATTGAATCCAGGGCTTCATGAATGCAAGGCAAGCATTTTACCACTAAGCCACATTCTCAGCCCACATGTATACCTTTTTAAATAGATGATACCAGATCGTTACCCAAATGTTGGTTAGTTTAAACCTTTATAATGTAGACTTTTTAGAAATCAGATAATATTACCTTTCTGATATTAAAAACCTTAAAGTCTCTGTTGTTAATTACCTCCATTATTGAATTACCTCCTTTATCCTGAAAAAAATATATAAAGTCAGATGATAGTCATATAAGGTATAAAAGAAAGCCCTTAAATTTGCTTCCTGTTTTCTTTCTAAGTAAATAGGGAGGTTACAAATGAAAGAAACATAGGTTCAGTTTTGTCATGAGAGTCTATCAATTATGGCGACTCGTAACTTGGGCTTTTTATAGACCATAGCCAACAGGAGAAAGAGCAAAAGCTTTATATCTTGTGCAAAGATATTTTTAATTCTACAATTGTAACTAAACTCTTCCTTGCTCTTATTCATTGATAGAGCTCTACTAATTCACTATACAATTCTATACAATTCTCTGACTCTCATAATAGTTGATCCCTCTGACTCTTGTCCTAGTTATTCTTAAAAGTAATAGTCTATGGGAAGTCTTTCCCTGTTTCTTGGCATTTCAAACGTCAAAGAAGATAATATAGAAGACATTTGGCTCTCCAAGTTCTGTTATCTGGGGGAAAGGGTTTCTCTTCATCAATTTAATCAGACTCTATGTTTATAGAACTGACAAATCTGCACACTCAGGATGAGACAGAAAGTTTATTCTAATTAATTATTCTTAATTTGGAAACAATATAAATATTTAAATCAGGGCCTGGGAAGGTGGCTCAGTGGTAGGGCGCTTGCCTTGCATGCATGAGGCCCTGGGTTCGATTCCTCAGCCCCACATAAGCAAAAAGTAAAAAGCCGGAAGTGGTGCTGTGGCTCAGGTGGTAGAGCGCTAGCCTTGAGCTGAAAAAGCTGAGGGACAGTGTCCAGGCCCAGAGTTCAGTCCCCACGACCAGACCAAAAAAAAAAAAAATTTAAATCAGTGTGATAGCATGGGATAGTAGAAAGATGTCAGATGGAACCGAGCTGGAAACAACTTCATCTCAGAGTGGTTTTTTGTAGACTTTGTTAAGTTAATTATGTTCTCTGAAATTGGGCTAAAATACTAACTTTTCAGACTCAGATGAAAAGTAAATCAGCAGTGACAAAAAGTAGATAAGTTAGGCCAAGAAAATTAAAAACTTCTGTGTCTCAGATTCAATCAATAGACAGAAATAAAAATCCATGAAATGAGAAGACTACATGTAAGTCATTTATCTGAGATAATTAATATTCAGAATATATAAAGAATTCTTACAACTAAGGATACAAATCAAAAACCAATTAAAAGATAGACAAGAAATTTAAATAGACTTTTGCCAGTTAAGCTATACAAATGACCAATAAGTACATGAAAAGATGTTCGTGTTTACCAGTCACTAAAGAAATGCAAATTAAAGCTATAAAACCACAGATACCATATCTCATGCTCACTAGTCTGACGGCTACCAAGGAAGCCAGGAAAACAAACAAGCAAGAAGTGTTGGCAAGACTTAGAAAAATTAGAACCCTATGTATATTAGTAGGGTTGTAAAATGATGTCACTACTTTTGAATAAAGTATGATGGTCCCTTAAATAATTAAAGTTAGAAGTACCATATGGTCCAGCCATTCCACTTTTGCATATGTACTTAAAAGGGTTGAGAGCAGGATCTTGAAGAGGTAATTGTACACTCAAGTTCCATAGAGGCATTATTCACAGCCATTAAGTAGACTAGTGGCCACTGCTAACGGATAACTGGATAGACAAATGTAGTGTATACTTCACTACACACACACACACACACACACACACACACACACACACACAGAGTTGAATGTTTACTCAGCCTTAGAAGGGAACGATTTTCTGACATATTTTACAACACAAATGAATCTTGAGAACATTTTATTAAATGAAACAAACACAAAAAGACACAAAAAGACAAACACATATCATTCCACTTCATGCAGTTCCTAAAGTCATCAGTTCACAGCAAGTAGTGTTTGTCAGGTGCCAGTGAAGAGAAGAATGGAGAGATTTTGTGTAATGGATGAACACTATCAGTTTTGCAAGATGAAATAAATTTTAGAGATGGATAACAGGAATAGGGACAGGTATTGTATTCAACCCACAAACTCAAAAGTACCTAGGATCACAAATTTGATGTTTATTTTATTATAATTTTTAAAAACTGAGACAAATAACATACATGTAAACTTAGTGTGTGTCCTTATACATAGTAGCTGTGTTTGCTATCTTTGTTGCTATCGCAAGATGTCTTAGATGTTGGCTCAGGTTTGGGGGTTTTAGATTGTGACTGGCTGACCACGTTGCTTTGGGCCTATGAGGAGAAAGCAGCATGGAAAAAGTATATGATGAAGCAAAACTGCTTATCTCCTTGCCTGGAAGCCAGAGAGAAGATGGGAGGCGAGTTCCACAATTCCCTTCAAGGATGTGCTTTAGTTCAAATGATGTAAAGACTTCCTGCTAGGTTCTACTTCTTAAAAATTCACACAACTATCCAGTCATGTCAAGATGGAGACCAAATCTTTAATGTGTGGGATTTAGGGGGGGCATTACAGGTCCAAATTTTACATGTGGGTGATCAACAAATAGTACTTTTCATCATAGCATGAATGGTCAATTACTACTTTTGTATGACTTACTTTTTAATGGATAAAAAACCTTTAAATTATCCAGTCAGATGAAGAAAAGACAAAGTAGTACAATAGACACCTGTATGCCCTTAGCCAAGACTCAACAAGTATTTTTCCATATTCAATATATAATGTATAGGATATTTACATATAACATATATATAGATCCTTGTATTGCTGTTTTATTAGAATTTTATACGCTACATAAAATATATATTTGCTGAATCTTTTTTTTCCATTGTGAAAATACCATAGAGAGGGGTTACAATTACATGGGCAAGGTAATGAGTGCATTTCTTCTTAAGCATTGTTGCCTCCTCCTTTGTTTCCCCTTACCATTCCTTCTCATCACTCCCTTCCCTCACACCCCCTCCCGCCACCCCAGAGCCAAAGTTGTAAAGTTCACTTTCGACATAACATCTTGTACATCTCATTGTTGCAATGGATCCACCTGTATCCCTATTTAAACAATTAGTTTTTTCCCTTCACCTCCACAAATTATACCAACATCAAGTACAGTAAAAACAGGGGTTATACCGTGCGGGAGGGACATACAAAGCAACAAAGAAATATCTTATAAATATGTTAGAAACAATAGCCAGAAAGAAAAAAAAAACATTTGAATCCTTATCTTGGGGATCATTTCCCTTAACATCAACTTATCTGACCGTTTCTGCTTGTCTCAGACATATACTAGTTATTGCAAATAAGGGAAACCATGGGACCTATGTTTCTTTGGGCCTGGCTTACTTTACTTAATATAATTTTTTCCAAGTCTTGCCATTTTCTAACAAATGGGGCAATGTCATTCTTTCTGATGGAGGCATAGAAATCCATTGTGTATATATACCACATTTTTTGATCCATTCATCTACTGAGGGGCATCTGGGTTGGATCCATATCTTAGCTATGGTAAATAATGCTGCAATAAACATAGTTGTGCTGGTAGCTTTAGTATGGTCTTGTTTGTGATCATTGGGGTAAATGCCCCAAAGTGGGATTGCTGGGTCATAGGGGAGCTCTATGTTGAGTCTATTAACCACTTTCCAAAGTGGTTGAACAAGTTTACACTCCCACCAACAATGTAGTAGGGTTCCCTTCTGTCCACATCCCCTCCAGCATCTGTTGTTATTAGAGTTCTTGATTACAGCCATTCTAACTGGAGTGAGGTGGAATCTCAATGTTGTTTTGATTTTCATTTCTTTTATGCCTAGGGAGGTTGAGCATTTCTTCATGTGTCTATTGGCCATCCTTCTTTCCTCTTCAGGGAAGTTTCTCTTTAAGTCTTTAGCCCACTTATTTATTGGGCAGTTGTTCCTTTTGAGGATTTGTTGTTGGGGGATTTAATTTTTTGAGTTCCAGGTATATTTTAGATATGTGACCTTTGTCCCTTGTATGGCTAGTGGGCTTTCTATTGATCTTGCTAGCTATGTCCTTTGCCATGTTTGCTCTGAAATTTCCTGCAGTTCCATTTGTCCAACCTTTCTTTGATTTCTTTGATTTGTCTGAGTCTCTTTTAAAAAAATTTCGGCCTGTGCCAAGGAGACCTAGGGTTTCTCCTGTTCCGTCCCGTAATATTTTCAGGGTGTCTGCTTTGACTCTAAGATCTTTGATCCATTTGGAGTTGATTCTGGTCCAGGTGATATATAAGGATCTAGCTTTAGTTTTCTACAAGTGATTAACCAATTTTGCCAGCACCATTTACTGAAGAGGCTGTCTTTCTTCCATTCTATTTTTTATTTTTTTTTTTAATTTAATTTAATTTTATTTGTGAACATACTGTACAGAGGGGTTACAATTACATGGGCAAGATAATGCGTACATTTCTTACCAAGCATTGCACCCTCCTCTTTGGTTTACCCTTCACATCCCTTCCCAGCCTCCCCCCTCCCCCCCAATCCCAATCCTTCTCCTTCCCCCCACCCCCGCCCCGCACCGACGTTGTAAAGCTCGTTTTGGACATGACAACTTGTACTTCTCATTGTTGTAACAGGTCCACCTGTATCCTTAAACAACTGGTTTTTCCCCATCTCCTCCACAAGTTATACTGACATCAAATATAGTGAAAGCAGGGGTTATACTGTGGGGGGAGGGACATACAAAGCAACAAAGAGATAATCTTATAAATGCGTTAGAAACACATGCATGAAATAAAAAAACATTAAGATACATATCTAAGGATTCGTTTTCCTGACCTCACATTATCTGACCTTTTCCGCTTAACTCATACATATACTAGATATTTCAAATAAGGGAAACCATGGGACCTATGTTTCTTTGGGCCTGGGTTACTTCACTTAATATAATTTTTTCCAAGTTTTTCCATTTCCTAACAAATGGGGCAATGTCATTCTTTCTGATGGAGGCATAGAATTCCATTGTGTATATATACCACATTTTCTTGATCCATTCATCTGCTGAGGGACATCTGGGTTGGTTCCATATCTTAGCTATGGTAAATAATGCTGCAATAAACATAGTTGTGCTGGTAGCTTTAGTCTGGTCTTGTTTGTAAACATTTGGGTAAATGCCCAAAAGTGGGATTGCTGGGTCATAGGGGAGTTCTATGTGAAGTCTTTTGAGGAACCTCCATACTGCTTTCCAAAGTGGTTGAACAAGTTTACATTCCGACCAACAATGAAGTAAGGTTCCTTTCTGTCCACATCCCCTCCAGCATCTGTTGTTGTTAGAGTTCTTGATTTTTGCCGTTCTACCTGGGGTGAGGTGATATCTCAATGTTGTTTTGATTTGCATTTCTTTTATGGCTAGGGATGTTGAACATTTCTTCATGTGTCTATTGGTCATCCTTCTTTCTTCTTCAGAGAAGTTTCTCTTTAAGTCTTTCACCCACTTATTTATTGGGCAGTTGTTTCTTTGAGGATTTGTTGTTGGGGGGTTTAATTTTTTGAGTTCCAAGTATATTTTAGATATGAGACCCTTGTCCGTTGTATGGCTAGTAAAGATCTTCTCCCAATCGGTGGGCTTTCTATTGATCTTGCTAGCTATGTCATTTGCCCTGCAAAAGCTCTGCAACTTTATGCAATCCCATTTGTCCAACCTTTCTTTGATTTGTTGTGTTTCTGGGCCTCTATTTAAAAAATTTCGGCCTGAGCCAAGGAGACCTAGGGTTTCTCCTATTCCATCCTGTAATGTTTTCAGAGTGTCTGCTTTGAGTTCAAGGTCTTTGATCCATTTGGAGTTGATTCTGGTGCAGGGTGATATATAAGGATCTAGCTTTAGTTTTCTACAAGTAGTTAACCAATTTTGCCAGCACCATTTACTGAAGAGGCTGTCTTTCTTCCATTCTATTGTTTTAGCTCCTTTATCGAAGATTAGATGGCTATAGGTCTGTAGGTTCATTTCTGGGTTTTCAATTCTATTCCATTGGTCCTGAGGTCTGTTCTTATGCCAATACCAAGCTGTTTTGATTACTATGGCTTTATAGTAGAGTTTGAAATTTGGTATTGATATTCCTCCAGCAGTGTTCTTTCCATTGAGGAGCGTTTTTGCTATTCGGGGTCTTTTATTGTTCCATATGAATTTTTGGATTGCCTCTTCTATTTCCTTGAAGAATGAGGGTGGAATTTTGATAGGTATCGCATTGAATTTGTAGATAGCCTTGGAATGTATTGCCATTTTCACGATGTTAATCTTTCCAATCCAGGAGCATGGGAGGCTTTGCCATTTTTTTAGTTCTGTGTTGATTTCCTTTTTCAAGATTTTAAAGTTTTCATCATAGAGGTCCTTCATTTCTTTAGTTAAGTTAATTCCTAGGTATTTTATTTTTTGTGGGGCTATTACAAATGGAGTTGCTTTCCTAATTTCAGCCACACTTTTCTCATTGTTGGCATACAGAAAAGCCATTGATTTTGGGGGATTAATTTTATACCCTGCTACTTTGCCAAAGTTTTGAATCAGCTTGAGTAATTTGGGAGTGGAGTCTATGGGATTCTTTAAATACAAGATCATGTCATCTGCAAAGAGGGAGAGTTTTATTTCTTCTTTCCCTTTTTGGATCCCCTTTATGACTGCATCTTGTCTTATTCCTGTAGCTAGGCATTCTAATACTAGATTGAAGAGAAGTGGAGAGAGTGGGCATCCTTGTCTTGTTCCTGAGTTAAGAGGAAATGGCTTTAGTTTTTCACCATTGAGTATAATGCTGGCTGTAGGTTTGTCATATACAGCCTTTATTGTATTGAGGAATGTTCCATGGATTCCTAATTTTTCCAAAACCTTCATCATGAAGGGGTGTTGGATCTTGTCGAATGCTTTTTCTGCATCTATTGAGATAACCATGTGGTTCTTATTCTTGCTCCTTTTGATGTGATGAATAATATTAATTGATTTGTGTATATTGAACCAGCTTTGCATCCCTGAAATGAATCCTGTTTGATCGTGGTGTATGATTTTTTGGATGAATTGTTGAAGTCGATTGGCCAAAATTTTGTTGAGAAGTTTTGCATCAATATTCATCAAAGAAATGGGTCTATAGTTCTCTTTCTTTGATGAGTCCCTGCCTGGTTTTGGGATGAGGGTTATGATGGCTTCATAGAATGTGTTCGGTAGTGAGCTTTCTCTTTCAATTTCATTGAAGAGTTGGAGGAGTATTGGTGTGAGCTCTGCTTTGAAGGCCTTGTAAAATTCCGCTGTAAAACCATCTGGTCCTGGACTTTTCTTAGCTGGGAGGTCTCTTATTGCTGTTTCTATTTCAGTGCTTGATATGAGCCTGTTAATATAGTTTAACTCATCTTGGTTTAGTTTTGGCATGTCAATATTTGCTAGGAAAAGGTCCATTTCTGTCAAGTTCTCAAACTTATTAGCATAAAATTTTGAGAAGTATTCCCTTATAATGTTCTGAATCTTGGTTGTTTCCGTGGTGATGTTTCCATTCTCATCTCTGAGTTTAATAATTTGTGTGTGTTCTCTTCTTTTTCTGATAAGATTTGCTAAGGGTCTGTCAATTTTGTTAATTTTTTCGAAGAAGCAACTCTTTGTTTTGTTGATTCTTTCTATAGATTTTTTGGATTTGAATTCATTTAATTCTGATTTAATTTTGATTATTTCTTTCTGTCTACTGGATTCGGGTTTATCTTGCTGCTCTTTTTCAAGGAGGTTTAGATGTGTCATTAAATTGTTAGTTTCAGATCTCTCCAATTTGTTGATGTAGGAGCTCAGAGCTATAAACTTGCCTCTGAGTACTGCCTTTGCTGTGTCCCAGAGGAGCTGGTAATTTGTGTGTTCATTTTTGTTGAACAGCATGAACATTTGAATTTCCTTTCTAATCTCTTCCATGACCCACTCTTGATTCAACAGTGTGTTGTTCAGCCTCCATGTGATACCGGACTTTCTTTGGTGGCTTTTGGTGTTGAGTTCTAATTTTATTCCCTTGTGGTCAGAGAGAATGCAAGGTATAACTTCAATGTTTCTGAATTTAGACAAGTTTGCTTTGTGGCCTAAAATGTGATCTATTTTAGAAAACGTTCCATGTGCTGCTGAGAAAAACGTGTATTCTGATGCTGCTGGGTGAAATGTTCGGTAAATGTCTGTTAAGTCTAGTTGATCTATGCAGCTGTTTAGATCTGCGGTTTCTCTGTTGAGTTTTTGCCGAGTTGATCTATCTAGTGGGGAGAGTGGTGTGTTAAAATCCCCCACAATTAATGTCTTTGGATCTATATGGGATTTGAGGGAAAGTAGTGTTTCTTTGATAAATTTGGGTGCTGCATTGTTTGGCGAATAGATATTTAGAATTGTAATATCCTCCTGAAGGAGAGATCCTTTAATTAGTATGTAGCGACCTTTATCTCTTCTCACGAATTTTAATTTGAAGTCTATTTTATCTGATATTAGGATTGCAACTCCCGCCTGTTTATGGGGGCCGTTTGCTTGGTAGATTTTGTTCCAGCCTTTAACATTGAAAAGGTGTTTGTTTTTACGGGCAAGATGTGACTCCTGCAGGCAGCAGATAGAAGGGTCTTGTTTTTTAATCCAACTAGACAGTCTATGTTGCTTAATTGGAGAGTTCAGTCCCTTAACGTTAAGAGATAGGACTGAGAGGTATTTAGGAGTTCCTGCCATGTTATCCTCCTTCTTGGGGACTGCGAAAACTGGGTTCTTCTTATGGTTCTTGGATTCTCAGTTTGGGTGCAGTTTCTTGGCCTTTGTTGCGGTCTTGTTGGTTTTCTATGTGTAGGGCATCTTTAAGAATCTTTTGTAGGGCTGGTTTGGTGGAGATGTTTCAATTTTTCTTTGCTATGGAAGGTTTTTATTTGGCCTTCAGTTATGAAGGAGAGTTTAGCTGGGTACAGTATTCTTGGTTGATAGTTGTTTGTTTTTAGGGCATGGCATACATCATTCCAGGCTGTTCTTGCTTTGATTGTCTCTGCTGAGAAATCTGAGATGATTCTAATTGGTTTCCCTTTATAGGTGATTACCCTTTTCTCCTTGACAGCTTTAAGGATCTTTTCCTTGGTCTGAGTTGATCCTGTGTGGATTATAATGTGACAGTGGGATGTCCTATTCTGGTCTGGTCTATTTGGGGTTCTAAAAGCTTCTTGTATCTGAATAGGCCTATCTTTTTGCATGTTTGGGAAGTTCTCTGCTAGGATCCTGTTAAACAAATTTCGTAGACCATTAATTTCTGTTTCTAGGTGCTCCTCTACACCCATTATCCTTAGATTAGGCCTTCTGGTGGTGTCTTCCAGGTGTTGGATAGATCTATCATATTTCTTGGACTTGTCTTGGATGGTTGTATGTTCTTTCTCTATAATATCTAGGCTGTCTCCAATCCCTGAGCTTCGATCTTCTGCATGGTCTAACCTGCTGTCAACATTCTCTACTTTGTTTTTTATCTCTTTTCCTTCTAATTGGTCAGCTTTGATGGCTTCAAGTTCTTTGTTGAAGCTCTGTTTTAGGTCTTGTATGAACTTCTTTACTTCCTTAATTTGGTGTTCAGTGTTTGTTCTCAAATCACTTAGTTGATTGGTTATGGTTTCTTTGGACTCCCATTCCTTCTGTTGGGTTCCATTCAGCATTCCCTTTGTGGTCTCCCTGACTTCCTTCAGCTCTTTGTTAATGGATTCCATGAATGCCTTTAGTGATCTTTGTGTATTCTCTACCTGGTCTCTCAATTCCTGTATTGCTTTTTGATTAGCTTCCTCCATGGGATTACTGTAGTTCTCTTTCCTCCCGTTCGTGGGATTCCTGTAGTTCTCTTTTAGTGTTCTCAGCCTGCTCACTCCATTCCTCCCTTTCTCTGAGTATTCTCAAGTTGTTCACGCAAATCCTGTATCAGTTTTTGAGTAGCTTCCTCACGCTTATGATATTCCTGTATAAGCTTTTGGGATGCCTCCTCTCTCTCCCTTTCACGCTCATACATCCTTTGTAAGTTGTCAAACTTCTCATTTATCATGTTTGCCAGCAGTTTTTGTAGAGCTATTTGGGAACTCTCCTCTGGATTATTCATTATCTGTTCTGACCCCTGATTATCAAGATTGGGAATTGAGATATCCGGATTTGCCATTTTTCTTGTGTTTTTCCGGCTTACTCTGCCCATTTGAGATGAAAATAACACCAGTTTTGTGCTAGAACACTATCTTAAGGCAACCATCAATCAAAGTTTGCATTTGTACAGTCCATAATCTACAGATACAATCTAGTTCAACAGATACATCTATTCAACATCAAACAACTATATGTTAATGGGCTTCGAACCGCAGAGAAGAATTTGGAAAACCAGAAATTATTAGGGTTAGGGAGAGATGTGGGTAAAAAATAGGAATAGATTGGTGTGGGGAGGCACAGGGAGAGTTAACTATGTCCTAATCCCAATGCAGGAAATAGGTTGGGTAGGATGCAAGTAGAGAGAGAGAAAAAGAAGAAAGGGAAAGGGAAATGAAAAGAGACCAGAAAAAAAATAGAAACATAAAAATTACTATTATTATGGAGATTAAAAGAGAGGAATGTGAGTAAAGAGAAGGGAAGGGACATAGAGGAGAAGTGAAAACCTTAAAAAATGTTTAAAATATTATATAGGTATAAAGAGGTAGTACTGCTATTAAGGAGTTTAAGTCTCGGAGGTTTTGAATTGAGTAATAAATTTGTGGATTAAGTGTGTACACAATGGGGGATAGGGTCTACTAGTTAACTACGGGTTTATCTGAGGATGTGCAGGACAAGAGTTAAGTCACGTAAAGAAGATCAAAAGAGAGGATAAGGTGCAAAGGATAAGAAAGGGGGAAAAAGATCAGAAGTTCAGTAGAGCTATACAAAAAAAAACAAAGAGATAGTTAAGAAAGAAAGAAAAAGAGAAAGAAGACAAGAAAAGAAAGGAAAACACACATTCACGTAATCCTAAAATAAAAATTATAAGAGGAAAAAAAGTTACTGGAAAACAATTATTTTTTCAAAAAAGGCAAAAATTAAAGATTAATAAACTTTTTAGAAAAGGAAAAAAATTTTTTTATATATATAAGGTACCAAAAAAAAAGAAAGAAAAGAAGAAGAAGAAAAAAAGTTATTTGATTTTTGTTTTTATTTTTTTGGGAGGGGTGGGAAGAATCCTGTGTCTCCCTTTTGTCTGTAACCAGCCTCTTGTTGGAGTCTCTGGTCAGCTTGAGGTCCTGTGGCTTGATTGGTTTCTTAAGTCAGTTTGTTCGAACAGGCAGAAAAATGCTCTGCTTTACCCGAGATTTTGAGATCCCCCTCCCAGATTAGTTTAATGGAGGGTGATCTGCTTTGAGAGTCACAAAAGAGGGGGTTGTGGTGGTGAGGCCTTTCAACAATCAGTAGCTTTTCCCTGGGGCTATTTTGTGAAAAACTCACAGAGCCCAGCCTGGAGCCATTCTCAGGGTTTCTGTTTTTCAATTGATTTTTGGGGCTGCTAGAGGGAGGGGCAGCCTCTGGCTCTGGTTACCCAGTGAGGAAAGCCACTCTAATGGCTGGCGCCTGAGCTGGGTGACTTTTCCCTGGATGGAGCTGAGTCTGGCAGGTCACTTCGCAGTTCAGTTCTTATGACCTGCTAAATGACTCGTTTTATTCCAAGGCCTGAGTTGGAGCTGGCAGCTCCTCCCAGCTTTGTCGGTATCCAAGATGGAGATCACTGGTGCTGGGGGGGGAGGGGTGGCCTTCCCTCCTCTGCTCCCTGAAAAGGAGTGAGGACGTTGGGCTTCTACTCACGCTGAGTCTTGGATCCTGGGTCGTCTCTGGTCTGCAAACTGCAGGATGAAGATGTCCGCTCCTTGTCGGTTCTTGCTGGTGTTGAGTAGAATCCTCTCGCTCGCTGCATCTGGCTCCTTCATCCCAGACTCTCTGTGTGAGCGCTCAGGTATGGCTCCGGCTGAGGTGGGCGCCACGACCTTGCCGCCGCCGCCGCAGCGGGTGCTGGCAAGTGCTCAGATGTGTCTTCTTGCCTTGGCTTCCCCTCTCTTGTCTAACTCTCTGTCCTGTGATGGCACACTTGGTGTGATTCTCTGGCTTAGGACTGTTCACTGGAACTCTAAAACTGCTTTCTATGCGAGAGCTTGTTCAGATTCCAGCTTCTCCTCCGCCATCTTCCCAGAACTCCCCATTCTATTTTTTAACTCCCTTATCGAAGATTAGATGGCTATAGGCCTGTGGGTTCATTTCTGGGTTTTCAATTCTATTCCATTGGTCCTGAGGTCTCTTCTTGAGTCAGTACCGAGCTGTTTTGATTACTATGGCTTTGTAGTAGAGTTTTAAATTTGGTATTGATATTCCTCCAGCACTGTTCTTTCTGTTAACAATGGTTTTTGCTATTCAGGGTCTTTTATTGTTCCATATGAATTTTTGTATTACCTCTTCTATTTCCATGAAGAATGTGGTTGGAATATTGATAGGTATTGAATTTATTGTTCCATATGAATTTTTGGATTGCCTTTTCTATTTCCATGATGAATGAGGTTAGAATATTGATAGGTATTGAATTTGTAGATAGCTTTGGGAAGTATTGCCATTTTCAGGATCATGGGAGGTTTTTCCACTTTCTAAGTTCTGTTTTGATTTCCTTTTTCAGGTTTTTAAAGTTTCCATCATAGAGGTCCTTCAGTTCTTTGGTTAAGTTAGTTCCTAGGTATTTTATTTTATTTTTTTGTGGGGCTATTACGAATGGAGTTGCTTTCCTGATTTCAGCCATGCTTGTCTCATTGTTGGCATACAGAAAAGCCATTGATTTTTGAGGGTTAATTTTATACCCTGCTACTTTGCCAAAGTTTTGAATCATTTGCTGAACCTTGTAAGACAAATTATCAAAATTATCACATTTTTACCTATTGTTCATTTCTTAATAAGAACAAAATTTTATATACAAAACTATATAATAACTAAGAAGTTGATTGTTTCTATATTGTGTTCAGACATATATGTTTGAAAATCTATCTGCAAAATGTCCTTCCTAAGTTAACCTTTCAAAGCAAGGTCCATTTACAATTTTGATGTTGCATTTGGTCCTTTTGTGTCTTTAGACTCTATTTAAATTCAACCACAACCCCTTATGCTGATTTTCTTGTGACACTTTTTTTTTGAGCTAAGTGTATCTGTGATGAGGCATGTCCCACCTTTCACATTTACAAAAACAAAAGTAAAAGAAGAATAAAAGACTTCCTTATGGCATGACTCAGCTTGTTTTTCTATGTCCTCTAATTCTATCAACCTGAAAAGTGGTTGTGAATTCCCAGTGAGATTCAGATGAGACATTTTTTCACTGGATGCCCTCCCCAGTGATATCCTTATATTATTTCCCAACAGCCACACAAAGGCAAATTGTCTCTCCCCCCCCCCCCGCCCCCCACCCCCCCCCCCCCGCCGTGTCCTGAGAGTTTGCTAAAAGTGATTGTTGGCTTATGTGAGAGTCATTCACATATTTACACAGTAAGGACATGGTATCATTGCCAGTTTGTGGAATAATGCAGGACACAGCCTGCTCCTCACCAGCCTCCTGTCAAATGACTTTGCCCTTTTTTGGTCTTTGACTAAATCATTATAAAATTGGATATTTTAAAATGGTGATGAATTAAAATTCAGCTTCAAAGGTAAGTTAGATACTGCATTATTTCCTTTTAATTGTCTATTTTTAGAGTGAAGACTGAGTATATTTTCCATAGTAGCAAATGATATTTGTTTATCTTTCACTTTAAAAAACTCTATGCTTATCTTTGACTTTTAAAACATAATCAACTATGTAAATATGGTTTTGCAATGAAGTAAAACATTTCTTGGCAAGTCTGGGGCTCATATAGATTTGTATCATAACTTTGTTATGTTTTTTTAAACTGGTTCATACTAATTTTGAGTTAAGGTAACAAACTGAACCAAAAGAGGAAGGGAGACTGTTTAACTAACAGCATGGGCTTTGTTTTGCTTGCATTCCTCCTAATAAGTTTTCATATGTACTTGCATAACAAAAGTGCTCTCCTAGACCATGGTGAGACCAAGAATGCTTGTCTGCCCCTCTGCTTCACTCTTCTCAACTGAATGCTCTTCTTGTCCTATCTTTTACTCATCAGGCAAAAATGGCTTTTTGTAGCCCACAAAACACACTCCTGAGAAGACAGTCTGATGACTACACTCTTTCAGTTACAAACTGATACTCAACAGTTATTGAGGGTGTCCAATAGTTCCATGATCCTACAAAGACAGAAACCAACTGTGGAAAGCAGTTTGGAGGTTTCCCCCCAAACACATACACCCCCCCCCCACACACATTGAAGGTGGAAGTATATCTCAGTTGTCTCAGTTGTTGGAGTACTAGCCAATGAGCGAAAGCTTAGATACCAATTTAAGCCCCAGTCTTGGATCAAAAAAGATTAAACACAGAAATACCCTATGATCCAGGAATTCCACTCCTGGACATTTATTCAAAAGATTCTACATTCACCATGGCTACGGTCTGGAATCAGCCCAGATGTTCCTCAATGGAATGGTATATATACACAATGGAATTTTACTCATCCATTAGAAAGAATGATAGTGTACCATTTGTAAAGAAATGGAAAGATCTGGAAAGAACTATGTTAGGTGAAGCAAGTCAGCCTAAAGAGACAAAGGATGCATGTTTTTCCTTATACACAGAAGCTGGATTTAGCTTATGACTTGTAAGGAAATACATTGGATGGTAAGCAAGTATATATACAAATGTATTAACTGAAAGGGGGCAAATTCAAAGGAGAGCTCAAATCATATAATGCCTTAGAAAGGCAAAATCAAAGTTCAAACTAAACACCAGGGAGCTGGTACTTGAAAGGGTCAGGGTCAAGGGGTAAGAGGTAGATGAGTGAAGAGAAGAAAGGGAGAATACAGTTGAGAATTTAATGCCTATCCTACAAAAATAAGAAGAATGAGGGAAAGGTGGGTTGGAAAGGCTGGGCAAGAATGTTGATAGGATGCCATTGATCAAAATAACTTTGTTAAATGGCAACTCCTTTGTACAATTACTTAAAGAAAATAAAAGAATAAAGGCTTTTTCTTCCCAAGAAAATAAACAAGAAAACCCCTACCATCTCTGTATTCTAGGAGCTATGGCTTGGTTTGAAACCACCTTTTTCTCAGGGAGTCAGATGACAGACACTTCAGGTAGAAGAGAAAAATGTTGTGGGCTGTCATAAGGTCATTGAGAGGGTCTGACACATGGTTAGAGTGTCTTAGGAAGGGAACACAGAAGGTCTATTTTAAGTAGGATCTTTTGTGAATAATGAGACATGGCTGAGTGGTTGCTGTGTCGTAGATTTATAACGCTGCTGGCACTAAGGGTCATGATCCCCTTTCTGAAAAGCTGCCATGGTATTAGAGATGTGAAAATTACTCAGGCTTTCTTAACCATTCTCAGAAATTAGGCTTACTCTCATTTAAAACATTTTCCATTGGCAATACGTTTGCTTTTTCAAATATCTAGAACATCATTTTGTTTTACATATAGGAAAGCACTGTTAAATATTATCATTAATTCCATAATAAGCAACCTTTGCATATTACCAGTATTTTTATTATAACAATGATAAAGAGGAAGAGATTATTTTCTTGTTTTTCTTTTTTCTTCTTTGTGTCTGTCCTGGAGCTAGAACTCAGCCTGAGCTCTGTCTCTGAGCTTTTCTGCTCAAGGGTAGTCCCTTACCAATTGAGCCACAACTCCACTTCTGGGTTTTTTTGGGGTGGGAGGTTAGTTCATTGGACATAAAGAGTCTCACAGACTTTCCCATTCAGGCTGGCTTCAAACTATGGTCCTCAGACCTCAACCTCCTGAGTAGTTAGGATTACAGGTGCCTGGTAAGATTGTCTTATAGCTTTTGAAGTTTGCCTTCACAGATGAATTCTTACTTTAGATGAAGAAATTAAAATAATAAGAGGCAAAATGAATTTCCGAAAGCTCAGTTTGTAGATAAGCACTTAATCCTACTTTTCTTACATTCTCTGTCTCATTATACCACCTTTATGAGCACTCTATTGCTAAGAACTGATTTTTAGAATAATACTGAGAATATTTGCATCTTTCTTTTCTATTCTCTTCCTTTTAGTAATATTTTCAATCACCTAAATTTCAAAAGGAAGGACATGAAAAATCTGACTTCAAAATTTTAAATTGCAAAGTAGAACCTTCAATTTTATTCATGTTGATAGATTTTTACCATTTTTCTCCTAACTAGAGAGTTCTGAATGAATAACTTGTGTCTATTCATTCAAATGAAAATCTGGGCCACTTCCTCCCTTTTCATGTAAGTATTTAATTATTATCATCTACTTAAAATGAAGTTTTAAAATAGCAGTTATCATGAGCCTCATCTTGGTCTAATAGTCTTAGTAATATTACTATTATATTGCCCCATGAAACCCAATGAAAAAAATGCCATTACTATTCTCACTTCAGAGATAAAGAAGAATGCAAAGGCAAGGATAAGCAATTTACTCAGGGCTTTATAGACAATAATGGGCAGAACCTGAACTCTTGTCGGCAATCTATGAATTTTCCCATGTAGCTTCATATGTTGGATATATAGATAGATTAATATAAAAACTCCACTAAAGAAAAGGAAATTAAAAACATTTAAAAAAAGAAAAGGAAATTTATGTGCTGTTTAAAGAATGCACATTGCTCCAATTAATCCAGGTTTTGTTTCAATGCAGTTTCAAGGGAAAAAATGACTCCACTGAACATTAGCCCTCTATAGCTCTCACTATGTTAGATATCAGGCTTTTCGTCATGGATGCTACAAGAAACATCTTTATAAGCCCATCACTGCGTGTGACATGAGAATGCTACTGAAACATTACATTCTAAAAACCTGTGTATGAAATTTCTCTTAACACTTGTTGATAGGAGAGGGGTTTGGTTATAGTAATAATAGTTTTTTTTTCTTCCTTTCCAATAGTAATTTACAACCAATCACCTTTTCTTTCTCTTTGGTTACCAGGAATGATATATGTAATTCAGTGAACTTATGTTCATCAGAGTAGCAAAGTATGTCATATAAGGTGTGCGGTAAAGCCTGGCACAGGGTAGGGTACTGTACTAAAAGGATGTGTTTTCTTTCCATATGCATTTTATTATACTCTCTACTTCCTCTTTTTGTCTCGACTTCCTATTTTTCTTGTTTCAGCTTGTTATTAACATTTTATCACCATTTTTTGAATGTTTGATGTAAGTGCCCTCAAATCTCTCATCAAATAAGGCAGGTACAAGCTCATGTCCCCAAATTCCAGGAACACAGAGGAGCAAAAGGCCTTGTCTCTGGTCTTATGAAGCTCAGATGTAGTTGGGAAGGTAACATACTGACACAGTCAGATTGTCAATGAATATGCACTGAGGTCCACAGAGAAGCTAGATGAAAATATACAGCGTGAGTTTTGAATGAGGTGTGAGGAAATTGGGAAATACCATGGCAACAGAAAGTAAACTAGTCGTACAAAGGACCAGAAATACTCCAGTAAGACTAGTATGGAAGAGAGAAGGATTTCTAAGAAAGGAGAATTCCTTGAACCGGGAGATAGTAATGGAAATGACAATGGCAGATTGCTAGTTGTGTGCCCCAATATCCATGCTCAGGTCTCCCTCCATTGCAGAACATTGTCAGAAGAGTCATATAAACTGGGACTCTCAGGAGACTGCCTATTCCTCCTGCATGGCTGGATTACAAACAGGCATGCACCACGTCTGGCTTGTTTGTTGAAACTGGGTCTTACTAAGTGATCGGACCTATGCTCCTCCTGCTCTTTGCCTCCTGAGCAGTTAAGATTACAGATGTGAGCTCATATGTTTGGGTAGAAATGTTACTAAAGAGATTTTATTGAGTGCAGGGAAGATAAGAAGACATAGTTGTTGAAATCTCCCATTTTGGTAGTATTTTGGTTCTAAATGACTAAAATTTTTTCTTTTTGGAAAACAAATCACTATTTGATTCTTAGTTTAGGAACTCCAGGTTTCTTAATCAGAATCTACCAAAGTAAATGAATAGCAGTGCTATAAAGCCCCTTCCTTCTTACAGTAAAGTGTCAGGTATCATCTGGTGGAAAAATCAAGGGCAAATATGAATTGGCTGCCACAAAAAATGATGTTTTCTAGTCATTCTGTTGGAGTTGAGGCTTTTGTGAGAATCAAGTATTACACTTATCAAGTTCCTGATTCTAACTTTCCAAGGTGATATTGCAGCAAGTTGTGATGAAATGTCATCCACACGATGAGTCAGAATGTCACACAACTAAATTTGATCATTGTAAAAGGGAATGTTTCTGCATGAAAAGTGTTATAACTAATTACTAGTAAATGAAAATGAATCAATTAGCCAAGCTTTTAACACTTCAAATTATTCATTGTAAATTATGACTACATAAGAAACAATTTATATGGTTTTCATGGTTGATTCCTTTCTGGAAAAGCAAAAATAAATGATGTCTAGATGTCTAGAAGCAAAACAATTTAAAGTTGTTATCTAGAGTTAAGTTTATAAAGAAATATTTTCACACTAGAGGGAAATAGTGTGCGAGTTAATAGAATACAAAATGGGCATATTAGGTATACACATTTGAGATTGATACACTGTTGAGACATAAAAAAGTGAAAAACTTTAAATCATAATACAATAATAGATACTAGATTTTTACCAAATTCAAGCTCTAAATAAAACAAAAGCTATCAAATTGTTTACTGTTTCTTTGAGAATCCTTTATAGGAACCAACAGAATGTCAAAATCAACAAGAAAAAAAACCCCAAAATTGCATCCATCAATGATCTTGACATTCAGCTACTAAAAGATTATGAAAACGAGTGCAAAGATCATCCCAAACATGTTTTATACTTACCAATCAAACCTTAAAACAACAGATTTTACAGTTTTGATAGTAAAATCTCTTAAAGTTTTGTGGCTATGGTGGTCAAGATTCAAAATCTTGTTGAAATGATTATTATAGACACGGGCCATTTTTAAAAGTTAATGAGAAATGGTTTCCAAGATTTTCCTAAGCTATGGATGTTAGTGTAAAAGTCCCTGTAGGAACTATACTATGAAAATGTTTTTTGAATTATGTTCTATACACGAAAAAGCTTAGAGTCCTTATTAGGTGATTCAGTTTACGTAAGAATCTATATGTAGATTATGTGGAAAGAATCTTGAAATGGTAGTGTTGATATAATATTCGAAGACAATAGTATAAAATTGAGAAAAGCACCTCAGTGTTCATTGATGAATGGTACCATCTACTGTGATCCTATTATTTTAAATACTAGGTTTATTTTGTAAAATATATTATGAAATATAATAGATTATGAACATGGAAATAGAAACACAAGTGTACAGATAAAATTGGTGAAAATATTGTAAGGAAACCATTATCATGGCTTCCTTAAGCCCAATATCATTTATGAAAATTTAAAATTTGAGAAAATTATGAAAATAAGCTCAGGACAATGCATTCCTCTAAAAATTTCATAGTTTTCATAATTTATAGGGGTGATTTGTGGGTTGTTGATATTCATTACTATTGTAGCTTCCCCATTTTAAAAAATCATTTGCTTGTGCTTTCATGATTATTTTACTCTTGGATAATGTTTAGTTAAAGTATCTAGTAAATAATTTTTAACTAAATTTAATTATTTATGAGTAAACCAAAGAGTTACATTCTTCTGGCTGCTTGCTGCTGTATTCTTTTCTCTCCATTTCAACAACAGAATTATTCTAACTTCAATTTAATCACTGTTTATTTTTGGTTATGGTTTGGAATATTTGTAGCTACTATGTCAAAAAATTAAATGTACAGTTAGTTCTGCACATTTTTAGGTTCCCAGTCTGAAATTCAACCAACTGTGGATCAAAAATATTTGAAACTATTATATCTGTGCTGAATATGCTCATTTTTCTTGTAATTTTTAAACAATGCAGGTACTTATGTCATGTTAGATATGATAGCACTTTAGAAGTGATTTGAAATAAACAGAATGGTTATGTATGTTATATTTAAATGCTGTGCCATTTTCCTGAGGGATGTGAGCTTCTGCAGACTTCAATGCCTGTGTTTGTGCATGTACATGTGGACATATACATGTGTGTATGTGTGCGTGTGCGTGTGCGTGTGCGTGTGTGTGTGTGTGTGTGTGTGTGTGTTGGTGATGCCCTGCTGCCCTTGGAACCAATCACCACTGATATTGAGAAGAAGATTCCAGTCAGTTTTTATTTTATTTTAGTTAAAGAATTGCAGAAGTATATAGTTGAAGATTTTCTAGCTTAGGTAGGCTAATCCCTAAATGTCTGTTAATGTCTAGTAAGTTACCTTTCTCTCCCATCTTCTACCATTTTTTTGTGTTTGTATTATTCACAAGCAAGTACACTGGCTATTCTAAAAGAGTACTGGTGATATTCTGCTTTTATAGTTAAATTTATTTTTTTGACTAATATGTATCAGTCAAATTATGTATCAGGTTATACATAGTTATAAGATACTATGTGATGCTTTGATTCTTATCTATAGTGTAAAATGTTTTAGTCAGGTTCAACATATCTAGCTCCTCAAACATGTATCATTTGTCTATAGAGAAGACATTCAAAGTCCTTCTATCTTTTTGAGATACGCAGCACAAAACTGTTATCTGTAGTCTCCCAGAACTCATTCTTTTCTAAGTATAATTTACCTGAAAAGGCATATGCAAGTGTATACAAATGTATTAATTGAAATACAGTAGATTCAAGTGAGATCATAAATAGCATAAATCCTTAGAAAACTAGAATCAAAATTCAGCAAAATAAAGCAGTAGGAAATGGGTACTACAAATGGGTAGAGCAAGGTCAAAGGGGAAACGGGTAAATGAATGAGAGAAGAGGAAAATGTAGACAGGAATCCAATATATAACCTACAGAATTAAGAATGAAGGAAAGGTGGGTAGGGGAAGGGCAGGTGAGAATGTTGAAGGGGTCACATTGATCAACATGCATTGCATTTGTTACATGGCGACACCTCTGTACAACTACTTAAAAATATTAAAAGGTTTAAAAAGAAAAAAGGCATATCTAAAAATAGGCAAAGAAATACATATCAGATACATGAAAATATGTTCAGTATCATTAAATCATCAGAAGAAAGTCAATTAAATCACACCGAGACCCTATCTCACTCCAGTAAAAATGGCTATTATTAATAAGATAAAAGACTAGTTGAGTGATGTGGCTCATACCTTTAATCTTGGCTACTCGGGAGGCTGAGATCTTAAGTATGTTTGGGAGATAACTTTAGGCAGACAGATTGGAGAGATGTTTATTTCTAGTGTATTGGGAGAAAAGCCTGCAGTGGAGTTGTGGCTCAAATAGTAAAGCATCAGCTGTGAGTGAAAAAAACTGAGCAAGATCTTGAGGTCCTAAGTTCAAGCACCAGTACCAATAAATAAATAAGATGAAAGATAGCAAGCATTGGGAGTTATGTGGAGAAAAGGAAATTCTTACACTGTTGGTAGAAATGTAAATTAGAACAGCAATTATAGAAAGTAGTATAGAGTTTCCTCAAAAAAAAAAAAAACTGTCACAAAATCCAGAAATCAACTACAGCATGTATTCTAAGGAAATGAAATCAGTTTTTCCAAGAATATTCTTAAGAATTACATAGTATTAGTTAATTAATGTTATTAATGATTGTACCAAAAATATTAAAAATTTAAGAATATCTAAAATGGTTGTTTAAAAGAAAATATCAACTTTAAAATAAATTTGAAGATGGAAAAGAATGTTTAAAATATTTTATGAGAATATATTGTGACAAGATTTTCCCAGTTAAAAATATATTCATGCTCAGTTACAATATTCATTTTTTTTTTGCAGGTCCTGAGGCTTGAACTCAAGCCCTGGGTGCTGTACCTGAGCTTTTGTGCTTGAGGTTGATGCTCTAACACTTTGATCCATAGCTCCATTTCTGGTTTAATGTAGTTAATTGGAGATAGGAGGAGTCTCGTGGCTGGCTTTGAACTTAAATCCTCAGATCTCAGCCTCTGAGGGAGCTAAGATTACAAGTGTGAGCCATGGGCACCTGGCTACAGTAATATTCTTAAATAGTAAGAAAGGATTATTAAATTTTAATATGGTGTTATCAATTTTGAGTGCAGCCTATCTGGATTGAGAGATGCTTAGAAGATTGGCAAAGGAAACATTGGGTGTATCTGTGAAAGCATTTCCCAAGATGATTAACATGTGGTAGGGAACCTGAGGGGTGAAAGTCCTGCCCTGAATGTTGGCAGCACAGTTACTAGACTGGGGACCTAATGGAGTAAAAGGAGGAAAAAGGAGGAAGCCAATCCATGTGTGCAAGCTCCATTCTTCTTGAGTGAGTGCATCTATTGGCACTACTCTTCACTGTGTACATTAGTCTCCATCTTCTTCAACTTTTCAATGTGGACTAACACCAGTCAATCTCCAGAGACCTTCCAAGCCTTCAGCCTCAAATTGGAACTCCGTCATTGGTCTCCCTTGTTCTGAGGCTTCTAGCTTCTTGGACTGAGCAGCTACTAGATTCTCTGCCTTTCTAACATACAGGCCTTTGATGAACTATCTAGCCTCCAATCATGTAAGCTAATTTCATAAACCCTTTTATGTTTATAGATATAGTTTTTCTCTGATCTCTCCCACTAGAGAAAGTTGACTAATAGAGTGAAGAGATCTTTAATTGAATTGAAGAATGTGCATGACAAAAGATGTTCATTATATGTACTTCAGAAGTTGCTAGCAAGGCAGATGGGATCTACATGGATTAGAAGTATTGTATTGTTGCTTTTGGAATCTTGATTCTATTATGTTTTGTCTATTATCAAATACTCTATCTTGACAAAAACATTGTGTGTTTGAATGAACTCAGCTGGAAATTTACTGTGAATTTAAGAGAAACTTCATAAAAACCTTTTTATTTTGGTTAGGATTCTGTTTATTGTCTAGAGTGCCATTGTGTTAACTGAAAACTCTTAAAGTCAGGAAAATGGTTACTCTAAGTGCTACTGAAATAAATTTGCCATTTCAGTTATTGCCCAGGAGTTATGTGAAGTAACATAACAAATTATGTTCATTCAAATCTCCTAAGTGTACATGACCATGGGCCAGAAAGAATTGACAAGGCTTTATAGATTCAATGCTTCAAGTAATATTCTGTTTGTACTTTTGAAATCTTGAAAAGCCTGACAGAATATCTATGAGGTTATGCAAGTCCTTTGTAAACCATTTTATCTAAAATCTTATGGTAACTTATGGTTAATGGAACACTGGCTTTATTTTGCCAAATTATGTCCTAAAACCAAATTGTTAATGGTATAAATAATAACAACAACAACAACAACAACAATAATAATGACAAAATTATCAAACACTTTGGAGGGCTTACCATATGCTGGCATTGTATTAAGTGTTGTACATATATGATTTTCTCATTTATATAATTTTATGTGTTATATAATGACATCATTTCCATTTTTATGGAGATTTAAAGCACTGAAGAAAAAGTTAAAAACTTGCCCAAGTTCCTACAAATGGAAGCTAAGGAACAGGAATTCAGATCTAGGTCTGCTTAATCCCAGAGCCCACGCTCTTCAACACCTTACCAGATAAACTTCATTCTTGGAGATGATCAGGCCTCTATCAGAAGAGGGCTTGGCAAAGATAACCCAGAAAGGCTTCCAACATCAGACAAATGGTTAACCAAGAGAAGTAAAACTCTCAAGTACCGAGAATCTGTGATTCTATGTTTATATAAGCTAGAAGTATATTTTTATGTACCTTTAGACTTCAGAAAGGGAATCGTGACTGGAATTTCATCAAGGATGGATTTAAAATTAGCTTTAATTTAAAGCACTAAAAAGGAACATGATACCGTTTAGAAAATTTGATTCTCAAACAAATGATCTCTTCCAATTGTGGGCTAAATCTAGTCAGAACAAAATGATGCAATGCCCTTGAGAAATACCTTGCTTTAAGCCTTTTACTTTATTTAAATATTATGCCCCCTTCTCTAGTGGTCTCCCTGCCTAGGATTTTGTCCTTTGGAATCTACTCTGTACAATGAAGTTGAGACTTCTAATAAAATCCAGTCCAAGCAGAAAAGGTCAAATAAGTTGATGTTAGGTGAAATGAACCCCAGATAAGTATTCAAATGTTTTTGCTTTCATGCAATTGTTTCTAACATATTTATAAGATTATTTCTTTGTTGCTTTGTATGTCCCTCCCTCACAGTATGACCCCTGCTTTCACTGTATTTGATGTTGGTATAATTTGTGGAGGGGAAGGGAAAAAACAAATCGTTTAAATAGGGATACAGGTGGCCCCATTGCAACAATGAGATGTACAAGTCGTTATGTAGAAAACGAACTTTACAACTTTGGGGGGTGGTGGTGTAGGGGTTGGAAGGGGTAAAGGGAGTGGGGGAGATGGGAAGGGATGGGAAGGGGAAACAAAGGAGGAGGCTACAATGCTGGATAAGAAATGTACTCATTATCTTGCTCATGTAATTGTAACCCCTCTGTACAGTATTTTCACACACAAAAAAATCGAATCCAATTACAACTCACCTCCCTAAAATCCTCTGCTCTTCTGTGCATTTTTGATCTGGGCATTCAAGGCTCTTCGTACTTGGTCTTCAGCTGTCTAAAGTTCCCTGACACCTTCGATGTACTTCCTTCAATCTGTTGTATATCTGTACTTCTCCTGTTTGCTCAAACCTGCACCAATTTAATGCTTTTCTTTCCTATGTAGAAACTACCTACTCACACTTTTGGATCTACTTTAAATGAAAACTATGTAATCTCTCTACTATTTCCAGACAGGTTAATCATTCTTTTCACAATTCCCCCAGAACACTTATTACATATAATAGTTTTATCACCTTGAAATGTAGTTATAACTTTATTTGCTCCATCTAATGAGTTCCTTGAAGAAAGAGGCAATATGTTATTTTCTAAAGAAATAAGCTGTTGTAACTCTATTTCACACACAATTGCCTAGCATAGCTCCTGGCACACAACAGTGGATCAAAACAACTGGTTGAATGACTAACTGAATGCTACATCAGGAAAGAAGGTATGAAGGAAAAGCAAAACTAGAGACTGAAGGCATGAAAGCTAGCTAGAAGGAATGTACATGCTTTCTTCTATGTTGTCTGTTATACCTATTTTTCTTTTCTTTTGGTTAAGATGGGAAATAATTCTGTTTTATACATATTTTACTAAAAAATAATTGAACTTTACCAAATCAAAAACAGATAATTCACCATTTAAACCAAACACAGAACAACATGTTATACATTGGAGAGACTCTGTTGTGATTTATTTGTCAAGAAGTTGTTGGCCAGTTGGCTCAGACATCTGTTAATAGGGAAAGATTTTAGCCTGGATAAAGTCAGATAATGAGGAGAATTTTCCCTAATGTTATAGCAATGTACCCACTTCAGATGGAGTTTGAGTTTCCACAGATAGTCCTCTCACCACTCCAGGAGGTGATGGTTAGAATAGCCAATGGTAGATGAGGTCACTTCAGACTTAGGCAACACAATCTGTGTTTGTTCAGCTTCCTTTGCTGGCATAAGGGCTTTCTGATGAGTGTTCATATAGATATCAAAAAGCTTATTAGAAACAGGCTGATCTTTATGAGAAAGTGTGGTCCCATAGAGTGTCTTATTTTATATACCAGTGTGCAAGGCTTCCCACTGGCCTGAGAAAATGACAAGGCTATCAGCTGAATCTTGTGTTAGGTCAGTTCAAAGTCTCCTTCATGCCTTCCTATAGAGACCTCAGTGGTAGAAGAGCTTGTGGGCCAAGGCTAACAGGGATCTATGGCAACACTGCACTGAATAGTAGCTGTAGAACCAGCACTGGCTACTGGATCCCCAAAGGACCTGACCATTGGAGGCCTTCTTTCTCTTTATTTTTGAGAGTCTTCCAAAGGTGTGTTAAAAGTTTGACAAGGCATCATATGTAGAATACTGGCTTGATATTCAGCACCAATGTGAATTTTTGGAGAGATAAAGGGATTTGGTTTTATTAATGTGGTGAAAATGAAGTGCTACAATGAATAAAAGAAACTTTTATTTATGTGTTTAAAGGGTTTCAGAACATACTTATTTTATTTTATTTTTTTGTGAAAATACTGTACAGAGGGGTTACAATTACATGGGCAAGATAATGAGTACATTTCTTATCAAGCATTGTAGTCTCTGCCTTTGTTTCCCCTTCCCATCCATTCTCATCCTCCCCTTGTCCCCCAACCCAATCCTTCCTTACCCCCCACCCCAACCCCAGCACCAAAATTGTAAAGTTCATTCTCGACATAATGAATTGTACATCTCATTGTTGCAATGGGTCCACCTGTATCCCTATTTAAACAATTTGTTTTTCCCCTTCCCCTCCACAAATTATACCAACATGAAATACAGTGAAAAGAGGGATTATACTGTGGGGGAGGGACATACAAAGCAACAAAGAATCTTATAAATGTGTTAGAAACATTCACATGAGAGAAAAAAAATTTGAATATGTATCTTAGGGTTCATTTCCCTATCATGATCACACTAAAGCTACCAGCATGACTATGTTTATTACAGCATTATTTACTATAGCTAAGACATGGAACCAACCCAGATGCCCCTCAGTAGATGAATAGGTCAAGAAAATGTGGTATATATACACAATGGAATTCTATGCCTCCATCAGAAAAAATGACATTACCCCATTTGTTAGGAAATGGCAAGACTTGGAAAAAATTATATTAAGTGAAGTAAGCCAGGCCCAAAGAAACATAGGTCCAATGGTTTCCCTTATTTGCAAGAACTAGTATATGTCTGAGTCAATCAGAACAAATTTATAAGATAGTTGGTTAGATGTAACAATTTGAAGTCAGTGCCTATATTATGAATTGAGACTCCATTTTCCTGGATGTTCCTCATCATTCTGTTCTCCATATTAGAGTAGACAGCAGATATTTGGCATAAATGCACAGCTCTTGAATGGCCTGAGGACTGAAGTCACACCTACTCCTAGGTCTTCTGGTGTATTTAGGAGGTCAAGAGAAAGTGACCAAGACCCATTCCTTATTACATTGGACACTCACAGACATGCCACAGTATAAGCCCTAGCTCTGGCAAAGTTAATCTCAATGTACCACTTACCCCTGTTCTCATCATCTACTACAGAATGCTACAGACTTCCCGGCTGCCATATCATCAGTAACATCCTGACATTCTTGACATTGTTCTCCACACGAATGCTGTAGCAGACACTGGCCTTTTCCATAAATACACTCCTTTCTATAGACCTTTCAAGTGGAGACTGCTATTTATCCTATAACCATTATAAAGCTAGACCATTATTTCTTCGTTACTTTCTAAAACTCTGAATTCTTTTTATTGTCATAATAGACTAACTCAAGGGATACCCTGAATTCAATTTCTCTGAGATTTTAGTTCCTTGCTCCCTATAATTCTTTCCATTAATTAATTATTGTAAAAATAAAATTTACATTAATTGACATCTCTTTTTTTTTGTGAAAATACCGTACAGGGGTGTTACAATTACATGAGCAAGGTAATGAGTACATTTCTTATCAAGCATTGTTGCCTCCTCCTTTGTTTCCCCTTCCCATCCCTACCTTCCCATCCCCCTCCTCCCCGCCAAAATTGTAAAGTTCCTTTTTCGACATAGCATCTTGTACATTCCATTGTTATAATGGGTCCACCTGTATCCCTATTTAAACAATTGGTTTTTTCCCTTCCCCTCCCCAAGCTATACTAACATCAAATACAGTGAAAACAGGGGTTATACTGTGGGGGCAGGACATACAAAGCAACAAAAAAATCACATGGTACCTTATAAATATGTTAGAAACAATAGCAAGCAAGAAACCCGTGTGAGTTCTTATCATTTTGCCTAATATCAACTTACAGAAGGGGGAGGAGAAGGAAATGTTGGGGAAGTGGGGAGGAAAGGGATCATATGGGAAAAATAAAGGCAAGGGTAAGAATACTTGATAGGAAATGCACTCATTACCTTGCTCATGTAACTGTAACCCCTCTGTACAATATCTTTACAATGAAAAAAATATATAATTTTTTGTGCTAGTCCTGTGGTTTGAACTCAGGGACCGCATACTGTCCCTGAATCTTTTCTGCTTAACGTTAGTGCTCTGCTATTTAAGTCACAACCTCAATTTTGGCTATTTTGGTGCTTAATTGGAGACAAGAGTCTCATGGACTTTCCTGCTTAGTCTGGCTTTAACAACAATCAACAGATCTGAACCTTCTGAGTAGCTAGAATTACAGGCATGAGCCACCAGGGCCCAGCTTCTTACCTCAATTTTTAACTTTTTGCTTCCTCCAGATAGAAGTTCAATGATGTCAGGCATTGTTTCTCTGCTTATTCTCTGTAAAGTCACCAAATAACTGTTATTTTTTTCTTTAGATCAGTTTCTTTCTTTGTTGGGTACATAGGTAGAATACATTCTCAGTTTTCCCCCATGTAAATTGTTTCTGGCTGAAAGCATGTTCACAGAAGGGATACACAAAGTTTCAATGTCTGGCCTTCAATGTTATGTCTCTCCCTACCAATACAGACAAGGAACATTCAACAAGGGCTCTTGTTCTCTGTGGGATAGTGGAGGTGCCAGATTGAAACACACTGGATTCTTGACTCATCTCCTGATGGTTGCTTACCAAATGGGTTCACTGATCTTTCACCTGACACAGAAGAATTCTGTTGTATGAAGTCATGAGCATCATTACATTGTTTTAGCAGTTAGCCTATCCTGAATAATGTACTGATAGAATACAAGCACATAGAACTGTTAATAAACTATTGTGCTGATTGTTTGTTAGCATATTGTTCCTTTTTTTTCATTTATATGGTGGGATCAAAGATCTAAAAATCACCAGTACTAATACTCTAGAGATGGTAATGGAATAAAGTTAACAGAGTCTAGCTTGGCAGGAGTTTCCCTGAATTCTGATTTCTGCAAATATATTATAGCTTAAAGCAGGATTTTGTAGAGAAAGAACTCTTTTTCTAGCTATAGCAACAGAATAGAAATACCCTAAAGTGCTGTATGAATTAATCAGTTCTAGACCAACTTTGCAAATAAATTATTTAGTGAATGGGAGGGGGGTTGGTAGTGGGTGTTTAAGCAAGTTTGTTTAGTGCTCGGGACTTTCCCCCCTAGGAAAAACAAATTAAACAAATCACCTGTCATTGTAAAATTTACTTTGATTATTAGTTGCTTGAACTCAGGGCCTGGGTACTATCCCTGAGCTTTCTTATTCAAGCTGAGTACTCTACCACTTTGAGACATAGCATAACTTCTGGCTTTGAGGGGTTAATTGGAAATAAGTCTCATGGACTTTTCTGAGTGGGCTGGCTTTGAATAATGATCCTCAGATCTCAGCCTCCTGAATAGCTAGGATTACAGGCATGAGCCACTGGCACCCAGAAGGAGTTTTCTTTAAAAGACTTCAAAGATTCTCTGTCTCTCTCTCCTCTCTCTCTCTCTCTCTCTCTCTCTCTCTCTCTCTCTCTCTCTCTCTCTCTCTCTCTCTCTCTCTCTCTCTCTCTCTCTCTCTCTCTGTTAGTTCATGGGGCTTGAATTCAGGGCCTGGGTGATGTCTTTGAACTTTTTTTGCCTCAAGGCTAGCACTCTACAACTTTAAGCTACAGGATCACTTCTGTTTATCTATTTATTAATTGGAGATAAGTCTCATGGACTTTCCAGCCCAGGCTGGCTTTGAACTGTGATCCTCATATCTCAGTTTTCTGAGTAGCTAGGATTACAGGTATAAGCTACCAGTGCCCAGTTTATTATACTATTTTTTAAATACTTTTTCCCCCATAAGACTATTTTTTTCAAGAGAATCCAAAACATTGATGATTTAAGGATTCAAAACTTTTATCATCCAGGATGTATTATATTTAAAAATTGTAACATAGTTTACAAATATTCTTATATTTTATTATTATATATGCTGAATGCAGCTGCCTTTAGTGTTGGCTTGCAAACTTGAATACCTTCTGTTTCCTGTTAATCTAGCAAATAGTTATTATAGGAAAAACTAACTTGGTTATGCACATGGAGAGTTGTTCCAAGAGTGGTCTGCAAACATTTAGAGAACATGCACTGGTCACTTTTTCCATTGTGGAATTACTGCTTGACCTTAGTGTGACTTTTCTGAGGGAATGCAGAAACCACAAGTAGAATCTAGTTCCAGGGGCCTGAGGAATATGCTAGCTCTACATCAACAAGGGACATTCTAAAAGTCCTGACCTACCATAGATGGGAACTTGGGCATATATAGAGAAAAACCTCACCTACAAAAAGGGAAGAAATCCATAACTTGATGGAAATGCTGAAGGACTCTTACTTTTTTAAAGTAAAAAATATTCCTTAAAATTCTGAGAAGTAGCATCTGCCATGTTCAGTGCATGCATTTGTGTGTGTTTGAATAAACTCCCAAGTGTTCTTTGACCTCAGCCCAGTTTATTAAGAGCAGTTGGCAATCACAGATTTGGGCTCACATTTCCCTAATCTGCCTTCCAAATTCCTTCTTGCATTTTACTTGGTAATATCCTGTGCATTTCAACTTGGCATTTCACTGTTTGTCACTGGTTCTATTAAAAAAACAAAAGAAACTTGCTGTTGTCTTGGCTCATGTACTTCAAAGACAAAACAAGCAAGAGGTCCTAGGAGAGGAGGCAAAACCAGCCATTTCCTGTTAATCAGAGTGGAATCAGGGACTGTTTTCTTCAGGTTCTGGTTACTCTTCTGTCTACTTTACTTTGGAGTCTAAGCAAATATTATCCAGTGATTGAAGATGAGAATAAAAGCAAATCCCCTTTCCAAATTTCTGTTCCTTAGAAAAGATACACCATTGGGAAAAGACATATTTACTTTCAACTTGTGATAGTGTTTAAATTGAACAGAAGTCTGCCCTAGGAAAACTGTCATATTTGTTTATGGCTAGCCATTCCCATTTTTCTTCCCCTTACTCTGGCTCTACTTCCTTCTGGAGACTGCTGCATTGAACATTGCTATCTAACTTTCTCCTTCAAGCCCTACTTCCCCTAAGTGCCAGCCTTTCAGAGAGCTGGGAATTAATTAACTTATTGACAATTCATGGGAAGGTGTTGAAGAAAAATAATTGATGAATATACTAGACTTAATTGCAAATAAGCACCACTGGTGCTTTTATTATATACATAGAAATTTCTGTTTATTTCTGAGAGATTTTTGGTGACAGCAGTCTTCCAGAAGCTGGCATACTAGCAATAGCATAGTTGGCCAACATGTAAATAAAAGTAGGGCTATTTTTCTAGGATGTTTGTCTATGTATAAACTTCCTATTTACCATTAAGAGAATATTATGCATGTACAGATTATGCATTTCAATTAGCATTTGCTAAGGTTCTTTTGGCAAACCACAACAAATAAGTAAAAAACAACTTGTAGGAAATAAATTCTAATGTTCTTGTTTCATTGGTTTTTGTTTAGAGTCTTCTCATTAAAAAATCCTTTGCCTCTTACTGAAAGCATGAGATGGATATGAGATACTGTCAAGTTCAGTTAATTTCTTATAATTTTCTTTCTGTCCTCCATCAATTTCTGGTGATGACATTTCTGCTAGAAAGATGTAGATAGAAAGAAAGAGCTAGATCAGAAAGGTCAGGTTGGATCTTTGGAAAGGAGCCTTACAATAAAATAGAAACCCAGCACTCAAGTTGTACAAATTCCTGTTTCTGTTTGTAAGTGTACATATTCACCAGACATGTCTATGAAGCCTCTTTTGGTTAAATCCTATTTTTATATGGAAAAAATTGCTCCTAACATTCCATAATATGCTTTCAATTTATATTTTTTCTTTTTTGATTAACAAAGTGAATTTATCTACCAACCAAATCTTGAAATAAAGATAAAAATCATAAAACATGTTTGAAATGATAAATGATCAACTTGGCTGGAAAATAATGAAGTGCTTGCATTTTCTGTAACTTTTACTGTTCCAAGTAAAAGCTCACTATCTTTACTGCTGGCTAGTAGGAGGCTATCCGGATGACATCTCAATTCAATTCTATAATATTGTCATTTATGATTAAGCATTTTATTTTGGATGTTCTTTCTGTGTCTCTGCCCTTCCTCTGAAATTTGGTGAGGACGTAGAGGGATGAGAAGGAGTCTTACAGCTTCTGGTTAAGAACATTCCTTGATACATGCAGTGAGGTAGCTATCCATTTGTATTGGTTGTTTCTATGCTCATCACTTTTGGTAGCTTACATCTGTATGGCAGGCTTTCAAATGTTAACAATGTTAGTTCCTTAAAGGACACTCTGGTAGTAGCTTCCTGAGGCATGCATCACCCCTTCTTCTAGGGTGTCTACTTCTAGGCATTTTCTTTACTTCCTTGTGGAGCACCTAAAATACTTCGCTTCTGGGACACATCCAACCAGTGCTTGGGCCTCGTGGTGAGGTACAAAAGATTGTATACCATCTCTGTCTAGCTGTCATAGAGATGTTTGAACATCTTTGCAATGTGTACAGGATGAGGATGCAGGCTGTGTATCTGATACTTCACAGTCCACTCACTGCTGCCCTCCAGTCCCTACTCCATAGTCCACTTGTACCAGGAACTTTGCTTATTTAGAGCTCAGTCACTTTCATACAAAAGATAATGGTATTTGTCCAAGTTTCCATTTCCATACAAATGGGGTGGTGTCATTCTTTCTGATGGAAGCATATAATTCTATCTTATATATTCCACATTTTCTTGATCCATTCATCTACTGAAGGGCATCTGGGTTGGTTCCATATCTCAGCTATGGTAAATAATGCTGCAATAAACATAGTTGTGCTGGTAGCTTTAGTCTTGTTTGTGGTTATTTGGGTAAATGCCCACGAGTGGGATTGCTGGGTCATAGGTGAGCTCTATGTGGAGTCTTTTGAAGAACCTCCATACTGCTTTCCAGAGTGGTTGAAAAAGTTTACCCTCCCACCAACAGTGTAGTAGTGTTCCCTTTTGGCCACATCCTCTCCAGCATCTGTTGTAAGCCAGACCCAATAGGTCCCATGGTTTCCTTCATTTGTAACAACTAGTATATTTCTAGGATAATCCTAAAAGATGAGCAGAGTAGCTCAATAACTATGAGCATATGACTATATAAGATGATGCTAAGTGAAATGAACTCCAAGACATGGACACAAGAGTTTTTTCTTTGTTGTTGTTGTTGTTTTTATGTACTATGTGATTTCTTATCTCTTTTGCATTTTCTCCTATTGTTTATCCCTTGTCATTGTATTTGATTTTGGTACCCTGGTTACTGTATATACACATATATAGATTAGGGAAGGGAAGGGGAACAAAAAATGGTGAGACAAAGGACAAAGGGGGAACCAATGCAACCATGGTACTCATAAGACTATGTTGAAAATGATCTGTACAACTGTAGTGGGGGGGGGGAAATTGGAGGAAGGGAAAACAGGAGAAAAATTAGGTAGACGTTCACAGGCTCAACAAGAAATGTTGAACATATGTTCATACCATACATATGTATCTGTAACCCCTATATACATCACTTTGACAATATTTTTGTTTTTAAAAGATGACAATAGTACTTGTTTTAGTAGCAAGGAGTATATTTTAGATTTGTCATTTTTGTTGGAAGACTCAATCTGGAGGACCAATTTACATGATTTCCTCAGCCATAAGAAGATAATTGGGAAGAATGGTTGCTCTCCAAATGGTCATACTTGCTTCTATGTGTTACAGAAGTCTACATACAGACTTGTTATCAGAAATGCTTGGCCTGTCACTGATTCCACTATGTAATAACACTACAAGCAACACCAATGGGTCCTGAAATAAATACAACCAACTGCTGATACAAACTTAAATTACAGTGTAGGATAAGAAGTATAGACTCATGGAAAGAAGACTACAACACTACAACTCTGAGATTTCACATGTTGCAGAACCCAGCCATTACATTTTATAGAGAAATAGAGTTTTAATAAGACAAGTGAGTTAGAGAGCTTTCAGAGTAAACTATGATACTTCTTCCATAAAAAATTCACAAATCTAAGGTTGAATGACGTAACCTCCAGCTAATTAGTCACAAGTAGATATGAAACCAGTTATAACTTCATTTATAGTGTCTTATTCACTATAATAGATGCATACATCAGGGTTAGTCAAGAAAATAGAAACTATTCTATGTATTTCTAACAGGAATAACTTACTAGAGGGAACTGATAAAATTGGTAGAATAAGAGATGAGAAATTGGACAGGAAACTGGAAAACAATCCAGACAGTAACAATTGTAGGGAGCTGCTGCCATTTCTAGGCCTTGAATGTGCTCCTGGAGCCCGTGTGACATGGATGCAACAAGACAAGGAAATCTTTTTTTTTTTTAAATTTTTATTTTTTGTGAACATATTGTACAGAAGGGTTACAATTACATGGGCAAGATAATGAGTACATTTCTTTTTTTAATTTAATTTAATTTTATTTGTGAACATACTGTACAGAGGGGTTACAATTACATGGGCAGGATAATGCGTACATTTCTTATCAAGTATTGCAGCCTCCTCCTTTGGTTTACCCTTCACATCCATTCCCAGCCTCCCCCCCCCCCCCCCCCGCTCCTCCCACCCAATCCCCCCCCCCCCCCCCCCGCACCAAAGTTATAAAGTTCGTTTTTGACATGACAACTTGTACTTCTCATAGTTGCATCGGGTCCACCTGTATCCTTAACCGACTTGTTTTTCCCCATCTCTTCCACAAATTATACTGACATCAAATATAGTGAAAGCAGGGGTTGTACTGTGGGGGAGGGACATACAAAGCTACAAAGAAATAATCTTATAAATGAGTTAGAAACAAATGCATGAAAGAAAAAAACATTTAAATACTTATCTAAGGGTCATTTTCCAAACATCACGTTATCTAAGACAAGGAAATCTTAACAGAAGCTGTCACCATAGAGAAGAGAGTATTGATGGACCTTTAACGATGGAAATGCTGTAGTCAGTTTTAGAGAAGCCAGTCAAAGCAGAGAGAGAAAAACATTGTGCTGCCCTCTACTTCTATACCTATGTCTCTTTCCTATTTCCTAATTCTTGCTTTTAATAGAAATATAAATGTGGACATCCTCACAGTATAGCCTAGGAAAATATATAGTATGGACCAAAACAAAATATGGCACATCTAATACCTTTAAAGGACTACTGGAAAGGGTTAAAAATTCATTGCTAATAAGATGGATATTGAATTATTATAAGTACAATTAATATGATTCAAATAGCGAATGATAAAATGAGAGATGGCAATTGAACTACTTATGCCTTAAAAAATCAAACAGCACAATTCTAAATCTTTATTTTTATTCTTGGAGGAGAGAGATGAAAAGGAAGAACTAAAAAGAAGAGATGAGGTCAAGGAGCAGGCAAAAGAAATCATCAGAGAAACAAAAAGGGAGAGAACCCAGAGGGATCAGATAATATAGATAGTAACTGCAATTATAAGTTGAAATAATGAAACAATTCTACGCATGCAGCATTTTAATGGGAATATTTCAAAGAGAAGAAAAGGGAGGATTGGAGACACTTAGCAGAAAGAATCTACTGAGCAAATTCTTTCCACCCTGCATCTCTTTACTTTAGACTGACATTGATTTATTGCTTGTAGAGCAGGCACACTATATGGGTGTTTGATTCTTTGAGCTCATGGTATGTACCAACTCTATGTTTTTTTTGTTTGTTTTTTTCTTTTTCATTTTTTTATTGTGAAAATACTGTACAGAGGGGTTACAATTACATGGGCAAGATAATGAGTACATTTCTTATCAAGTATTGTAGCCTCCTCCTTTGTTTCCCCTTCCCATCCTTCCCCCCACCCCCACACCAAAGTTGTAAAGTTCGTTTTCGACATAACGACTTGTACATCTCATTGTTGCAATGGGTCCACCTGTATCCCTATTTAAACGATTTCCAACTCTATGTTTTTTTTTTATAAATATTTTACATATATATTTTTCTTTAACTCATCCAGTCTCAAGATCTGAGTTTGGATAACAGATAAAAGCATGAACCACAAGCAGAAGCTTCTTTCTATACAAGAGAACATACACACTTGTTTTGTAATTGCCTCTAAATAAATAAAATATATAGGAATAAACTTAACCAAAGAGGTCAAGGACCTCTATGATGAAAACTTTAAAAACTTAAAAAAGGAAATTAAAACAGATTTAAGGAAGCAGAAAAACCTCCCATGCTCCTGGATTGGGAGGATTAACATCGTGAAAATGGCAATACTGCCCCAAAGTATCTACAAATTCAATGAAATACCTGTCAATATCCCAACATCATTCTTTAATGACATAGAAGAATCAATCCCAAAGTTCATATGGAACAATAGAAGAACCTGAATAACACAAACAGTCATTAGCAGGAAGAACAGTGCTGGGGGAATATCAATACAAAACCCCAAACTTTATTATAAAGCTGTAGTTATAAAAACAGCTGGATACTGCCACAGGAACAAGTATGAAGATCAATGGAATATAATTGAAGACCCAGACATGATCCCACAGACCTATAGCCACCTAAACTTTGATAAGGGAATCAACATTATCAGATGGAAAAAAGACAGCCTCTTCAACAAATGGTGCTGGCAGAATTGGCCACACATGTAGAAAATTGAAGTTAGATCCTTCTATATCACCCTGCACCAGAATCAACTCCAAATGGATCAAAGACCTTGAGGTAAAAGCAGAGACCCTGAACATTTTACAGGAAGGGATAAGGCATATGCTAGGGCTTCATGGCACAGGTTGAAATTTCCTAAATAAAGATCCATTGTAACAATGAGATGTACAAGATACTATGTTGAAAAATGAACTTTACAACTTCAGTAAGGGGTGGGGTAGTTGTGGAGGTGGGAGGGAATGGATGGTAGGGGAAAAACAAAGGCAGAGGAAACAATGCTCGATAGGAAATGCACTAATTACCTTGCTCATGTAACTGTAACTCCTCTGTACAGTATTTTTATAATAAAAAACATAGGAAAAAGATCCAGAAATGCAACAAATTAAAGAAAGTCTATAAATGGGCTTGCATTAAGATGCAGAGATTCCACAGGAAGGACATAGCTAGCAAGATAAATAGAAACCCCACAGATTGGGAGAAGATCTTCACTAGCCATACAACAGGCAAGGTTCTCATATCAAAAATATACCTAGAGCTCAAAAAATTAAACCACCCAATAACAAATCCCTTTGGAAACTACCACCCCATTAATAAGTGGACTAAAGAATTCAAAAGAGACTTCTCTGGAGAGGAAATAAGAATGATCAATGGACACATGAAGAAATGCTGAACATCTCTGGCCATAAAAGAAATGCAAATCAAAGCCACATTGAGATTCCACCTCACCCCAGTTAAAATGGCCATTATCAAGAAAACAAATAACAGATGCTGGCAGAGATATGGTCAAAAGGGAACACTAATACACTGCTGGTGGGAATGTAAGCTGGTTCAACCACTTTGGAAGGCAGCATGTAGGTTCCTCAAAAGACTAAATATAGAACTCCTCTATGATCCAGCAATCCCACTCCTGGGCATTTATCCAAATTATCTCAAGCTATGCCACAACTATGTTCATTGCAGCATTATTTACCATAGCTAAGATATGGAACCAACCCAGATGCCCCTCAGTAGATGAATGGATCAAAAAAAATGTGGTATATACTTTGGAAAGCAGTATGGAGGTTCCTCAAAAGACTCTAGTAGAACTCCCCTATGACCCTGCAATCCCACTTTTGGGCATTTACCCAAACAGTCACAAACAAGGCCATACTAAAGCTACCAGCACAACTATGTTTATTGCGGCATTATTCACCATAGCTAAAATATGGAACTAACCCAGATGCCCCTCAGTAAATGAATGGATCAAGAAAATGTGATATATAATATATATGATATATATGCACATACATATACAATGGAATTCTATGCCTCCATCAGAAAGAATGACACCACCCCATTTGTTAGGAAATGGAAAGACTTGGAAAAAATTATATCAAGTGAAGTAAGCCATGCCCAAATAAACATAGATCCCATGGTTTCCCTTATCTGCAATAACTAGTGTATGTCTAGGACAGCAGAAAAGGTCAAAAGCTATGTACATATGACCATATAAGATGATGCTAAATGAAATGAACCCTAAGATAGGGACACAACTGTATTTTTCTTTCTTGCTATTGTGCCTAACATATTTATAATGTACCATGTGATTTTTTTTTGTTTCTTTGTATGTTCCTCCCCCAAAATATAACCCCTGTTTTCACTGTATTTGATGTTAGTGCCCTGTATCTTGTGTATACACTTCTCTAGCTCGGGGAGGGGAAGGGAAAAAACAAAATGCTTAAATAGGGATAGAGGTTGACCCATTGTAACAATGGGATGTACAAGATACTATGTTGAAAAACGAACTTTACAATTTAAGCAGGAAGAGAGGGAGGGGAGAGGGGAGGAGGGAGGGGAAGGGGAGGAGTATAGTTGTGGAGATGGGAGGGAAAGGATGGTAGGGGAAAATCAAAGGAGGAGGTAACAATGCTTGATAGGAAATGTACTCATTACCTTTCTCATGTAACTGTAACCCCTCTGTACATTTTTTTAAACAATAAAAATAGTTTAAAAAAAGAATGCGAACTTTACAACTTTGGCAGGGCGGGGGGGGTGGAGAGGAGGTGGGAAGGTGTGAAGGAAAGGGATGATAAGGGAAAAACAAAGGAGGGGGTAACAATGCTTGATAGGAAATGTACTCATTACCTTTCTCATGTAACTGTAACCCCTCTGTACAGTATATTAACAATAAAAGATATATATTAAAAAAAGAAAATGTGATATATATACAAAATGGAATTTTATGCTTCTATCAGAAAGAATGACATTGCCCCTTTCATAAGGAAATGGAAAGACTTGGAAAAATTCATAGTAAGTGAAGTAAGCCAGACCCAAAGAAACATAGGCTGTATGGTTTCCCTCATTTGTAATAATTAGTATATGCTTGGGATAGTCCTGGCAGAGAATTATAATAGCTCAAGAATTATGTACATATGACCATACAAAATGATGCTAATTGAAATGAACTCCAAGGTCTGTAAACAACAGATTTTTTTTCCGTTGTCAATCTTGATGTCGTCAATGTACTGTATCTAGTTCTTTCTTCTTATTTTATTTTATTTTTATTTTTCCATTAGTTTATCCCTAGCAGTCTCTGTCTTTGATTCTGGTACCCTCCATCTTGTATATACATTTATCTGATTTGGGTAAGGAAAGGGATATAACAAAATGCTGAAAGAAGTACAAAGGATGATCCATTGCAACAATGAGACTCACAACATACTATGTGAGAAATGAACTTTACAACTTTGGCGGCGGGGGAGAGGGAAGGGATAGTGGGAGAACAAAAATGGAGTGGGAAACAATGTTCAAGAAATGTACCTTACTCATGTATCTGTAGCCCCTCTGTACAGCATCTTTACAATAAAATAAAATTTTTAAAAAGAAGAGAACATACACAAAACTTGACCATGAACAGGGGAGTCAACTCTGGCAGCAAATTTTGTGCTTCAGTGAATTTTGTTTACTACTCTGTGTCAGTCAAGTCAGTGCTTGTCTTGATGCCGCTTTGAGCAAATTATTCTGCTTTAGTTTCATTGCTGTCTGTTGATCACCCATCCCTGGTCTCCAATTACAGTTAGATAATTGGTAATTGGTTTGTCACCCCTTATCCCTGTTTGTGGCTGACACTGATATTTAAGAAAGCAAGGTTCTTTTTAGTTTTCATCTTTCATTATATTAAGGAATGTTTATGGAGAAGCACAGAGACCACCATGTAAGTGACTTGCACCAAAGACACCCAATATGACAGATTGAGGATATGGTGGGAGACTGGCAGGAGGGGAAGGAGAGAGAAAGAGAGAAAGGAAGAGTTGGCAGGACCCGTGTGTATCATCCTCTCAGTTTAGAAGCCCATATGGTGTTTCATAATGCCTCACTCAACCACCTTATAGTTTTAGTCTACATCCTATTAAAAATAAACTCTATTAAGAAGAACATTTCAGCGAAATCTTGTGAATATATGAATCTTGCATTATAATTCACAAGTGTTTTCAGAAGGAAATATCCTGAGTTTAATATAGACTGACCTTGAAAAATACATTGAGATATCTATTTTTTAGTGAAAGAAAAAATCTCCTATATTCTAACAGAACTGTTTTCTGTATTTAGTGTATCAAGGACATAAAGATTATGTGTTTTTGATTAAAATAAGATTGAGGTGCAATCTTAATGCTGTAAAAACATAAAATAAACAGTACATTATTGCTCATAATTGAGGCATATCCTATTCCTTCTTAATGAACAATGAACAATTGTTCATTGAAAATAATGAACAATTCTAGCTTAATGAATAATGGTGTTAGTCCTAATTTTGAACCTTGGAAATGAACTACATAAAAGAAATCAGCTCCTTACCGTAAGAATGCTCTCATATGGTTAATCTGATGAGTTATAGCTACAGTGGGAAGTGATAGGACCTCACAACAATGGTCCATGGCCTATTAGAATTTAAAGTCAGTGCAGTATCAAGCTACTGGCAATAAATCATATCAGTAGGGAAGCTCTATTTAATTTTAGTGCAATTTTTGGAAAATATAAATAGACATAAGTGAAATGGAATTAAACTTTATTTTCTACAATCTTATCTTGCTGCATTTGAGCTATTTATACGATCAATATTTCATATATAGTTTAGCTACAAAGCATGATTTGGATGGTCTTCAGTATTCACATGGAATACATTCGAGGCCCAATCTTTTCTCCACTGGTTACCCTTCCTACTATCCACTGCTTCCTGAGTTTTAACTGAAGGGAAATAGAACAGCTGCCTCGAGCAAACTCACTCAGAGCACAATCACACACAAAAAAACTCCTACAAAAGCCAAAGGAAAAACAAGAGATATGGGAGCAATGAGCATCAATGATAATTCTTACAAATATATTCACCCCTCTAATTTCCTTTATTTTTGCCCTATGAGAACTGGCTGTTGGATATGGAGACAGACATGTGCTTATTTTCATCAACATGATTTCCCCCTAAAAGATAAACACATAACTTTGGCAGAAACAAATGTGAAAGTTGAGAAGCATCCAAGTTATTATCTTGACAATTGGCTGTCATACACAAGTTGGACCTCTTTAAGAACTGAAGATTTATCATCCACTGACGTAAACCCATAGTGTCGTTTTAAGAAATGTTCCATGAATCCAAGAGATTTCTATTACCAAAATAGACATTGTTATTTTATTGCCTAATAGACTATGCTAGAAATGATACAATGACATTCAGAAGGATCTTGAATAGAAGAAAATACAAATAAAGTAATGCACAACATTGACTTAGAATGTCAGATATTATATGTAATTTATCTATTCACTTAAATTTTTTTGCACCAGTCCTGGGACTTGAACTCAGAACCTAAGCTTTGTTCCTGAGTTTTTGTGTTCAAGGATAGCAGCCTACAACTGAGCCATACCTCCACTTCTGGCTTTTTGGAGTTAACTGTATAAAAAAGTCTCATGGACCTTCCTGCCTGGTCTGGCTTTAAGCCACAATCCTTAGAGGTCAGCCTCCTGACTATTGGTTAGAGTATAGGTGGAAGACAGTGGGACTCCCTTAAAAATACTGTGGTTCCAGTGAATTTTTTAAAATGCAAATTAATTTGGGAGCAGTTAAAAAACATTTGGCATTTTTTCTAGTACTAAGTAATTTGGCCTTAAAATACATATATATATCTACATGTGTCAAGTAGAAATTCAAGTGGATTATTTTTTGTTTAAGGGGACATAGTTAAACTATCACACAGTATGTAACATATTTTGGAATATTTAAGGTTGGCTATTTACTTATTTATTTATTTATTTATTGGTCCTGGTCCTGAGGCTTGAACTCAGGACCTGGGCACTGTCCTGAAATGTTCCAGTACAGTGATCTACCACTGGAACCACAATTCCACTTCCAACTTTTTGGTAGTTAATTGGAGATAAGAGTATTGTGGACTTTCTTTCTTAGGGGCCCTCAAACTGTGATCCTTAGGTTTTTGTCTCTTGAATAGGTAGGATTAAAGGCATGAACTACCAGTGCCTGGCTTGGATTTTAATCATATATTTACTTAAAATTACTGTATGTGTGGCTTTAGTAATACCTGATTTATAATCTAATTAAATGAATATATCTTATATCCATTTTTTTATGAAACTAAGCTAGTTAAGATATTCTCAGCAACAATTTTAAATGACTGATATATAAAAGTAAGACACTGACCTTAATTTTTGGTGCTTTGGAGTTGGAATTGATTGAAAGGTTTATTAATTGGAACAATTTATTAATGTCCAGATAGCCTTAAGCCAACTGTCATGTTCTAGTCAGATAAAGTTTTACTCACAATAGCTAATTTGAGCTTAGTAAGCTTAATTAAGACTTCTTTTTCTAACATGTATAGTTAATTAAGTCAGAAGCAGGTTTTCCTATAAATATTCAAGATTAACAAAGTACTTAAAAATTTAAAAAATTTATGCCATGCCATTAATATTCTATTATGTTAGATGGGTTCTGATGTGAACAAATATAGACCTAATAGCCAGCTTGAGGGAATGTTAAAAATAAACTTCTCTATATTAATTTTTCATAAACATGATTGGATGTCAAGTCTCATGAGCACTCTGAGGTTGGTAAGGCAGCATTTCATACCCATTCCATATGTGTGGCTAGCCCCTGATGTTTCCTTACAGGACCATAGTAACTATATAAACATGTCTTATAGCTTAAACTCTATGAAAACACAGCGATGTCAGTTCAGTGACTTGTATTTTGCATCTGAGTATACTATAGGTAATAAACAGTCACTCAAAGGATGCAGAGTTAGTAAATGGAAAGGCTGAGAATAGATTCAAACTTAACTTCCCAGCCCTCTCCACTTTTTAAAACATCTCCAACTCAGAGACATTGAAATATAGAAAGTTTAATTATTGAAATCACTAGCAAAGAGTAGGGCTAGAATTTCAAATCCAGTTACCTAGAATACAAATCTAGCACTGGCACTGTCTTTAACCATCCTGTACCATTTTTTTTGTAAAGCATTTTTGAATCTTATTTGTCTATTAAGCCATGAGAGACTGTTAATGACCTTTGTGGGGAGTTAGATTAGAAGTTTTTATATATGTTCTGAACTCTATATATCCTTTTTTGTAGGAATTTATATTTTATTTATTTATTTTTTCTTTTTCCTTTAAAAAATGTATTGTCAAGGTGATGTACAGAGGGGTTACAGTAACGTAAGTAAGGTAGTGAGCGCATTTTTTATAGAACATGTTACTCCCTCCCTCATTTTTCTCTCATTTTTCCATCCTCCCAATGACTCCCCCCCCCCAAATTTGTATACCAACATATTTTCTTGTCACTCTTGCCTTGGTTCCCCTTTGTCCTTTGTCTCACCATTTTATTGTTCCCCTTCTCTTCCTTGATTCAGATAAACATAGATATAATACCCAGGGTACCAAAATCAAATACAGTGACAACAGGGGATAAACGACAGGAGGGATAAAGCACAAAAGAAAAACAGAAATTACGTACTACATTAAAAACAACAACAACAAGGAAAAACCTCTTGTGTCCATGTCTCGGAGTTCATTTCACTTGGCATCATCTTATATATATGTACATAGCTTTTGAGCTATTTTGCTCATCTGCTAAGATTATCCTAGATGTATACTAATTATTAAAATAAGGGAAACCATGGGACCTATGTTTCTTGGGTCTGGCTTACTTCACATAATATGATTTTTTTCAAGTTCTTCAATTTCCTTACAAATGAGGTGTTGTCATTCCTTCTGATGGGAGCATAGAATTCCATTGAGTAGAATATATATTCCATTATATTCATATATATATTCCATACATATATGTACACATTTTCTTGATCCATTCATCTATTGAGGGGCACCTGGGTTGGTTCCATATCTTAGCTATGGTAATGCTGCGATGAACATAACATACCAATGTTATTATGACCTTGTTTGTGGTCGTTTGTGTAAATGCTCAGAAGTGGGATCGCTGAGTCACAGGGGAGCTCTATGTTTAGAGCTATATTTGAGAAACCTCCATACTGCTTTCCAGAGTGCTTGATGCAATACCATCAATATCCCAACCTCATTCTTCAATGAAATAGAAGAAGCAATCCAAAAATTCATATGGAACAATAAAAGACCCCGAATAGCAAAACAATCCCTAGCAGAAATAACAGTGCTGGAGGAATATCAATACCTAACCTCAAACTCTATTACAAAGCCATAGGACTCAAAACAGCTTGGTAGTGGCACAAGAACAGTCTCAAGGACCAATGGAATAGAACTGAAGACCCAGAAATGAACCCACAGACCCATGGTTACCTAATCTTTAATAAGGGAGCCAAAAAAAAAATAGAATGGAAGAAAGACAGCCTCTTCAGTAAATGGTGGAGGCAGAATTGGTTAAACACCTGCAGAAAACTAAAGTCAGATCCTTATATATTTCCCTGCACCAGAATCAATTCCAAATGGATCAAAGACCTTGAGGTAAAAGCAGACACCCTGAAAATATTACAGGAAGGAATAGAAGAAACTCTAGGGTTCCTTGGCACAAGCCGAAATTTTCTTAATAAAGACCCAGAAACACAACAAGACAAAGAAAGGTTGGAAAATGTGACTGTATGAAATTGCAGAGCTTCTGCATGGCAAAGGGCATAGCTAGCAAGATCAATAGAAAGCCCACAGATTGGGAGAAGATCTTCTCTAGCCATACAATAGACAAGGACATCATATCTAAAATATACTTAGAACTCAAAAAATTAAATCACCCCAAAACAAATCCTCAAAGAAACAACTGCCCTATTAATCAGTGGGCTAAAGAGAGACTTCTCTGTTTTGAAGTTACTAATTTTATAGCAAAACAGTTCCCTCCCTCCCTCCCTCCCTCCCTCCCTCCCTCCCTCCCTTCCTTCCTTCCTTCCTTCCTTCCTTCCTTCCTTCCTTCCTTCCTTCCTTCCTTCCTTCCTTCCTTCCTTCCTTCCTTCCTCCCTTCCTCCCTTCTTCTCTTCCTCCTTTCCTTCTTTCCTCATTTTCCCTCATTTTCTTCCTACCTTTCTTCTTCAATGTCATAATACCCAGGGTATTGTTGCATATTATATCTGGAACTTTAGTTGATAGTATTAAGCAAGGCAGTTAGAATTTCTTGCATGGAACGAGAAAAAATATACAATTAAGTAATGAGTATTTAGTGTTTTATGGCGCTTTTGGTTGGGATGACAGTTGTGTTTGTGTATAAATAAATTTAGTGTGCTACAAATACATGGGTATATACTTTTCACATTTTTGTCAACATGAATTAGTAGCAATATAAATATATCTATTTGCATGTTTTATGCTTATCATTACACTTATAAATATATATTTAATTATAAATGTATGTTAATTGTATTTATTGAAAAATTTAGAGGATGAAGAATGGTATGACAGTCATTTTACAATTTTTGTATATGTAAAATAAAACCATGTGTCAAGATTTTATGTCATTATCTTTGAATAAGAAAAAATAAAGACTTTCATAAAAGAAAAAGAAACTATTTTCTATTAAAATAGACTTTGATTAACTCAGACAGTGTTTAAGAAGAATTAGTTAAACATCATGGTGGCCAATTTCATATTTTGACAAGATTTTGAAGCAGAAGAGTTTCTGCATATACAAAAACCCTGTGCTCTCTGCTGACTCCCTGGTTGCTTTCAAAAATTAATTTGATGTCAGTAATTTATGCCTTTGTGGAACTATAGGTCAATGTCTTGCTTCTCCAAGAGTTATTTGAATTTTTAATGTTTTTCACTAATGCTACAATAAAATACTTTCCCTTCAACATAATTTTAGTCATTATCAAAAAAGTGGGGAATATATTTGAAAAGAAGGAAATGACTTCTCAAGTGTGACTGGGTGACCTTTTTCTCTACATCTGCAAAGTAAGGACATGAAACTAGCACATGCTTGATTTTTTAAAAATGTTTATTAAAAATGCATTTCACTGCTGGTGCCGGTGGCTTATACCTATAGTCCTAGCTGCTTAGGAGGCTGAGATTTGAGGATCCTGGTTTGAAGCCAACAAGGAAAGAAAGTACATGAAACTATTATCTCCAATAAACTACTCAGAAAAATCTGGGAGTGGTACTGTGGTTCAAGTGGTAGAACACTAGCCTTGAGCCCAAAGAGGCTCAAAGACAGTTCTCAAGCCATGAGTCCAAGCCCTGGGACTGGCCAAAAAACATTGTATTAATTAACACTGTCATTAATTTTCATTATAATGAACTTAAATCTGATCAATTTATACTAAAATATATGCCAGTTATATGTGAGCTTGGTGTGACTATAATGTCTTCAATTGAAATACAACATTTTTTTCCTGGTAAAATGAAGACTCATAGTATGAGCCATGGTATGTACAACAAAATAAAGATCAAGCTTTTCCTAGATAACTAACAATGGTTACATATTTTCACAGACACCTGTCTCTTAGGGTAGACACATTATTTGTTTTTATTTTGTTGCCTTGAAAGTGAATAGAATTAGGATAAAAAAGTAATACTTTGGGGGTTGAAACTTTCAGAACTTTGGAATGTAACTCCTGCACTGCCTCTGAAAGTTTGTTTTTGTTCTGTGGATTTAAAATAAAATTTATGCAAGCCCACTCTGGTTTACAAACTTGGCAGAAGACAGAGAGTATCTGAAAAACTCCCAGATACTTTTGTTTCTCTAGAACCTCCTTTCTATTCTTGTTGGCTACATTTTAAAGAATTTAAGTTTGCTTGGCAAACTTGGCATTCACCACGAGTAACACAGACTGCTTTTGTAGGGCTTACCTTGATTTGGCAACTGACATCCTTTAAAGATAGTATGAATGCTCTGGTACTTCTAACACTGTAGATGGCTTTTGACATGATCTAGTTTAAACAAGAGCTGTTAAATACAGTACAGCTGTATTTGACCTAAAACATTTCCAAACAACATTTAGATTTTAAGACATCCATTCATATTTAAAATTTTTTCTTGTTAAAGGATCTATTTGAAAGACATTTACTTTTATCTAAGTATGTTCTGGGCATTATGGACACAGTAGCAAACATACGTTTTTATTTTTTTGGAACTTACATTTCAAAAGGAACAATACAATACCACATCAAGTACCTGGACACAGAGCAATATCGCTGGAATTGTGACCTGAAATGATCTGGTATTTTGGAAATACCAGACAAAGGACAAAATAAGAATTCTGAGAGCATCACATGTTTGAAGATAGAGCAAACAAGTGCTGGTAGAGAAAAGCAACGGGATATTGGAGGACAGAAAAATGGCAAAAGTCAGTGAGGAAAAAAGCAAAGGGGGGGTGGGGAGGGGAGAAATCAGGGGATGCTTTCACCACATAGGCTACCTTTTTACTATTGTGAAGAATTCTGCTATGAACATTTGTGTGCAGGCTTTTATGTAGACATGCATTTTATTTCTAGCTTGTAAAACACTAGGGGATTTCATTTGGTTTTCAAAACTAGTCTACTCAAAGGAACATATCCTAATCTTCAAGAGCATCTGGAACAATAAAGTCTCCATATTTTGCTTGGCTTATAACTTAACCATAATTTTTTGTTCAGATTTTTCTGAAGCAATTTAAATTACATTACTCATAACTTTACAAAGTATAAACTTGTATCGCTGTCTATTCACAGTTCACTTTTGCAGTCAACTGCACCCAACTCTCCCCTTTCAAGGGATTATAATTACCTAGAGTTTGGTGTTATCATCAACCTAGAGGAATCCTGTCTAGTAACTTAATTATCTAGCAGAGAAACTGGCAAATTTTCTTTTTCTCTTGGACTCAGTGAATAAAAAAGGTGTGGGTAACAAAGGAAACAAAGGAGGAGGCAACAATGCTTGAAAAGAAATGTACTCATTACCTTGCTCATGTAACTGTAACCCCTCTGTACAGTATTTTCACAGTAAAAACTTAATTAAAAAAACAAAGGAAATATTATATCTGAAAGGATGAGAGTGAGGAAGAACACCAAGAACAATCAAAGAAGTGTGATCAAAAAACCAAAGTGACAGAGAAAAATGAGGAGACAGTTCTGATATCCATGATGAGAAGAGCGACCAAAGCCTCCACGGTCATGTAAGCCTAGTGGCCTTGACCACAGTCTGGGAAACCTAGCTTATGGGATGAATCCATACAAGCCTTAAGACACAATATAGAGATTTTGCAGGGTAGTGACTTCCCTAATGGGAACAGATTAGCATCAGACCAGACAAAATTTTCCCCTACATATCTCAGACAGTTACAGTAAGGTGCCATCTTGAGTGAGGGTCTTCTGGGCCTGAGAAGGAGTGAAAGGTTTCATGATGAGGATCAGCAACTTTACCCTAACTAATGAGAGTATTTTCATGCCCCATAGAGCATTTAGAGTACAAGTGGTCAGTTTGTATTAACTGCTTGCAAGTGGCTTGCAGCCGGTCAGACCTAGAGAACAAGCCACATTTTAGAGGCCTGGGAAACAAGGAGAAATTGGATAACAATTTGGTGGAGCAGCTGAGGAGAGGATGAAGCTTACACATGAACAAACTGGGAAACAGAAAGCAACAACAGGAACTCAGACTATGAATGGCCTGGAGCTTCACAACCCTGCCCTCTCGGGCAAGTACCAGTGCCTGAGGATCAACCCAGAACCAGCACAAAGGCTGTGGGTGACAAAGTGCTCAACATCCAGAGTGTGACTGAAAGCTCCTGGATTAAGATGCAAGACTCACAGAATACCGCCCCCAACCCTTAGCCTTCCCACAGGGTGACAAAACTGCTGGGTGGATTCTGAAATAACTGAGACCTGCAAGTAGAGTACCTGAATCCCTCAGTTCTCCACCACCAATGCAGAAAAGTGAAATGTTCCCGCTCATCACTTTGAGGATGGTACCCATGAGAAAATCGTGTACTATGCCAGAAGGCACAGAGCCAGGGGGACATGTAGGGCAAGTGTGAGCTTCACAGGCCCATACCAGAGAAGAGCTGTGCAACCAGCAGTGGTTTCAGTGTACAAAGATGGGAAATTTCTAAGGTGGAAGTAGCACAGAAATGGACAACTAATCCTTCATGAGCCCCACTTGCAACCCACATCTACCAACCCATACAAAATGAAATATGAGACACTCTAGCTAGTTCTCTTCTAAGTAGTGCTGGGGACCAGGTTTGTTGCTCTGAGCACATGTGGAAAAGTTTGACTCTGAAGCCATGTGCAGGTGACCCATGCCTGTAATCCTAGCTACTCAGGAGGCTGTGATCTGAGGATCACATTTTTTTTTTACAAAGTCAGTGCAATACCTATCAATATTCCAACCTCATTCCTTAAGGAAATAGAAGAAGCAATCCAAAAATTTATATGGAACAACAAAAGATCCAGAATACAAAAAAATGATCTTTAACAGAAAGAATAGTGCTGGAGGAATATCAATACCAAATTTCAAACCCTACTACAAAGCCATAGTGATCAAAACAGCTTGGTACTGGCACAAGAATAGACCTGAGGACCAATGGAATAGAATTGAAAACCCAGAAATGAACCTACAGACCTATGGCCATCTAATCTTCAATAAGGGAGCTAAAAAATAGAATGGAAGAAAGGACAGCTGCTTCAGTAAACAGTGCTGGCGATATTGGTTAATCACTTGTAGAAAACTAAAGATAGATCCTTATATATTACCCTGCACTAGAATCAATTCCAAATGGATGGAAGACCTCAGACTCAAAGGAGACACCCTGAAAACATTACAGGATGGAATAGGAGAAACCCTAGGTCTCCTTGGCACAGGTCGAAATTTTCTTAATATGATTGTGGTTTTAGGCCAGCCCAGACAGGAAAGTCTGTAAGACTCTCATTTATTGATTGATTGATTTAGGTCATGGGGGCCTGGGCACTGTCCCTCAGCTCTTCATCTCAAGGTTAGAACCCTACCACTTGAGCCACAGTGCCACTTCAGGCTTTTTTTTCTGCTTATGTGGTGCTGAGGAATTGAACCTAGGGCCTCATACACTCAAGGCAAGCACTTTACCACTGAGCCAACTTCCCAGCTCTCTGTGAGACTCTTATCTCAAATAAACGACTCAGAAAAAGTCAGAAGTGGAACTGTGGCTCACGTGGTAGAGCACTACTACCTTTAAGCACAGAGAGGCTCAGGGACAGAGCCCAGGCCCTGAGTTCAAGCCCTGGGACCAGCAAAAAAAAAATTTAGCTTTGTCTCTGGAGATCTCCTCTAGTCCAGTGTGGTGAAACTGCAATACAATCCTCCATTCACTACACAATTCTCCTGAGAACTGGGAACACTTCAGGTGAAAGACCACAGGGGATTAAAACTTTCACTAAAGTAATTTGCTTCAGAAACATGAATCTCAATACAGGAACACAAAAAAGATGAGAAAACAAGGCAGCATGACACTTCTATAGTAACAGACCTTTTTTTTTTTTTTTTGGTTGGTTGTGGATCTTGAACTCTGGGCCTGGTAGCTGTCCCTGAGCTCTTCAGCTCAAGGCTAGCACTCTACCACGTGAGCCACAGAGCCACTTTCAGCTTTTGTTGTTCATGTGGTGCTCAGGAATTGAACCCAGGGCGTCATGCATTCATGGCAAGCACTCTACCCCTGAACCACCTTCCCAGCCCCCAGTAACAGACCTTAAGGATAGTGAAAAGGAAGTCCAGACAAAAACTCAGAAGTATTGTTCTAAGAATAATCAATGAAAGGTAAGAAGATATGCATAAAAAGTTGAATGAATTCAGAGAGGATGATAAAAGAATAGGAAACAAAAAAATACAAATAAGTAACAGCAAAAATAAAGAAAATAATGCAGGATATGAAATAGAAATTCAATAAAGACAGAAATCCTGAAAAATATCAAAGTGAAATTCTGACTATGAAAAGCTTGATAAACTAAACAAGAATAAAAATGTAAACTCCCTCCAGAAGAATGAAGCAAATTGAAGACAATCAGTACTCAAGGAAAGGCAGATGTATTAAATGGTCTATAAAGTAATAGGGAAAAAATTCAAGCATGAATGAAACATAGAAAGAGAATAACAAAACGCTGAAACAAGGACACAGGATGATGCATTGCAACAATGAGACTCTCAAGATATTATGTTGGAAATGAACTTTACAACTTGGGGGGGGAGGAATGGGAGAAATGGGGGAGGGAAGGGATAGTAGGAAATAAAACAAATGAGGGGGTAACATTGTTCAAAAAGAATTGCACTCATTGCCTTACTCATGTAACTGTAACCCCTCTGTACAGCTTCTTTATAATAAGATAAAAATTTAAAAAAGACTTCTGGGTCATAATTAAGAAACCAAACTTAGGAAGGATAGACATAGAAAGAGAGAAGATTTACAATAAAAATATATATTAAAAAAAAGAAAGAGAAGAAGAAGTAGAAGCTAAAGACAAAAAGTATCTTCAATAAAATAATAGGAGAAAAGCCCCCACATCTTCAGGGAAAACCCAGCAATTCAACTACAGAAGGCTTTATAGACAAGATCAGAAAACAACTACTAAAAGACACATTATAGTTAAAAGTGTGCAGAGCAATGAAAAAGCCCTGAAAGCTGTAAGAGAAAAGTACTGTGTCATCTATGTTGGCAAATTCTTGAGAATACTAGTGGATTTATTTTTTATTTTTTTATTGTGAAGATACTGTACCGAGGAGTTACAGATACATGAGTAAGGTAATCGATATGTTTCCTATCCAGCATTGTTAACTCTCCTTTGTTTTTCCCTACCATCCTTCCCTTCCCATCTCCCCAACTTCTCCCTCCCTCTGCCATCCCCCCACCCAGTAGATTTCTTTATAAAAACTCTAAGAATACTAAAGTTACCAGCACAACTATGTTTATTGAAGCATTATTCACCATAGCTAAGATATGGAACCAATCCAGATGCCCCTCTGTAGATGAAGGGACCAAGAAAAATGTGCCTCTCTCTCTCTCTCTCTCTCCCTCCCTCCCTCCCTCTCTTTCTCTCCCCCTTCCCCCCCCGTCTCTCTCTGGAATTCTATGCTTCCATTAGAAAAAAGTTATACCTCCCCATTTGTTAGGAAATGGAAAGACTTGGAAAAAGTCCTAAGTAAGCCAGACCCAAAGAAATATAGGGCCCATGATTTCCCTCATTTGCAATAATTAGTATACATCTAGGATAATTTTGTCAGATGAGCAGAAACACTCAAAAGCTGTGTATACATAACAATATAAGATGATGCCAAGTGAAATGAACCCCAAGATATGGATACAAGAGATCTTTCTTTGTTGTTGTTATTTTTAATGTACTATGTGATTTTTTTTATTTCCGTTGTATGTTCTTCCCCTTATGGTATATCCCCTGTTGTCACTCTAGTTGATTTTGGTACCCTACATCTTGTATATACATTTGTCTAATTTGGGGAGGGGAAGAGGAATAACAAAATGCTGAAGCAAGGACATAGGATACCCACAAGACAGTATATTGGAAATGAACTGTACAGCTTTGGGGTGGGGGAGGAGTGAGGGAAATGGGGGAGTGAAGGGATAGTTGGAGAACAACAAGGGAGGGTATAAGAAGGGCATAGAATAATGTATTTAGAGCACTCAAAGATAATAACTACCAACTTGTATTTCTCTACCCCCCACAAATATTATTCTTAATCGAGGGAGAAATGAAATCTTTGTATGATAAGCAAAAACTAAAATAATTTATGACCACTGGACCAGCACTACAGAAGATTCTCAAAGGAATATTACACAAGGAAGAGGAAGCTAAATATCACCATGCATATTGGGGAGAAAATATAAATTTGAGGATTCATCCCTCCAAAAGAATGTTAATTTGCTTATTTCAGCTACCAAAGGCACTTTCAACCCACAACATCTTACGTTTTGCTTTTTTTCTTGTCAAAGTTATTAGTGTAAATTTAGATGAAACTTAGTGATCGTAGAAATGTAGTTAAAAGCTACTATAGGATATTCTCTTAGACACCAAGTTTAGTGAAATTTTTTTCCCAGGTATCTGTTGGCTATACTCTGATGATCTTATCTACAAAATAATTACATGTAATTTTAATCTTTTCTGGAAGTATTTTGGTTTTAAGTGTCCTTTGCATTTAAATTCAAGCACAGATCTACTTTTCCCCAACATTGTCATTAAAATATTCTGTAGGTTATTGTATTTCATGTATGTTATTATAATTTATAATGTTATTATAAGTTTTATTTTCTAAGGCCCTTTTCATCTTGACACTTTGGATTCATAAAGATCCAGTTATCAATTCAATAGTATATTTGTGGGAGATTTTCTAATATTTCAAATTTTTTTGGCCTCAACATTTTCATAGTTTCTACAAAACGCTGAAACAAGGTCACAGGATGACCCATTGCAACAATGATACCCACAGGACAGTATAATGGAAATGAACTTTACAACTTGAGGGGGAGGAATGGAGGAGGAGGGGGAAGGAAGGGATAGTGGGACAAGGGAAGGTGTAACATTGATCAACAAGTAATGTACTTATTGTCTTACTCATGTAACTGTAACCCCTCTGTACAGCGTCTTTACAATAAAAACATTTAAAAAAATAAAATAAGAAATTTTTTTTCATAGCCTTCCAAAGCTTCCAAAGCCTTTTTCTACCCTTCCAAATACAATAATAAACATCTTTTGTAGGTTTTATTCTTGTCAAAAATAATATGTTTTCTCATCAAATTATCTTTGTAGCATATTAAGATTCTCAATGGAGTTAATTAACGTGTGTGTGTGTGTGTGTGTGTGTGTGTGTGTGTGTGTGTGTGTGTGTGTGTGTTACTAGAGTTTGAACTCAAAGCCTCACACTTTCTAGGTGGGGACTCTCCCACTTGAGTCAATCCACTAACTCCCTTGTGAATTGATTGTTTTTGACATGGTCTCTTACTTTATGAGATCTCCCTATACTTCCCCATGTTGCTGGAAGATAGGTGCACACTACTGTACTTAGACATTGGTCAAGATGGCTTCTCATAAACTTTATTTATTTTTGTCCAGGATTTGAACCATCTGATCTTCATTTTTGAAGTAGCTAGAGTTACAGACTGGAGCCAATGTATTTAATCCTCATTTTCTTTTTTTAAATTTTATTTTCTTGTAAAGATGTTGTACAGAGGGGTTACAATTACATGAGTAAGGCAATTAGTACATTACTTGTCGATCAGTGTTACCCTTTCTCTCAGCACGCCTTACCACTTGAGCTACAGCACCACTTCCTGTTACCCCTTCTCAACTATCCATCCCTTCCCTCCCTCACCTCCTACACTCCTCCCCCTCAAGTTGTAAAGTTCTGTACAGAGAGGTTACAGTCACATCAGTAAGGTAATGAGTACATTTCTTGTCAAACATTGTTACCCCCATCTTTGTTTTTTTCCTACTAGCCCACATTTTCTTTTTCTTTTTTCTTTTTAGCCCACATTTTCTTGAAGGCATCTTATTATTGTTTTTTAAAGTGTATTATGAAGTGGTTTCTTTGTGATATTTCTATACATGCATAGAATATACTTAGAACATATTCACTTCCTCTATTACTCTTTTTACTACCTTTCCCTGACTTCTCACAATTTTGAATGATGAGTTATATGTGTGCATATAATGATCATATTTATTCTCTGTCATACTATCTTTCTTCTATCATTTTTACTTCCACTGATTACCCTAAATAGTTCCCCTTTTACATTCATGATTCATATATTTTCTTTTTTAGATGTAAATTCCTTAGATGAAGGAAAATGTGGAATATTTTTGAGTCTGTAAGCTATATCATATTTTTATTCTAATTTGAATTAATTTCTTCTAGCCTTTCATTACAGATACCAACCTTTTAAAAATATCTATAGCTAGTCTAGATTTATGTCTCCTATTTTAATTACCAATCACTATTCTTATTTTTCAGCCTTGTGCCTTTCCTCCATCATTTAGTGTGTGATTCCTTATGATGAAAATCAATAAAGTTAGTGGCACAAATACTTAAAAAGTTTTGCTTACTAATAAGAATGTAATTTCTAAAACAGTAAATGGTACTGCATAAAACAACAATATGCAAATATTTAAGACAAAGTTTATTACCAATAAGCCTACTGAATAATCAAAACATAATCTCAATGAGAAAAATAATGAAACTATGCAATAGTAATGAAAAGTTGCAATTCTAAAACAGATATTATATTATATTATATTTCAGTACATTTATTAACTTGCCTGCTATAGCAACCGTATAAGGAAGATTTTATTATACTCATTTTATACTTGAAGAAATATATCTGGACAAGTAACTTGAAATACATCATACATTTCTTTCAGTGACAGCACAGGTAGTTTGGATATCTATGCTCTATAATGTTTTGGCACCAATAAGGTCATACTATAAATTTTTATTACTTTTTAAAAATTTTTTTATTACTATTCCCAATCATTAGGTAAATGGGAAGAGGGAACTAATTATAATAGAAATTATTTACCTGGCTATGGAGTTAAAGTGGAAGAGATGGAAAATATAAGCAGTAATAGGTTAGTTTTTACTCTGTATTGAAGAGTGCTTTCTCAATTCTGCTCTTCTCTTTCCAGAACTGACACAGGAAGTTTTGTTTTAGTAAATATATTTTAATTTCTAAGGATTTGTTCTTGTCTCATTGTTTTCTTTTTCATGTCAGAATTTCTAGGTTAAGTTTAATTTGTTAAAGGCTACATTTTATCAATATATTACTTAGAGTAATGTTACACACTATTCTGAGTTCTATTATATTCTTTTAATGTGATTTATTTATTTTTTTACTGTAATTAAAAATTATTGTAAAAGTGATGTACAGAGGGGTTACAGTTACATAAGTAAGGTAATGAGTACATTTCTTTTCAGGCAGTGTTACCACCTCCATTGTTTTCTCCCACTATTCCTCCCTGCTTCTCTCCCCCACAAGTTGTTAAGTTCATTTCCTACATAGTGTCTAGTGAGTATCACTGCTGCATTGGTTCACCCTTTGTCTCACCATTTCTGTGATTCCCCTTCCCTTCCCCAAATCAGATAAACTTATACAAGACAAAAGTAGAAACAGTGACCATGGCAATAAACCAGAGGACAAAAAAAGAAAGACAAAAGAAATAACTGCAAACAGGACACTAAAAAAGAAAGAAAAAAAAAGAAAAAATAACCACAAAAATCCCTCTTGTTTCCATATCACGGAGATCATTTCTATTAGCATCATTAAATGTGGTCATATGTACATAGCTATTGGGATAATGTGAACCTCTACTAGGACCATCCTAGGCATATATTAATTATTACAAATGAAAGAAACCATAGAACCCATGTTTCTCTGGGTCTGGCTTACTTCACTTAATATGATTTTTCTAAGACTAAACACAGAGTTCCCCTATGACCCAACAATCCCCCTCCTTGACATTTACTCAAATGATCACAAACAAAGCCACATTAAAGCTACCAGCACAAGTATGTTTATTGCAGTATTATTTACTGTAGCTAAGATGGAATCAATGCAGATGCCCCTCAGTAGATGAATGGATCAAGAAAATGTGCTACGTATACACAATGGAATTCTATGATTTTATCAGAAAGGTTTATTTTTATATCATAAATGCATCATCAGTATAAACTAAAAAGTTAGAAAGTAGAAGTGACAGTAAAAACAAAGCAGCAAATTGTAATGGTGTGCTAAAATTTACCAAAACATCCTTAAGTCTACTGCCCACATTCTTTATACCTTAAAATGTTATTGGTAAGCTAATCAATGTGAGGGGTGAAATTTTATTGCAATATTATTTGTGGCTTGAAAACAATGAAAGTGTCAAGAACTTCGGTGTCTTTGCTTATAAAATAATAATGATGGAGCACTTGTGTTCTTGCAGCTTGTGGTGTGATTCATCTCAGCAGAAGTCAAATGGTTTGTCACAATCTCATTAAAGAGCTTATTAAATGAATGTAGCTAAGATTATAAATGAAGGCACAGTAGGGGTAAAATTGTTACTCAGAGCAAAGATGAACTTATTTCTGACAATTTTGGTAAATGCTCCTAGAAGTGAGGTTTTGACTATATAAAGCTGTCTGGTAGCTAATGACATTAAATTCAGATTGAGTTCTAGAAACATCTTGTCTGAGAAAAGCAAAGCCTGACGCTCATTTGACTTAATGCTTTCTAATTTATACATGGGAAGGGGTTTTAAAAATAAAATTCTGCAATGGGATTTTTGTATAAACGTATTATGAATGAGTATTAGATGGCATCTGTGTCATTTGGATGGATGTGATGATTTTTATATTGGAAGAGTCCTGTCAATAAAATAATAGTTCTGTTGATCATAGTCCCTACTGCAAGAGATCGATCTATTTTAAGTCTAAAGATTGTGTTTCTGATCTCCATCAATTGTTAAATGGGAATATTATTTACCTTAATACATTTTTGTGAGAATTAAAAAAAGGTCTGTGTTTAACCCTTGAAAGTAGTCTGGCACATAGCAAATGCTCAATAAACATTGAATACTATTTGCTACCTACTATCTTTCAACACCTTAAAACACAAGATAATAGCAGTGCCTACCCCCAAGAGAAACAAAATTACATCTGGGTCTTCAAACAAACAAGAAGAGATCCAACTTTTGAGTGTATCTTTCTTAGCAACTGCAGATAGCAGGAGCTGTTATGAGGCTCAATCTCAAGATCTGTGCTTGTTTCAAAGAAGGCTCACCATGTGTCAGGGCTTGGCAGACAACTCAATTCTGATGCCTTTTGTGTCCACTTTCCCTTTCCTTCTAAAAGGCACAAGCAACACCGCATCAGTTTCTCTCCTCTTCTCTCTCTTATTTATATACACTAACATATGCATACACACATCATCCATTTTTTGACAACACACACACAGACACTTGCCTCACACTTGTTTCATTTTGTTTATTTTGTAAATCCAGAAAGGATTCTCAGAGGGGGCTGTGTGCAGTTGGCGTGTGTTCCCTGGCTGAACCAGCAGTTACCTACGGACCGGAGTTGCTAGGAGAAGGCGAATAGCATTATCTCAGCATCAGTTGCTGCATGCATTCTCTCCTAACAACCTGTGGAGTTGTGTGGTATGTCTTCTGTGTGGGATTACATGTTATTTTTCTCCTTGTTATCAGTCATAGGTGTTGCATTTAGTTGGAACATGATATATTTTTAAGCATTGCTTGCGGATGAATTAAGAGGACAAATACCTTGGCATTTAGACAAGCACTTTTTTTTTTCTCAGGGTGGTGCTGCTGGTACTGATTCCTACCATCTGTTTTCTTATTACATCCTGCTCTCCTTCTGCTGGTAAAGAGGAATTCAGCTGCTTTCAGAGCGCCAAAGTCACTCAGGTTTCTCCCGTGCATAATAGAGCTCGTAAACTATAGCAATTCTGATGTGCTTCAGTGCACGGAGCTGTTAACACATGAGCTGCTTTGGGGGAGAATCTGAGCCCTCAGTCGGTCAGTAGTACAGTAGCAACTCCCATGTGTGGATTGTTCCTGAGAGGTTAGAGCATCTGTTTATACTGTTGTCTTCTTGAGGGTGTGTGGTGTGATGGGAGCAGTAGCTATGCCTGTCAGACGCAGAGGCTTCGCTCAGCTTTGCACCTTCACACTGTTCTGATAGATGAGAAATGCTAGTGTATCCGTGTTTGAGATTGGTAGTGGACTAAGGAATGCTTGTTCTAGCTGCTGAAACTGACTGTAACTCTATTGTCTTAGGAGCATCATCATGGGGTCTACTGCTACAGAAATCGAAGAACTGGCAGACACCACTTACAAGTACCTCATAGGAGTGCAGACTGAAAAAATGTGGCAACGTCTGAAAGGAATGTAAGTAAGCTTTTGCTTGGTTCTGTCTTATTTTGAAACGCGATATTTGATTATTGACATGACTAATTGTGGATGCTATCTGCATTTCTGAACTAGTGTTTCCTTCATTAAGTTTTTTTTTTTTTTTGTCTTGAAAACTAAATTGTGTCTGTCTCAGCTAACAACTTGTTGAAGCCTGGGTAGATTTTTGCACCTGCATGTTTTGTGTTAAGCAAGATAACTCCAGAAGAAATCACTTCATCATTACACTATACATGTCTTTTGTGTATTCTTTGTGTACTGTTTAGATACAGAGTTTAAACATATAGCAAAGTAAGAAGAAAAGCTGCTTGCTAGGTACTGGCTGAAATAAGATTTCTCCCAGTTAAGTGGGGAAAGAAATAAAACATGTTTTTCCTCTCTGTAATTAAGTCTTGAAAACAAAGGTAGGATTACTATGATGATCATAATTTGACACCATTGTGCTTATTTTTATGTCTTAAATAATACTTTCATAAAAAATATTTGTGTGGCAAATATTAGTACCAGAATTTTGGCTTTTAACTTTTCTGTTTGCTACTGAGATTATAGAAAAGCCCACAGCCAATAGCCCTTAATAAGGTAAGATGGGTGAAGCATTGATGTGCACTGATATCAAGCATGAAATGTAATTACCCAAGTTAAACTTTATTTGCAAGGCTACCCAACTGGTTAGTTACATCTTTAGGCATTTTGTTTTTCAGTTGTATGTGCTAATTTTTGTATCAACACAGTACTATACTTATATGTTTTATTCTGATTATGTCATAATTTATCAGTCAGATCTAACATTTGGGTAAAAATATAAATATGGACATTTACAATTTACAATACTTTGTTAATGCAAAGAATATGTTTCTTTGTAAAAAATAGGAGGAAATATACACTGTGAATTATTTTTCAAGATTCATGTTTTTCTGGATAAATATGCATATTATTTCATAAATTGCAGTATATGGGCAAATCTGCTGTCATTGTTTTGAGATATCTACTTTTTCAAAAAAATTATATAAAACTGAGTTTTTGAGGTAAATATTCTTTCTACTCTCCTCCATTTGAATATGCATTCTGTATATTTTCTTACTACTGGAAGTAATGCACAGGTTTACAGAACACAAATGTAAGAACACATTAATAATAATACAGCATTTAGCAGAGAATTACTTTAAAAAAAGAAGCCATCTTTACAACATTTAAATAAACTAGAGAAATTATTTCAAAGATTCATTGGAGATTTAAGGCTATAGTTTTTTGGTGTGGTTATTTTCTAGAGAAATAATCGTGTCATAGCAAATAAGAGCTCACAGAATTAATTAGCATATATGCAAATTAAACATTAGGAGTCATCAGATGATTTGTGTTCTAATCTAATGATGGATGAACATCTGCACTGGAAAAGCTATAACAGAGATCAACATATTTTCAACTTTTTTTTCCTTTGTCAGGACAGTATGTTTTGATTGTATTTGTTCTGTTTTTCTGTAGTTACTCTAATGTTTGATGCTATCTGTTGGTGATTTTATATGTATGTCTTTAAGAATTTTGAAAAGTGATTTTTATGTTCATCTAACACAACAGCAAAATGATCTGACTTTTCACTTTATCAGCTGATTTCAAAGATCAATGTGTTATTTTGTCCCAGAAGAAGGAGTAGAGTGTATTAATATAGGTATGTGCTAAATTAATCTCAAGATAAGTGTACATAAAACCACTAAATAACCATTCATAAGTGTTTTTTTAATTATTAAACTGACCAAAATGAATACTTTCATATTAAAAAAAGATTTTGGTTCTATCACTTTAATTTGTATTCTGACTTAAGACATTCTTAGTACTCTTGGCTTTGGCTTGTCAAAGCAAGAGCCTCTAAATCTAAAATCTGCATGACTAATGACAACTAAATTGTTTAATTATGGTCTTTTGTGTAGTCTGCATTCACAGCAGAGATGTGAGGGACTCCCTATTCCATTGCTGAAAATGTCTTGTCTATTGAAAATGCAATATTGACTTAAACAGATGCCAGATCAGGAAGCTTACTAGTCCTGGAAGCCTACTTTTAAATATTGGCAACTTAAAATCATGGTGAAACTATCAGACAATTGTGCAGTGGCTTTCTTATTTTGGGTAAGATAGACTTAATGGTGGCTGTAAGATAGTTGGTTGAGAAATGCTATTTTACACATCTAACTTTATAAATATATTACCATATTTCAATAGGAGATTGGTTGTGTTTTTCATTGGGCTTATAGCATATATATTTTGAGATGAATAAAACAGAGATGAAAATAAAAATATATTCAATTATATCTGAAAGATGGAAAGCATGAATCAGTACAGACAGATATTTGAGAAAAGTCTCTTGTGAAGTTGTCATATAACATTTTGGACATCTTTGAATTCAAATTTTAAGTTTTGTGAAACATGCAGAAAACATTGATAAAACAGGATAAATATTAGTTCCTCCATTAAACTTTCTAAAGCTCTTTTATATATTTGAAATCCCAAATAAAATAGTATGCTAAAAATCTCATTCCTTTGAGACTAAAATGAAATAATATCTTATTCCCATTCTGATAGGGACTTCCATACTTTATTAATTTTTTATAGTTAGAACTTTTTTTTTGTTAGCTATCTTCAACCCATCTGCTACCACTAATTTGTCATTCAGTATGGCAATTTAAGTTCCACACTATGACTCTCTATTCATACTGGTGGAAATGTTAACAAAGAACTATAACATCAAATCTTAATAAATTGTATTTTAAAAGAATCATATACTTAGCCATAAGTTACCAACTGTTTAACTTGAAAAATACTTTCTATTTCTCACACCATCTCAACACCAGTTGAAATTTCTTACTTAGAAGTTTCTTTTGACTTTGAACTTAGGCTGCTTTTGACATACAAAGAAAGGTTATCTCCCTATGGGTTTTGTAGGACTGTCAATTTCTTGCTTCATATATGAAAGGTTGATCTGGAGGTTTTAAATTCTTTCAGTTAAGTGTGGTGTTTCTTTTAGGTAGTGTTTCTTTTCAGTTTTAGAAATAATGCCTTCTTGTGTTATGATACTGTTGCCTTTTTCTCTCTAAATTTACAAAGTACTCTACAATTATGGACTAAAAAAAGAAAGAAACTTATTTAATAACATTAGGGCTGCCTTTTCCAGTAAGTGGCACAGTTCTAAGAATTAAATCTGAAAGGTGACTTGCACTTCCAAAATTTAAGTAAAAAATATTTTTTATCATAAATTTTTTTTATTATGAAAATGCCATGCAGAGGGAAAATCATTTGAAATTGTAGAAGAAACTAAATTAAAATGTTAATTAGTTGTTCAGCAAGAGGGGGAAAATTGAACTGCTTGAAACCCTAAAATACAAAAAGGTAATGTTCATAATTTAGAGTTCTTGTGGCCAGGTTTTATAAATGGGACTAGAACCTGTCTTCATTTCAGTTAGAAATTAATTTATTTTTAAAAAATGTTAATTTTATTGCGAAGGTGATATACAGAGGGGTTACAGTTACATAAGTAAAGTGGTGAGTACATTTCTTGTTAAACAGTATTACCCCCTCCTTTGTTTTCTCCCACTTTCCCTCCCTCTGGGCTCTCTTCTTCCTACCAAGTTGTAAAATTCCAATATAGTATCTCCCAAGTATTGATGTTACATTTGTTTACCTTTGTCCTATCATTTTGTTATTTCCTTTGCCTTAACTTAAGTTAATTCCCAGGTTTTTTTTTTTTTGTTTGAGGCTATCAATGGAGTTGCTTTTCTGATTTTTTTGTTGGCACAAAGAAAAGCTATTGATTTTTTTTTCACATCAGATGGGTAATGTGCCCACGTGGTAACAAGGTTTAGAAGGAAGCACATGTCAGGCAAGTGCGTGAGAACCCAATCATCACACTTATGAACTGGAAAAGGATCAAGCTATTGGTTTTTGTGGATTAATTTTATACCCTGCTGCTTTGCCAGTTTTGGATCAGCTCAGATAACTTGGGAGAGGAGGCCATGGGGTTCTTTAAATACAGGATCATGTCATCTGCAGAGAGACAGAATTTTATTCTTCTTCCCCTCTTTGGATCTCTTTTATGTGTGTCTCTTGCCTTATTGCTCTGGCTAGGAATTCCAAATTATATTGAAGAGTAGTGGAGAGAGCAGACATCCTAGTCTTGTTCCTAATTTTAGAGGAAATGGATTTAACTTTTCACCATTAAGTATAATGCTAGTTGTGGTGTTGTCATATACAGCTTTATTATGTTGATGAATGTTCTGTGGATTCCTAGTTTCTCCAAAGCTTTCAATAAATTAACTTAATTTTGTTAGTTAATGCTACATGCTTATATACATACTTCTTACTTTCTCCTATATAGAAAATCATCCAGGTATTAAGATCTGGATATGTGAATATAACAACTTAAAGTTTATGAAATTGAACTTCTTTCCTTTTACTGTCTCTAATTAGTGGTGAGATGAGAATCAGTCGTGGAAAGTAAACTGTAGAGAAACAGAGGTAAAAGAATGGTATCTTTAATTCGAGTTAGCACAGTCTTCACATGAAGTTCACAGGTGCTCATTCCTAAGAAGATGTAGCAGAAATATATATTTAGAGTAAAAGTGGAAATGACAAGGGGTATTATCATTGTATTACAGGACTAGAATCAAATTTTAGGATGAAGCAAAGCAACATTAGAGATTTAGTGGTCAATGGATTCCAAGCCAGCTAAATTTTCACGGAACTTAGGGCATTCCTTATCAGGTAGAGTTGTATCAATTAAATTGACAAAGACTCTATTAAGAAATGCTCAAAGTTGGGTGCTGGTGGTTCACGCCTGTAATCCTAGCTACTCAGGAGGCTGAGATCTGAGGACCATGTTAGGAGGCTGATGTCTGAGGATTATGGTCCAAAGTCAGGCAGAAACATCCTTGAAATTCTTATCTCCAATAAATTACTCAAAAAGCCAGAAGTGGTGCCTTGAGCACAAAGAGGCTCAGGGACAAGCTCTAGGACAAGCAAAAATAAAATAAGATAAAATAAATAAAAGGAAATCCTCAAAGATCTCTACTTGAATGTTACTTATTAAGAAAATCCTTACTGCCTTCATTCTAGGTTAGTTCTTGTATTTGTTAATAAAATGACTCATTTCCCTTCTCATAACAAAAACCAATCTCCATCTTCCCTAGTGTTCCACAAGCCTTTTTTAAAATTTAAAATCCAAGACTCACTATCTGATATTTTATGTTTATTGGCAGGTGTCCTACCACACGATTTATGCTTCTAACCCCACAGCTTGCAAGAGCCAAGTTCATTTCATCCTGGTTATATCTAGATCCCAAGCACCTAGCACAGCTGTTGGCATAGTTATAGCATGCATTGCTATATAAGTAGTTTTAAATCAACCAATTGATCAATACCATAAGGCAATAAAACTCTGGATGTTATACTGGCTAACTACGGAATTAGACATATTGGACAGGTTGTCATAGTGCTGGAAGCCAAGTCAAAGAATCTGAGATATATTCACAGCTGACAAAGGGGTAGAGAAAATGGAAGACAGGAATATCTGCTTATCATTTACTAATTAGAACCATAAAAACATAAAAATTTGTTCATATTTATAACTAACAATGATATCAACTAACAAGTATGTTGCTTTAGTTAATACATATAGTATCCGGTGGAATATGGGTTTGAGCATAGATTTTCCTAGCACAACAGCTTTTATTCACATTGCTTCCAAAACAAAAATGGTTGCTCAGCTAGATTGCCAGAAAAGGATCTAGAGCGGTACATTCTTTGAATTTAGTCATGGGACCTTTGGTAAGAAGTCTAGTTATCACCCCAGAGATGTCCAATTCTAACTCCAGTAGAGAAGAATAAAGGCATCAGAGGTTGCTAAAGTTGCTAACCAACTGACTTTCAGATAAGGATGGTAACCTGGACCAACCAGGCAAGTCCCACATCATCACAGCGGTTCTTGAAAGTGGAAGAGAGGAACAGAACAAGAGACCAGAGTAGCTGCAGTTTAAGGACTTGATTCTCATTCACATATAATGGCGACGGGGAGAAGTGAACCATGAGCAACAGGAAACCTGGAAAAGCCAGAACAAGAAAGAATACTCTCCCGTTTAGAGTCTCCAGGTGAATGAGGTCCTGCTACCACTTGTACTTTAGGTCAATGAAACTTACATCTGATTTTTGACCTATGGAATTGCAGATGATTTGTTTGTTTCAAACCCTAAGTTTATGTAAATCTGTGACAACAAGAAGATTAAAACAGGATTCTATACAATAACAAATTGTGACTATCTATCTATCTATCTATCTATCTATCTATCTATCTATCTATCTATCTATCTCATTCCTATCCTATCCTCTCCCCTGTTCCTGCCAGACTAAGAATGAGGTAATAGATTAATGTCAAATGTCAAATGTCACAGAAGAATGTCTGTGCTTTCTTGGAAATTCTTGATAAATCTGTCTCATTTCTGACATTATTATGTGTCTGATGTAATGGATTAATCAGGAAAATAAGTTAAAAGTTTGTCTGTAAATTATAAAGATAATTTGATTAGAAGGAAATCACTTTACCAAAACAATTTTGGGCTGGCTAATGGTGGTTCACGCCTGTAATCTTAGCAATTTAGGAGGCTGAGATCTGAGATCTGAGGATTGAAGTTTGAAGCTAGCCTGGGCAGGAAAGTCCATGAGACTCTCATCTCCAATAAACTATCCCCCCATCCCACTGCAAAAAGGCCAGAAATGGAGCTCTAGCTCAAGTGACAGAGTGCTAGTTTTGTGCACAAAAAGCTCAAGGACAGTGCCTAGGCCTTGAGTTCAAGCCCCAGGACTGGCACCAAAACAACAAACCTAAAACAACAACAACAAAAAATAAACAAACCAAAAACCCATTTTGGTATATTTTTCAACTTTATGTAAGTATCAGAATTTCAACAACATCATATTATGGTTTATACAATACATCAATCAAGATATATTGTATTCATAAACTGATTTGTTGAGTGATAACTCCTTGTACTTAACAATTATCAAAATTAAAAAGATGAAAGAAAAAAATCAATCAGAAAGAATGTACATTGTTGAGGTAGAATATCTTAGTGATTAAAATAGTTAGCCTCTGAAGTCAATTAGGTATTTTCAAAGACTATTTTTTGCCAAGTATCATGAAAATATCATTAATTTCTCTAAACTGTATTTTTCATATCTGTAAAATCAAATTATTTCATTCATCATTCATGTGCTCATTCACTAAATATATAAAGATCGAATGTTATATCTTGCTCACAGGAGCTTATTTTCTAGTAAAGAAAATAATGAAACAATGACAAATTGAGCATAAAAAGAAAGTTGGTATAGAGTAAGAAGTGATCTAAATAAAACTATCAGGTAATGGGAGAAAGTTGCTTTGAGAAGGTATTTCATGGAGTTAGGTATGGCTTTTCAACAGAAGCAGACACACAATGGATAAAAAGATATTAAAGTGGCAAGGGGTGATAATACCTGTCCAAGTCTGGAACTTAGTGATGAATATATTTAGACTCCTAAACTGCTATCCCGTTAGGTAGAAACCAAAATATTAGCATCATTGTTGATCAAACTTTTGTTGGAAGGCATGACTTTGATGTATAGCAAGGCAGAGGACCTCTGAATTCACTTTACTGCCCAACCCCCACACAAAATGTTCTCCTCATACAGAACGTGTCCCCTCCTAAATTTACCTCATAGCCCTGATCTGATGAGATTATATTTTATATAAGTACAAATATCTCACTGCCACTCCCAACGAAGGAAAATGACATCTCCAGGCCCAGTTCTTTCTATACATATCACCCAAATGAGTCACTAGTCCCCTTCTATGAAAGAATGTGAAAAGTAGCGAAAAGTCTGGAAGGATTCTTCAGGGGAATTGTCATTCTCTTAGAAGACAGCATTAGAATCTGGGAACTCATATATTTCCCAAATCAAGATAACAGAAGTTACATAAAATAATAGCACAGAACCTGGCACACAGTAAACTAAGCCTGAAACACACTGATTATTAAACTTTTCATAGCCTTATCTATTTTGAGTATATTTCAGTCCTAATTCTTACCAGTTCTAATTCTTCTCCATGCTCTTTGTTTTTTAGTGCTTCACTTTTTACTTTTAAAGACAGACATACTAGCATAACCTGTCTCACAGGTAATGAGGTATTAAATAAATTTATGCTTATACACTGTGTAAAATGGAATCCAGAATTCAATAAATCCTAGTTCTTGTTATTGCTCAGATTCATGTAGAAATATAATTTTATACTTTTAGATGTTTTTTTTTTACCCCCCCCCCCATTCCTAGATGTTTTTATTAGAATCAGTGGGTATAGTTGTCTGGATGAAGAAACAAGGCTATCTCTTGGCTGTTTACTTCAACTTCTTATGATAGCCTCAGAATGGAGTTTATTTAGGTCTTTATAATCATGGAAGACTTATGGTTAGATTGGTCTGAGTCATAAAGTTAGAATTATCTCCTAAGTCACTCTGGTTTGAAAAATTATTCTTTGAGTCTTTCCTTACTAAATCACAATGAAGTTGGTGAGAAAACTAAATTTTACTGAGTTGGTTTAAGCAAGTATTAGGCATAAGTAATTATAATTAAGGCATGAAAATGAGAAGCGGTTCTTCAAAGCACAAAAATAACAGTTAAGACCCTTCAGGTTTCTCCTTTAAGTTATATTCTCTTGAAGCTATGTGAAGATTTAACTTATATTTTACAAAATATTAAAAATATAATTTTTTACTAAAAGTTCCCATATATACTCAAGCATATAGATAATTTTTGGTAGGAGGAATTTTGATATTTGTGGCTTCTCAAGTAATTTAATAATGACTCGTGAAAAAAATTAGTTAAAATATCTAAAGCACTAGAGGCTTCAGGAGAAGGAAAAATGTTGCCTTAACTAAACCTGTATAAGGGAGTAACTCAGTGATACAGCACTTATTTATTGTGCTTAAAGCCATGGGTTCTATCTTTGTCATCACTGATCATCCTTATTATCATCCCCACTGGAAAATGACCTAAACTTTACATAAGCATGGTATTCAAAGCATTCTTGTGAATCAAGACCTCTATAACTTAGAACAATATAAAAAGGAACTCATCAGGACAGCACCTGTGTGCTAATTGTAGTCTGCCTAGAATTGGACTTTTAAGAGTTGGTTCAAAATTGCATTTGGAGCAAGATAAGAAAATAAAACATGTTTATAACTTGTCCATCAGCCACATGCACCTTTTTGATTAGTTTTAAACTACCTCATAGCTGAATCATAGTGTTAATCTTACCTTTAAGTTTTTCTGTGTCTTAGACTTTCTGAAAGACGTTTATTTTGATCTGAATTTCTCAGAAAATCACCTCTAATTTTTTTCTGATTGGAGACCTGAATCTCCACAATGCTGTGATGGGGACATGATGCACCCCAAGTACTATAATAAGAGCTAGAGTCCTGGGCTCTTACTTGTCCTGTTTAACATTGACTTAGATAATTCCACTTAACACTTAGGATTCTATCAAAACTGACATGTCAGGAGTTAAAAACAATTCTTTTATTTTGATTTCCCAGTAGTCCTGCCATCTGCTTGTCTAGTTTTGCATACTGGGAGCTGATTACCAAAGAGAGTTAGCACTTGGCATATGCTTTAGATGTCAAGAATTCCCTAGATCTGTTTCCTTCCTTCCCTAGGATACTTACTGCCATTACTTCTTTAACTTATATGCCCTAATGAGTACTGGAAGGGAAATTTAATGTTTTCTTAAAATCTTCAGTGCTTGGACCTTTGTAAAAGTACTCTAATTTATTTGGCATTTGATACTCCAAAAGGGATAAAGAAAACCCTGAACAATAGTAATGTCCATGAAGATTTGTATTTACCAATAAAAATAAGCTCACGAATTTTAATGATTAAACACTAGGTATTTGAATTTGTCAAATTACCCCCCCCACACACACATGCTGTTCTTTGTTATAAAAGGTTTTTAAGTATGTAGGACTGTTTCTCCCTAAAGTAAAATGAGCAGCTGTTCCTTCTTTTATTTCAGAAAAAAAATCACCATAGTAAAGTTTATTGTGTTTTCTTTCCCAAAGAGAATATAAATGGTATCTTTTCTTAGTGTGTGCTTGGAGATGGCTAGTATATGAATGTTGGAGCTCTTTTTTAACTTCCAGCACTGACAAAAATTTCAAGCACTTCCTACTAGTTTCAACGTGAACATCTTTATTTGTATGGCCTTCTTGATAATTTATTCTCTAGCAAACCTCTGCATTGAAGTTGCAAGTTTTCCATGAAACCTCTCTTTTCTAAAAACACTTCCATGTGGCTTACTGTAATGATTACTGGTATCCATACTTTTTTGGGGGGGAGGGGTCCAGTCGTGGGGCCTGAACTCTGGGCCTGGGCGCTGTCCCTCAGCTCTTCAGCTCAAGGCAAGCACTCTACCACTGAGCCACCTTCCCAGCCCCGAGGTATCCATACTTTTGGATAACTCCTTCCATATGTCATGACTCTTGGCTAGCCAATTGCTTTGGTAATGGGTAGTTGGCAAATGTGACACAAACAGCTTGGGAAGAGTTTGTGTACTTCAGTTGCCACTATTTTGCTGCTTTTTGGAACCCTCACACCAGTATGGGAAGAAGCTTGGTGAAGCCTATTCACATGTGTATTCAGAGCAGAGCTAACCCATCCCAGCAGAGGCCTTTCTACATCAACCCCACATGTGAGTGTGGTCAGCCTTCGCTATGTGAGAAAATGATGTTTATGCTACAGGTCGCTAACTTTATGACACAACATATGTTGACACACACCTCTCATACACCAACATCTGCTCTTAGCCTCTAAATATTTTTTTCTTATAATCTTAGGGTTTCCACAATTCTCTACTCACCATTCGCTTTCTTTCTCTCTCATCATCTATCACTTATTTCGTTTTATCTAAGTAACAATTAGAAAATATTTCAGAGGTCTTTTTTAGTTATTTACTTATGGCTAGAGAGTACAATAAATTTCTTATCCACATTATTTTCACCAATATCACCATCACCTGTTTTGTCAATATTTTGTGTATTGACATTGTATTGCTGTATTAATTCAATATAATTTCCCATCAAGAGAAGAGAAGCATAGAATAAGGCAGGGAAGCTGCATAGTTGTAGAAAAAAGGAGATGATTCCTGTCCTGTTACCCTAGCAACAGGCACTGGAAAGGCCAGGGCTCCATACACATCCTGTTACCCTGACAACAGGTCATACAGGGCATGGGAAGGCCCAGTTCCTAGTCTTCTAGGACTCTTCTTTGCAACCATAAAAAGAAAGGACAAAGGAGTGTTGGATCTTATTCTTCCTTAGCAATATATTTCTCCTGTTATTCAAATCATGCAATAGTACATTTTCATTTACTTCCTAAATTCTTGTGATTGAGGCTACAGAAGACTCCTAGTTTATATGAAACAAAGTTTACTATGCTCTTGTACTTGGGATGATTTTATAAAGAACATTTTGTTAATACTTGGTGCCAATGTTTCATATTTTCTATGATGGTTTTAAAGTGATTTTTAATAAGTTTTTTATTATGAAAATATCATACAGAGGGGTTACTAATACATGAGCAAGGTAATGACCAATAGACACATGAAAAAATGCTCAACCTCTCTAGCCATAAAAGAAATGCAAATCAAAACAACATTGAGATACCACCTCACCCCAGTTAGAATGGCTATAATCAGGAACTCTAATAACAACAGATGCTGGAGGGGATGTGGACAGAAGGGAACCCTACTGCATTGTTGGTGGAAGTGTAAACTTGTTCAACCACTTTGGAAAGTAGTATGGAGCTTCCTCAAAAGACTCCACATAGGGCTGGGAAGGTGGCTCAGTGGTAGAGTGCTTGCCTTGCATGCCTGAGGCCCTGGGTTCAATTCCTCAGCACCACATAAGTAAAAAGAAAAAAGCCGGAAGTGGTGCTGTGGCTCAAGTGGTAGAGCACTAGCTTTAAGCTGAAGAGCTGAGGGACAGCGCCCAGGCCCAGAGTTCAGGCCCCACGACCGGACCCAAAAAAAAAAAAAGACTCCACATAGAGCTCCCCTATGACCTAGCAATCCCACTTTTGGGCATTTACCTGAATGATCACAAACAAGACCATACTAAGGCTACCAGCACAACTCTGTTTATTGCAGCATTATTTACCATAGCTAAGATATGGAACCAACCCAAATGCCCCTCAGTAGATGAATGGATCAAGAAAATGTGGTATATATGCACAATAGACTTCTATACCTCTATCAGAAAGAATGACATTGCCCCATTTGTTAGGAAATGGAAAGACTTGGAAAAATTATATTAAAGTGATTTTTAAATTAAAAAATCATGCAATAGAAGATTATCTTTCCAGATGGAGGATTTGGTAAGAAAAGTGTGACCGATTGCTTCATTCATGAGTTCAAAGAAGCATTTTCTAATTATCTGGTAAGTTCAAGGGAATGGATGATGATAGGAAAAAAATGAGGAGAGAAGAGAAAGATTTGTAGATAGAACAGATTGTGAAGACTAGTGAAGAAGGATAAGAACAATTTATCAGCTGAGCTAGACTTTCGCTGTGTGTAACTTAACCACCTTAGTTAGGCTTAACAAAATTTTAGGGTTCATTGCAGAGTCATGTCTCTGAAATTGCTGCTATTTGGATACCTTAATTTTGTGAGTAGACAATGCATTATTAACCTTCATAAAATGATTTCATGTTATAAAAAATTATCAACTTAGCCCTCAGTTCAGTACAGTTTTCTGTTTGATAATCCATATTCAGAATCATTTTATTTCCTGTTTCTTATTACAGAGAATTGATAAGAAGGCAATCTGATAAATTTCCCCTTCTTTTCTCCTTGACCTAAATCAATTTGTATGATTATACAAAAAATACTATTGAGCTTTACTTGTGATGCTATGTTTCCTTATCTTCGTAATTTATGGTTTGTATACAATACTGACACGTACCATTCTTCTATAACAATCCACAACAGTTTCCTTGGGGTTAGGAATATGTCTTAGTTGGTAGAATGCTAGCCAATGAGCAAAAGCATCAGGTACTGAGTTTGGGTTATAGGCTTTGACCACCGCCCCCTACAAAAAAAGAAAAAGAAATAACCTTCTTGTAAATTATAATCTTCTCATGTTTGGTTTAAAAAGGTGAACAAATGCAACAGTCATCCTCACTATATGTTGAAAATGAACTATACAATTTGTGGGGGAGGGAGCTCAGGAGGGAAAAACAGAGAAAATGAGGGAAGAAGTGATATTGTTGAAAAAGTAATGTACTCATTTCCTGACTTACATAACTGTAACCCCTTTACAATAAAAACAAAAAATAGAGTAACAGTTTTGAGTTCTGTGCTTAGGTTCTATTCAATATTTTGTGAAGAGAATTATTGGCAAAGTATTCTCCCCTAAAACAGAAATAGGAATTCTAAACAGTAAAGTTTTAATTAAATTGAATTGAAAAGGAGGCTGAGATCTGAGGATCACAGTTCAGACATAATCTGGGCAGACTCATATCTCCAACTAACCACCAGAAAGATAGAAGTGCAGCTGTGGCTGTAAGTGACAAAGCTGTAGCCTTGAGTGAAAAAAACTCAGGGACAGTGCACAGGACCTGAGTTCAAGCCCCATGACTGACAACAACAAAAGAAGATGGAGGAGGAGGCGGAGGAGGGGGCGGAGGCAGCAGCTAGATTGTGAAGAGGAAGTATTTTTGAGAGACTAATTATGTCAAAACTAAATGCCTAAAAGACCAAGTGGGAAAATTGAGGCTTAATCAAAGTATCTTTAAATTCAGAGAAATGCTTCAGATTATCTGAAATGATATTATATTACTCTTCTAGGTATTTAAATTGACTTTTACCTATTTGCTTAATTATCCTGCCTCCTTGTTACTTTGGGAAGAGGTAGAACTCTTGTGTACCTTATTGAGTCTTTTGTGCCCAACATGGTAGATGTTGTAAAGTAAGAACTTCGTAACAGCTCAGTGTAACAGAGAACAGTAACCAGGCCATATATTACCACTTTACCGTAAAATGACAGAACCAGTAAAAGTGATAATAGTTTAGCAGCAACATAAATGCTGGATGAAGGGTCAACAAGTCCGAGGAATATCTTTGAGCTGCTTCTGGAGAAACAGAGAATAAACTATCAGAAAAATCTGACCTGTAGAGATTATTGAGAATGCTACTGCAGATGTCACATGGGAATGATACATACAGAAAATGTCAAAACAACAACAAAAATTAAGCTTTGTCCAATGGAACTTAGATTGGTAGAAGGTTTGCTGGAAGGGATGAAAATCACACAGGGAGCAAATCCTTCAATAAATGGTAGCTGCTACTGTGGATTACTTTAGGAGTACAGCTATCTATAAAACAGTATGCTTGCTTTTTACTCATTCCTTTGGGGAAAGTCAGGCTTAAGAGAAAAGTTAAACTTTAATACCTATATAGTAGGTATAATACAGAGTAAATCTAAACATTGACTTACTAAAACTCTTGCTCCAAGATTCTAATTTTCTAAATCCAGTGCAACTATAACCAGGAAAACTCAAACTCCTTTTGCATGATGCAGGTCAACAATCAAGATTATGCTGGAAACTTCATAATTAGTTCATGTTCTGTAGGTGTCTTGTGGCCTTGAACCTGGGCAATTCTTGGAGAGTGCAAACTGTGGTGTATGTATACCATGAGAGTTAACTCCACGGAAGTTTCTACAGTAATGAGTCAGGCAGAAAGAGGTAACTTGATTGATCTTGGAGGCATCAGGCTAAATACTTCACTATTTGTAGCTAGGCTACAGTTTATGGTTTACTGCTAAATTGAACATTAATCTTCTGCTTCAAAGAGAAACTTGCAACTACAAAGCAAGTTTGCCTCAAAAATTTTCAAAGTAATTGAACAGTGACTTTTTAAAAAACAGTTCTTGACTTTCATTTTTATCAGACAGTCAAACTCAAGGTGTGTAACAAGGTTTGAACTAAAGCCAACATTTTCAAATTGACATTTAAATTTTTGTTCCCTGACTTCCTGCAATCATGTGAATTATATTTCAGTTAGGGATACATGTTTCAAAAATTTGTATTAAAAGCTGTTTCTCTCTAAAAGATAATCTGTCTATATGGAATCGTGGATTAAGGAGCTCATATGTGGTTTATGACTGAGAATGTGTGAAATGAAATTCACAACCAAAATTATAATATACATTTTAAGGGATTGAAATATTCTCAGGACTATATTCATTAATGACTTTTAATATATATTTTCTCTTTTTTACATGAGGTAATTGTTTTACTTCTTTAGCATAAACTGGTTGCTAAGTAAGAATTATTACTGCAAAATTATTTACCTTTATACTTATATATATTTGCATACTAAATTTGATATATATATATATATATATATATATATATATATATATATATATATATATATATATCATGGGGCTTGAACTCTGGGCTTGGGTGCTGTCCCTCAGCCCAAGACAAGTGCTCTACCACCTGAGCCACAGCACCACTTCCAGCTTTCTAGTGGTTTATTGGAGATAAGAGTCTTATGGACTTTCTTGCCCAGGCTGGCTTTGAATCATGATCCTCAGATCTCAGCCTCCTCACTACAGGCGTGAGCCAACAGGTGCCCAGCAATATGTACTTTTTAAAAGATAAATTGGTGGATTTACTGATAGTACCTGAGAAATTAAGAAATAGTTTAAAATCACTTGAGCACTTTGGAATTAGAAATGTGTTACCAAGTCATCTATGCTTTGTTTTCTTTCTTTGTGCTGGTCCTGGACTTGGATTCAGGACCTGAGCACTGTCTCTGAGCTTTTTTTGCTCCAGAGCCACTGCTTCACTTTTGGCTTTTTGGTGGCTAATTGGAGATATGAGTCTCATGGAATTTCCACTTCAGGCTGCCTTCAAACCATGATCCTCAGATCTCAGTCTTCGAGTAGATAGAATTAAGTGTGAGCCACTGGGGTGCTCAGCAAATTATCTTAAACTCTTCAGAAAGAGGAAGTATTTAAGTTCACAATAAATTGATAAATTCAGGTTATTTTGTTAAGTACATGTCTTGTGGCATAGAAATAAACACTAATTATACAGTGTGAGTCACAGTTTGATAATCTTAGTCACTGATTACAGCTAACTTAAGAATGAGAGTCATTAAAGAAAGTTTAACCTAAGATCATCCAGACTATACTGACACTTGCAAAAATGTTGGGATATTTTATAAAATGGGATTAATATTATTTCAAGCTCAGTTGAGTTAATGGAAGTTATTTTTTCTTGTTCATTCAACAAATATTCATTTATTGGTCTTATGGAGAGAGTTCCTACATTATTCTAGGAATCAGAGATACAATGATAAGCATGATAGAATTTTAGAATACCTACTTGACATTCAAGTGATCTTAACAAATATATAGATGTCTAAGTCCTACCTACCTGCATTTTAATTTTGAGATAGTAAATTAATACATGTATCATAGCCCCAGAGGAAATCTCTAGGAGTGAAACTTGGAGCTGTTGAAGAGACAAGGTTTAGGCCCTCAGAAAAGGTAACATTTTCAGTTCAGGAAAGAGAGAAAATAAAGAAGAGAGCTGAGGAGTTGCCAGTGTGTCACAGCATCCTGAAAGGCAAAAGAAGAATTTTTCAAGAAAGGAGAGCATGTGTCAAATGTTTCAGAGAGGTCATGTAACATGGACTGAGGATTGGCTATTGATATTTGAGGACATCTTTAGCTATTGATATTGATGAGGTCTTCAGCAATCTAGGCAAAACATTCTAAATGAATTGTGGGAACAAAAATCCTTCCAGGAGTAATAACAAGAGAGGACTGGAGAAGAAGAAGTAGGCTAAATGCATTACAGCTAACTTTGTAATGCATTCTGTAAAACGAGTCATAAAGGTAAGTGGCAGAAGCTGGGCATGACTGTAATCTTAGCTTTTGGATGCTAAGGTAGGAGAATCCTGTGTTTCAGTCCAGTTTGGCCTACAGAGTAAGATCCTGTTTCAAAAACCCAAATCAAATGAAAACAAAGATCAGGGCATATGATTAGTGATTTCTATCAGGAATACCGACTGGAAAGAGTCTAGAAAATTAAAAAAAACTAATGGCAAAGAAAGAAAGTGAGACAGAGAGAGAATAAGAGGAGGACAGAATGGGACCATTTCTAAGTAGATAGATGACAACTGGGTGATTTTTGTATTTTTAGTAAAGTGAAAGGAGAGGTTGTGTACAGAGAGTGAGCAAGGGAGATGGGGAGTGGCATGTGCAGAGGGAAGGAAAGGTGGAAATGTGTCAGCCGCAGGGCTGAGCAGGGCTCAGCCCACCAGGTGCCCTGCTGCCTCCAGGTGGGTGCAGAGCAAATGCAACGCCAGCTTTACACAGCTCATATATTGTCGGAAAATCTAAGTACAGTGGGTAAAGGGAGGGGAACTGGCCTTTAGGGCCTCTAAAAGACTTCAACCTTAACAGAATGTGAGATCTAAGTTGAGTAAAGAAAGATGTAAAGACGAGGGTATGAAAATGGATGGTGAAGAAGGAGTTAACGATTTCCTGTATGGGGACTCTAGGGTCAGACTTTTTGTTCTTCTTGAAGAAAGTAATTATACAACTAATACATATGTGTAGACCAGCTTACACAAGAGATACATTTTACAAAATGAATATATATTCATATAGGCAACTTTATTTTTTAACTTTGTAGATGTCTGTGAGCATCTTTGCATTTCGTTACTAGGTTGTTTTTTTCCTCTCCAAAACAGAAGAGGTTGTTAAAAGCATGGCCATTCCTGCAAAGTAAACAAAGCTGGTAGATCTAATTTTAGGATGATTTTTCCTTGACAACAGCCTTTTGAATATTACCTATATGACAATGAAAATTGACTGCAGAAAGTGATGGGACCATGCTTGGTCAAAGAAATTAAATCCCTTTTTACATTTGAATTTCTCTGTGTTAGGAAAAACGAGAAAGAGGCTTTCCTATCATGTGCTCCTGGTGACAAAGCATGGAGAATTTCAATGGAAGGATCAGTAGCTCCAGTGTACATGCGCAATGAAGGGCCACTGTGAAGGACGGTTTGAACCACATGATGTGGAGATTGCTTCCTTGCATGAGAGCTGGTGTTCTCTTACCAGTCATAATGACTTCCCCTGACCTAAAAGAGACTTTTAAGTTCCCTCTACTAAGTCTTTACATGCTAAGCAATCATCAGTTGTCCCTTTTAAAGAGAATTTTGTTAAAGGGAATAAATTTTACTTGGATTGAGGTTTATATAACAATGTAGTCACACACAAAATACTTATATATATATATATAATTATGTAATATATAAACATATATATAATTATGTAATTTGATGTAAGTGCAACTGCTATTCAATAATATTGTGATAGAGATGAGAAAAGTAAAACTTTCTCATTTTTAAAAAATTTATCACAATGTCATCATAAGAAGAATTTGGGGAGTCATGATATTTAGGGATTATAGAAAAGGTCACTTGCAAATAGATTTTTTCCCCACCTATTTCTGGTGTTTAAGGAATTGAATTCTCAAGCTGGGAGCTGGTGGCTCACGCCTGTAATCCTAGCTATTCAGGAGGCTGAGATCTGAGGATCGCAGTTCAAAGCCAGCACGAACAGGAAAGTCCATGAGACTCTGATCTCCAATAAACCACTCAGAAAACCAGAAGTGGTGCTGTGGCTCAAGCTGCAGAGCACGTGCCTTGAGCTGAAGAGCTGAGAGACAGCGTCTAGGCCCAGAGTTTAAGCCCCACGACTGACCAAAATAACAAAACAAAACCAAACAAAAAACAAAGAAATTGAATTCTTTTTATGAAATAAACTTGTCAATACATAACTTATATCAATATATTAAATTTTGCCTTTTGAAAATTTTGCCCACTTTTTGTTGCTGTTGATGGAAGCCCGATCCTCTCATCTGCATATAAACGTAAGCAAGTGTTAGAGCAAGTGTTCTACCACTGAGATACATGCTTAGCCCCATACGTTGGAGTTATAATTTGGCATTGCAGGGTTTCTCTTATTTGGCAGCAAATACCAGGTTATGTACCCCCAAATATTTTATTAAAAGCAAATATTCCTTTATTTCTCTATATAACAGTCTAGAAGGCTGACATAGGAAACAGGAAAGAAGGAAATAGACTTGTTTCAAATTCCTTTATCATTTATATATATATATATAAATCTATCTATATATATATATATATATATATATGGATTTATGGATTTATAGAGTAGAATCTGATCATTTTATACATGTGTAGAATGTGAAATGACCAAATTAGAATAATTAGCATTAAACATTTATTTCTGTAGAGATTCTTGAAACCCATCTCTTCTCGTTCTTTACAAACCATAATGAATTGTTTGGACTATAGTCACCATGCTGGGCTCTCGGACATTAATGCTCACTGATATTATATGTAACTGTGTTTTAGTGCCTGTTACCTCGGCCTCTTTTTTTTTTTTTTTGTTGGTACTAGTCCAGGACTTGACCTCAGGTCCTGGGAGCTGTTGCTGAGCTTTTTGCTCAAGGCTAGTGCTCTACCACTTTAGCCACACCTCCATTTCCAGCTTTTTCTGCATAGTTTAGTGGAGATAAGTGTCCCATGGTCTTTTTTTGCTCAGGACTGGTTTTGAATACCAATTCTCAGATCTCAGCCTCCTGAGTAGCTAGGATTACAGGCGTGAGCCACCAGGCGCATTACTCCAACATCCTTTTATCCTTACTCCTTGCTCCTTTTCTAGGCATCTTGTGATCACTTTTCTACATCTATGAAATCTACTATTTTAGCTTTCCCACACAAATGAGAACAGGTGGCACACATCTCTAATGCTGGCTTAAGAATGTCATCCAGGTTGTTGCAAATGGCACTATGCATTCTTTTCTATGGCAGAACAACATTCCATTGTGTGTAGATACTGTATTTTCTTTCTTCATTCATCTGTCAACAGGCACCTCGGTCGATGGCACATCTTGGTTATTGTGACTACATAATCAGGGGAGCACTGGTATCTCTCATGTAGCCAATTCCTCCTGGGGCTGAGGGTGGAGAGATTTGAGGCTGTTGGCTGTTTTCCAGCCCCCAGGAGGCCTAGCAATTCAAGGTGTCCAGAGTAATTCTTGCAATTCTAAGATGTTTTGTGGGAAGTCTCCATAGGTAATACTGTTTATTTTATCATGGGTAAATTCATTTTCTTTCTCCATCCTTGGTGTTCTTCTCTCCTGCTGTTCTTCCCCTTGAGGATTGGACTGGATATTATCTAGCACTGCATGACTCCTCTTTATTTTGCTGTCAAAGCTGTACTTGAATGTCCCAAATTGCCAATCATATATTTTAGCTAGGTCTTGAAAGAAATAGAAATTTGACTCCCCTGGTACTAATTCTTTTCATCGCAGCACTCATTTTCTGTCAAAAAAGTCTCATTTCTATTAAAGCAAGACAGTAATACCCAGAAGACAATGAAGGCAGGAGATCTCCAACTTTTGAGATTAACTAACTCTGCTTCATGAGACATCAATGTTTTATCATTTAATTTTCTACCTGCATTTATAGCTATTTTATAACAATAATTATATGTAGTTTTCTCTTTATTTTAATTTTTTTAATTTAATTTTTGATGTCAGTACTAAGGTGAATTAGGGCCTGGCAACTCTCCCTTAGGTTTTTTTCTGCTCAACATTGGTGCTCTAACACTTCAACCACAGCTCCACTTTTGGATTTTTGCTGTTTAATTGGAGATAGGATTCTTATGGATTTGTCTGCCCCGGCTGGCTTTGAACTGCAATCCTCAGATCTTAGCCTCCTAAGTATCCAGGATTGTAGGCATATACCACCAGTGCCTAGACTCTCACTTCGCTTTTTAAAAATACATTTTTAATTGTAAAAATAGTGCACAGAGGGGTTATAGTTACATGAGTAAGGTAATGAGTACATTTCCCATTGAACATTGTTACCTCCTCCTTTGTTTTTCTCCTGCTATCCCTTCCCTCCCCACCTCCTTACCTCCTCCCTCCCTTCCCCCCACAAGTTGTACAGTTTGTTTTCAACAGTGTCTTGTACATTTCATTGTTACAATGGGTCAACCTGTATCCTTACTTCAGCATTTTGTTTTTTCCCTTCCCCTCCCACAATTAGAAAAGTATATATACAAGATGCAGGGCACTGGAATCAAATACAGTGAAAACAGGTTACACTATGGGGGACGAACATACAAAAGAAACAAATAAATCACATAGTACATTATAAGTACATTAAAAACAATAGCAAAAAAACCACTTGTGTCTCTGTCTTGGGGTTCATTTCGCATAACATCGTCTTATATGGTCATATGTACATAGCTTTTGACCTTTTCTGCTTGTCCAAGGCATTACTTAATGATCACATACAGCTTGGATGAAAGTTCAGGATTTCAGACAAAGCTCTGTGCACCCATCTCTTGATATATCTTCCTCTCACTCCAGCCCAAGTCGATTGCATCACAATTCATCAGTGTTTGGTGTTTACAGTATTATATCTGAATGGATTTCACTTCGGAGACAAATCATGCACACTCATGGAAGCAATTTCTGGTTTCTCCTTTGAAGGATTAGTTTCTTGGCCTCAGATAGTATATACCTATCACCAAATCTTTCCAGTTCACTAAAAGAATGATAATATACCTGTACTTTATTTTCTATACTTTTATGTTTATCATGTGCTTTCTCTGTTTTGTGATCATTTATAAGCTTTTGTCACCATCCAGAGTCTTTCTCCAGAGCTATTTAGAGGAGATTAATCTAACTTCCTGTCTAGGTTGTTTAAATATTATTGAGTCCCATTCTTTCCTTAGGAAAGAAATTGATTTATATCACTAATTATATTGTGATTGCGTATGTGTAGTGTAGTAGCTTGTCTCTCTCACCTCTGTGGTTTAATTTCATGAGAGAATAAACATCTAATCTCTCAATGTGATACAGGAGTGGCAATGCCTAGGTGAAAAATGAAGGTCCACCTACTCTTTGTGTAGACTTTCAACCAAACTCAGACTTTATTTCTGTTCTGATTCTCCAAGTACAATACTTGGTACTTACAGTTCTTTTATCTTTTCAAGGATTTCAAGCCTAACTTTTGCTTCTAGCTGTCTGTTATCATTTGCCAAGATTTCCCCTCTTCCATCTATGTTGCCAACTTTCCAAAATGAATGGATTCTGTTATATCTTCTTACTTTCTTTCCTATTTACTTTGTTCTTTTGAGAAATGCATATTTTAGTATCATATTTTAATATTTTTACTGGTATGCTAATGGAAATTTGGAGATAAGAATAAACATGGGTCCATGGTTAAAAAAGATAAACTTAAGGATTTTCAATAAGTTAAATTTAATTTATTTTATATTTTCACTTTGTCTTTAAAAACTTTGTGAGGTAAGATCCCATACTAAGTCCTATCATCATAGGTGGCCATATTAAAGGAATTGCATGTTACAGGGTTCAGTGATGAAGTGGAAACCATTAAGAGGGATTAGATGTTCACGCAATTTCTGGAATGCTTGTGAGAACTGGAAGTAGAGAACTACCACCGAAATAGCAAGTTCAAATCTCAGCCCCAGAGCTGAGATTCGGAGCGGGTATCTAGCCTAGGTGGCTGGTGTCACTCTTGCTGTTTCTGCTGCCTCTAGTTGCTCTTCAGACGGAGATGGAATCCAGCCAATGCAGCTGTCTAGCAGCCTCACTTGTCAGCCCAAATCAGTAGCACGAAAATGGATCCTTCTCAATTTGCCTTCCAAGTACTTTGTGACTGCTTTCAATTGACATTACCTAATTCACACCTAGAATCTTGGCTAGTGTTGCTGGAACATGTAGACTTTGCAAATAGAATGCATCAGTCTAAGTATCAACCATAGCATCACAGCTGGTCTGTGACAGAACTAGAACCAGATTCCAGTATTTTTCCTCTGCAGTTCCTCCCACCAATTTATATATATATATATATATATATATATATATATATATATATGTATATATATGTATATATATGTATGTATGTATGTATATATATGTATGTATATATATATATATATATATATATATTACCTTAAAATTTGTTGTCAAAATGGAAAAATTATCTAAATCACAGTAATAGTGTCCTTGACATTTTCAGTCTTCTGTTTTCAGGAACCTTTGGTAAAATCTAAATGCAAAGCTGTTATGATTCTCACTGCCGAATATGTGAACCTATGTTATACATTGAGCATTAAACTAGGCCACATGAGGGAAACAAAAATAAAATGATAGGAACTTTTCTTATGGTGCAGAAAACACTTAAGTGGTGTGTGTTGGGAACTTTATATTCATTTCCCATTAAGTCTCCATAGAACTTTGTGAGATGGTAGTGAATAGCAGTAGTAGTTTGAATAGCAGCAAACTGGCACTCAAAGCTGGGAAACATGCTGACATTGGACTGTGGAATGGGACTTAAGTAGTGTGCTTCTTTCTTTGTATCAGGCTGGCTCTTCAGGAGATAGGAGATGAACTGTGATAAAAGGCAAATTGGGATGGAGAAAAGGGTAGGACAAATGTCCCAAAGTCAAATTCTCTCAAGGTCGAGACTGAGGGGGTGCATTGGGTAAGGCTGCTGTCTTTAAGTTATCTTTTGTCTCTTAGGAAGGAAGCCTCTTGGTCCAGGCTATGAGTACACATGGTCTATATACTCTGATTATAAAATGCTAGTAAACAAAACACAGCTTTAAAAATCCCTGATTATGTCAACACAGTGAAGACCAAGGAAAACCTATATGCTAAAATGAGATTCTATTTTGGCTCTGGTGAGGCACTCATCAAAAGACCAAGAACAAGGCAAAGGAGTTCAATCAGAAAAAGAAGTGGGTGCAAAATGGATTATCCATTGAAAGGGAAGATTCCTGCTTTATTCAAAGAGAGAAGAGTCCATGGGGAGGGACATTTACCACTCCCCTCAAATGGCAAAAAATGTGACTGGAATTGCCTTTGTTTGTCAGCAAGGACAATGGTGACCAGGGACATGTGTTCTCTTGCAGCCAGGTGGACCCTTAGAAATAGGCCAACCCAGTCCAATTCAGAAAAGAACCTGCCTTAGATGATTGCATGGAAGTCTAGAGCAACTCTCTTGCTAGACTGAACCAGTGGAGCTGAGGATGAGAGAGTGCAAGTGTCACCTGCTGAAGGGAACTGTGGTCAAGGTACTGTAGCAGGAGAGCTCCCCAAATCCTGTGTGAAGGGAAACCCTACCAGGTAATTCTGCTTCTAGAAGAAGCCAATGCACAAACCCTCATACTTCTTTCCCTTTGGGGCTCAGTAAGGGAGAACATTGGTGAGGAAGAAAATTTTAACTGGAAACAGGTCTGAGCTTGGGTTTGGGAAGGGTGAGGCTGGAAGAATGGTATTCTGACTTACACTGACTGTTGGGCATTTCAACTCTGAAAGAAGGCTTGTTTAACGATGGAGAGATACTAGAATACCTGTGGGTGCTGGATTTCATCTAGCAGTGCTAACAAAGAAATCCCAGGGGGTGGATGGATGTGGACAATGGGGAAAGAAAAAATAAAACATTCCTCATCAACCAGCATGCTTTCTAAGCACTTGCATGGGTTCACGTATTTACAGGTTTAGTCACATGTTTACAAACTTATTCCTCTCTGACATTGGGAAAAATTGTGGGCTCTTCAATTTCAGCGTTGGGTAGACAGAAGAGATGAGTTTAGGTTGAGAAAATAGGATTAATTATGTTAGGCAACAAAAGAGATAAAGCTTTCTTCCTAAACAGTTTGTATTTTGTTTTTTGTCTTTTTTTTCTTTGTAGAAAGAAATGTGCCCTTATGACACATTTTGATGAGTGGGCAAAATCAACAGTTCTAAAACATTTAGATAATACAGAATTACCTTCGCTTATGAGATGTTTAAAGACATTCATTTTTCTTCAAGTGAGAATGCAGGACAATTTTGTACATTTCTTTAAAGTCCAATGCAATAGATGTTTTATAATATAATTTTCCAAAGACATTTCAGGTCACCAAATTAAGGAACATTATTATTCTCTGAACTATTCAAGTAATATTATCTGGGATTTGTTGAAAAGAAGTATGAACTACACTGCAAAAGTTCATCCAGAAAGTCCACTTGTAGTTTAAACGTTTGTGACAGCTAAGGGGATGGGGGAACATTTGTTACATATGACAAGGAATACTTACCCTAATTGGCAATAGTTTTGTTTTCTTTGAGTTGTGGTTGTGTTATGCTATTTGGGGCTTGTATAGCTGTTGCTGCAAATAGGATGTTAGCACAAAGTAAATGTCTTAGACAATAAAGAAAGTGTGCTTGAAAACCCTGCTGGTTCTCTGCTCTTAGTAGCTGCTGTAATAGAGCCCAGAAGCCTTGCTGTCAAACTCTTGCATTATCATTCAAAACCTGGTAATTATGGAGTTCTCCACATAGTAGTGTATGTTAATAACAAAGGTGGCACTAATGACATTCTGGCATATAGATATATCTTGTCATAGATAGTCTTTGCAAATCAGACTTAAAAACATGTTTCCCATCCATAATCAAAATAATTGATTAACATTGTTTAGAAACATACACAGTAAATAAGTTTGTAGTGTTCCAAAACATATGATAGAAAAATTAATTCCTCGAGCGCATTCATTTTATCTTTCTTTGACTCCCTCTCTGTCTCTGTCTATATCTCCATTTTTATCTTGATCTCTGTATATCCATGTCTTTCTAAATATCTTGTTCTATGGTAATTTTAAGATCACATAGATACAACTTGTAATTCTATAACCTAAACCATTTACAGCTAGTAGAAAAATACAACTTTATTAAGTTTGAGAGAATCTTACTATTATTACAAATTTTATGAAAGATTAAGATTTGAAAGACAAAAGGTATAAACAGATATTTTTACCATTCATCATTCATTCTCATTCACACATTGAATAAAATGTTCAAAGTTTAACATAGTATAGAACTTCAGACTTGCTCTTTTAGATGGATAAAAGGCAAATATTTGTAAACATTGAAAGTGGGGCATTTACAAATTCATATGACAGCTAGAGTATAACAGAGTTGCTAGTAGTGCAAATAATTATAGCAATTTTTTAATATTGTATGAAATATGAAATGGACTGAAAGGAGTAAACCTGTGTTTTTTAAATTTAAATTTTAATTTTTTGTGAACATACTGTAGAGGGGTTACAATTACATGGGCAAGATAATGAGTACATTTCTTATCAAGCATTGCAGCCTCCTCCTTTGTTTAAACCTGTGTTTTTATAGTCAATACTGGAAATCATTGGCTAAAGAATCTAATAACATATCTAAAGTGACTGAACATGGTTAGCCACATTGACATTGGGAAAGCAAAGCACAATGCTAGGAAATGACTAGACTGGACTTCAAAACTGGGGATGAACCTCAAGTCATGGTGATAATGATAACGATTATGAGAGTAGGGTCACAGATATTTATGTCCACTGAATCACCTGGTTCTGTGCTTCTGGGCTTTTTGTGAGTCTAAATATCATGGGTATGGAGAACATGAAGGAGGACCTTCTTCAATTTCTTGTGGAAGGAAGCAGAGATCAAGACAGGAAGGGGCCAGGCACATGATTGGCTCAAGAGCTTCTCCCAGTGGTCTGCTTCCTCCATCTTGACTCTACAACCTAAAGTTCCTAGAAACTGCCAAATACCTTTACCACATGGTATCTAGGTTTTAATACATGAGCCTTGGGGAACATTTTATATTCAAATTATCATACTGTTATATTTTACACACATGTGTATATATTTGTGTGTATGTACATACACACATATATGTATACCTATGTATAGTATATATGTACATAAACCTTGGAACTTGGTATCTGATGTTTGTTTTCATTGCATCTTATTCATTGTTATTATATTTGTATGTATACATATGTATATATGTTTTATATATATGCATATATAATATTACACTTTAAATTGACACCTTGAGTTAGGCTTACTCCTGACTGTTACTAGGCGATTCTGTTTGTTCTGTTTAGGGCTGACATAGATAAGCGGTGAGAAGCAGCTTTTGCCCATATATTTTTCCCTAGGACATCTTTCTAGAAGTAGGTGTGGTGGATGGGCCAAATCTAAATTTCAAAAGACCAGCAATTTCATCACTGTGTTGACTTTTCTTACCTTAAATGTATACTCAGGAAGCAACACTACTCAATTATCCAGATATCTGCTGCCTTCTCTGTAGCTATCAATGATTATTGTAAGCCTTCTCTTGTCCCCTCAAATTCAGATGCCTCTTTTCTCCTTGTTTCTGTCTCTAAAGGAAGACTTGTCCCCCTTTTGTCCATGTCTACAAATCCCCTCATCTCTGCCCCCACATGCCCAGCCTTATCTCCTGCTCTGATAAATGTGTCATCAGTCCATTCCCCTTTGGTATACTAATGCATATTGTCACTCGAGCACATCAATGCTATATTTCCACCAGCTCCAATCTGCATTTTTCTCTCTCCAGTATAATTCTGATGAGTAGACAACAAACCGTAACATTTCTGGATTAGAAAACCCCCCCAAAATGTCATGTGAACTAGAAGTCAGCAATGGTTCTGCCATTTTGATGTTGTTTATGAAGCAGGGTGTGAAGCTCGTGGTTACCACTTCAGCATGTACCTCCCCAATGTTAACACTTGATTTCCTTAATGCCAGATGCAGGCTGGAGCACTGGCACTGGGGCTGAGAAGGTGAGGGATGTACTTAGCAACTCCTAGTGTTGTCAGTATTCTGAATAATTCCTCTTCTGTAAGAGAAGGGCTATGGGATTCTAGATGCTCATCACTGTGTTCTTCCCCCAGTTTCCTTATTATCTTGAAAATTATTTTAAAGTTTATTGATTTTTTTGTTTAGTTTTTATTTGTGAGGTGCTTTATCTTATCAAAATTACATCATATAATACTTTCATGAGGCTTTACTGAAAACTCATTACCTTTCTTTTCTTTATTGAGGCTTGTAAAAATGATTTTTAAATTTTATTTATATTCAATTAAGTTTTTTGAATTTCTTCTTCTTTTTTTTTTTTTTTTGGTCAGCTGTGAGGCTTGAACTCAGGATCTGGGAACTGTCCCTGAGCTCTTTTGCTCAAACATAGCCCACTACCACTAAAAGCTACAACCACTTCTGGTATTTGAGTGGTTAATTAGAGATCGACTCTCCTGGACTTTGCTGCCCAGGCTGGCATTGAATAGTGATCCTCAGAACTTAGTCTCCTGATTAGCTAGGATTATAGGTGTGAGTCACTAGTGCCTGGCTGGTTGTTTGAATTTCTGAAAAAAAGATTATGTTTGTTTAAGTTTGTCAACTTAACATGGCAAAACTATTTTTGAGAGGGTGCTCAACAGGAAGAAGCAGCTAAAGACATTCAGTTGGAAGATCATGTCACTTCTCTATTTCTGACCATTCACTGGCTCTTTATTTCAGAGTAAAATGGAATATACTTCCCCTCTACTTTCCTGCCTCCAAATTCTTTAACTCCATTTCTCTTCCCTTGTTGCCAGCCCTGTTCATGCTGGCTTCCACAGGCCTCAGAACCTTTGCAAGTATCTTTGCTCTGCCTGATATGTTCTTGCCTGTGACACATACAGGCTACCGTTCTACTTCCTTCAGTATTGTACTCAAATGTGATTTTTGCAGGATGGCTTTCTTTAACCATTTCTTTAACCATTCTGTAGCTCTTTTAGTTTTTTTTGGATAGTACTTTTTATCTTTAATTATTTTACTTTCATTATCCACTGTAATGCAAACTTTGGGAAAGCAATTACTTCCATTTTAGTTCAGATCACTCCATCTCTCCAGGGCACATATGGATCAAGCCTGTGGAGTTGTTGACACAAGCATTTTTTTCTGTTGGATGGATGCATGAATAGCATTTACAAAATCAAATTGTTAAGAATATTATCAAATTGTGTATTAAATAATTTTTGTGTAAGCTGGTTTCATTGCACACTGGTAGACATTGGATGTTATTCATTTATCTCTAATGTATTATTAATTTGGATTTACTTTTCATTTTAGCTTTGGAGACAAGTCTTATGATGTAGCCCAGCGTGGCTTTGAATTTGCAATTGTTCTGCTTTAGCTTACTGAGTACTGGGATTACAAGTATGACCTAGCATTCCCAACTGTATATTATTTTTAACTTTTGCTAATATAGCAGGAAAACAGAATTAAATGGCTTAAAATATGCATGTATTCTGTGTTTTCACTTCACATCTCATGCATAATTCTAAGAAACTTATTATGCATAAGTATGTAGTAAAAGGACGTGGAGATATTACTTTTAATGCTGGGTATGACATTAATGCATAAATTAAATGGGTTTGCACAGTAGAATGTCTAAGTGGAAACTGGCACAAAAAGATACTTGAATAAAACAAATAACATTTCACATTTGCCATTTGACATGGATGCCTCAACTTTTTTCAGGTATTGACTTTTTTTTTCTGTTTCTTGTGACCAGTACTTTGTTTTTCCTTTGATCAGGATATTCAAAGAATTGCAGTTGTGAGGAATACTCTGTGACCTTTGGTAACTTGGCACTGATATAGCGACAGATAGATACATATTCTATATATACATATAGCATATATACATTCATACATATAGCATATATACATATGCTATAGTCAACATGGTTGAACCAAATTGGTTCATCCTACTTAATGTTGGCAGGATACAAATGGTGAATTGTGCCCTCACTCTAACATTTTGACTTGCTAAATGGATTATGTGAATTGATTTTGAAAAAAATTAGAAAAATAATTAGAAAAATTAGAAAAATAATTGTGAATATATATATCTATATATATATATAAAACAAAATTATATGTGTTCCACTCAACTAATATTTTTATTTGATATTTTAAGCCACTGATTAAAATTTACTTATGTTAAAAGAAAATTACCAATACTGGTGTATTCAGATCTTGACACATGAGTTGAATAATTATTTGCTTTTCTGACATTAATTTAATGAACTCCTTTTGAACATATTATGCATGAGCCTTTCTGCTACAGAATGTCTTTCATTATATACTTTCTTAGGAAGCCAGATTCAAATAAAAGATTTGGTTTAGTAATGACAGTTTCAAACAGCTTTATTAAGGTATAATTTACATATTTTAAGATCCATTCATCTAAAATATGTACTTCAATGCTTTCCAGTAAGTTTATAGGTTATACAATTCTTGTTATGATCCACTTTTGCACTCTTCTATTGCTTCAAAAAGTTCTCTGCGTTTATTTTAAGTCATGCTCATAGCCCTCAGACTCTGGCCAAGACAATGTTGGTCTGCTTTCTTGCTCTCTATTGTTCTGCCTGTTGTTTAAAATGCATAAATCATATAATATGGGATCTTTAATGGTTTTGAACTTATGTCATAAGTTCATTCTTATATTGAAATTTTAGTTTATGCTATGCTTTTTTTTTATCCAGATGCCATTTGGTAAACAGGTTTGGACTATGACAGATAATATAGGATTGGTTGTGCATGTGTGTGTGTGTGTGTGTGTGTGTGTGTGTGTGTGTGTGTGTGTGTGTTGTGTGTACGCATGTGCATGTGTCATTACAGAGGCTTGAACTCAGGGCCTAGGTGTTGTTTGAGCTTCTTCACGCAAGACTGACACTCTACAACTTGAGCAATTGTTCCACTTCCAACTCTTTTGGTGGTTATTGGAATTTTATGGCTTTTCTTTCCATGCTGGCTTTTGATTGCAATCCTCAGATTGCAATCCCCAAGTAGCTAGGAGTACCAACAGTGTCTGTCAATAATCCTTTATGAACAGGCATATGCAAGACAATATAAGGGTCTGTGATTTTGATTCTTTTCAGTAGATTCCTAGGATTAGAAGTATACACACAATGGTAAGTCTATGATTAATTCTTTAGTAAAATTAAATTTCCAAAGTGGTTGTGGGCCACCGACTGTGAATGAGGAGGGTTTCAGTTTCTCTATTGTTTCCTCCAGTATATTATAGTTACAGTAATAGCTATGAAAGTCAAAATCATTGTAGGGTTTGTGATTGTAGGAAATTTTGGGTAAAATTTACATTTCCTTAATTACTGATGAGGATGAACATCTTTTAAATATACCCACGAGTCTTTTGTATTGCTTGCTGGAATATCTTTTGAGATTCCTTGCTCATTTAAAAAAGTCAGTTATCTTCTTATTTGAGTTTTAATAATTCTATGCATTCTGCTTGTAAGTCCTCTATCAGATATGTTATTTACAAATATTTTTCTCCTAGTTTGTTTGCTTATATTTTACTTTGTTAATGACAACTTTTGAAGAGAAAATGCTTTCCATTTTAATGAGGTCCTACTTGACTTTTCTCTTACAAATTTTTCATATGGCTCTTAGTGATCTATTATTTGTCTAATATGAGGTCAGAAATATTTTTGTGATAGGTCGAAGTAAAAAGCTCAGTTCTTTTGCACATGAATATTTAACTGTTCATGTAACTTGTTGAAAGAACCATCTACACTGACATTTTTGTTAAAAATCAATTGCTTATTGGGTAGAATGGCTCATGTTTTTGATCACAGATACTTAAGAGGCAGACATTGGAAGGATTTTTGTTTAAGTCCATCTGAGGCAAAGTACCCTATGTCAACCAACAAGTTAAGACTGTGTTATTATGAATCTGTAATTCCAGCTACTCAGGAGGTAATAAATAGGAAGATAATAGTTAAGGTCAGTCAGGGCAACAAATTGAGAATGTATTGGAAAAAGATAACTAAAACAAAACAAAGATCTGGAGCTATAGCTCAGGTGGTAGACCCACCTGTCTATGAGGTCCTGAGTTCAAACTGCATTACCACCAACAGTAAACGTAAAGTAATGTAAGGATTTATTTCTGGTCTTTCAGTTCTGCTCCATCTGTCCATAACTCAATTTATACAAATACCAATGGTCTTGACAACTGTAGCTTTGAGAAGTGTTTAAAGAAGTAAGTTTGAAATTGTTATAAGATGAATCACCCCAGAAACCACACTTTGTAATAGCAGTCTGCGTGTAGCCCGTTGTTATGAAGGCCTGTAGCCCCCAAATACTTACAACATGTCTAGAAAACATGCTAGAGAGGAAAGAAGAAAAATACTAGCAACAAGCTAATTCAGCTCTGATGGAGAGCTGAATTGGGATGTCATGATGACTGAAGACGAGCCAGGAGAAAAAACTCAGGACAGGGTCAAGAAGACATGTAGCATTGTGTCATGGCAGCTGGGCTGGTCTGGGCCTAAACCAGGGTAGGCTCAGGGGGCAGGTCCAAAGGAAATTCCCAGTCCCAGGCACCCGACTGACAGATTCAGTAACCTATTGGCCAGGTGCCTACCCCTGCCTCCAGGGATCCAGACACACCTATCACCTGGGAGGCAGGTGATGGACAGGGGCATTTCTTTCCCCCACCAGGAAGACAAGATGCCAGATCCTACCATCCAACCATGTGGCCAATACAGCACTGGCCAGACCTAACCTCCTTATTTCAAAATCACATAGTGACAACTCTCCAGGTTTGTTTCAGCTATTCAAGATCCTTTTTAATTCCATATCAAATTTAGAATCAGAATTCCAACTTCCATACAAAGCATGGTGAAATTTTGAAAAGGAAGGGAATATTAATATTTCTGTAGATCTACTCTGTGGGTATTAACTATGTTAACATATCAAATCTTGAGTATTTAATTTTTAAAAAAAATTATCTTTAAGTCTTTAGCCCACTTATTTATTGGGCAGCTGTTTCTTTGAAGATTTGTTGTTGGGAGATTTAATTTTTTGAGTTCCAGGTATATTTTAGATATGAGACCCTTGTCTGTTGTATGGCTAGTGAAGATCTTCTCCCAATCCATGGGCTTTCTATTGATCTTGATAGCTATGTCCTTTGCCATGCAGAAGCTCTGCAATTTCATGCAATCCCACTTGTGCAACCTTTCTTTGATTTGTTGTATTTCTGGGTCTCTTTTAAGAAAATTTCGGCCTGTGCCAACAAGACCTAGGGTTTCTCCTATTCCATCCTGTAATGTTTCAGAGTGTCTCCTTTGATCCATTTGGTGTTGATTTTGGTGCAGAGTGATATATAAGGATCTAGCTTTATTTTTCTACAAGTAGTTAACCAATTTTGTCCAAAGAAACATAGATCTCATGATTTCCCTTATTTGCAATAACTAGTATATGTCTGAGTCAAGCAGAAAAGGTCAAATAAGTTGATGTTAGGGGAATGAACCCTAAGATAAGTATTCAAATGTTTTTTTTTCTTTCATGCAATTGTTTCTAACATATTTATAAGATGATTTCTATGTTGCTTTGTATGCCCCTCACCCTCGGTATAACCCCTGCTTTCACTGTATTTGATGTTGGTATAATTTGTGGAGGGGAAAGGAAATAAATAAATCGTTTAACTAGGGATACAGGTGGACCCATTGCAACAATGAGATGTACAAGTTGTTATGTTGAAAACTAACTTTACAACTTTGGTGGTGGGGGGGAGGATCGGGTGGGGGGAGGTGGGGGGAGGATGGGAAGGAATGGGAAGGGGAAACAAAGAGGAGGCAACAATGCTTTATAAGAAATGTACTCATTATCTTGCCCATGTAATTGTAACTCCTCTCTATGGTATTCTCACAATAAAAAAAAAGAAACTAAAAAAAAATTATCTTTAAGTAGTTGTGCAAAGTAGTTGCCATTTAACAAAACAGTTTATGAATAGAATGTGTTTTGGTCAGTGTTATCCTTTCAACATTCTCTCCCATCCAACATTCTCACTCATCCTTCCCCTCCCCCACCCTCTTCCTTCATTCTTCTTAATTTGGTAGGATATACATTGGATTGGTTCTTGGCTACACATCCCCTCTCTACTTTGTCTACCCTTTTCCCTTTGACTCCACCTACCCCTTTCAACCCTTTTAAGTAACTCCTTCCTGGTGTTTTATTTTACTGAACTTTGATTTTGGATTTTTTTTTTGGTCGGTCATGGGTCTTGAACTCTGGGCTTGGGCGCCGTCCCTGTGTTTTTCAGCTCAAGGCGAGCGCTATACCGCTTGAGCCACAGCACCAATTCCGGTTTTCGAGTGGTTTATTGGAGGTAAGAGTCTCACAGACTTTCCTGCCCGGCTGGCTTTGAACTGCGATCCTCAGATCTCAGCCTCCTGAGTAGCTAGTATTACAGGCGTGAGTCACCAGCGCCCAGCTTGATTTTGGATTTTTAAGTAATTACTATGAGTATTTTTAATGTTTCCAGTAATAGTCTATGGTTGCCAAGGTATAATTACACTCATTTTTACTGTTTGCTGCTAATTTTTTGATTGATATTAGTTTGAATGAAATTTTTCTTTACCTTGGCATTATTAATTGTTATATACAAATACGATCTTATTTTTATATTGATTTGTAGTCTGTAATTAGTTTCTATTATATTTTCTTTTTTAAATATTTGAAAGAATTGCCAATATATAGGTCATATGATTTGTCCCTAATGGTAGTTTTCCTTCTTTTCCAATGTGCACATTTGCTCTTGTTTGGCTGTGCCTAGGTAGACTCTATCATGAACAGGCAGGATGTGGGCAGATGCCTTTGCCTTGGTTCTGCCTTGGGTGGAGAGCACTCAGTGTTTCTGATGGATGCCCTTTAGCTTGATGAGGTTCCTTTGCATTTCTTGGTTGTTGAACCTTTCTCAACCATGAATACATATCAGATTTTGCATTTGCTGGGATAATGAAGTGCTCTTTGTCCTTCATTAGTGTGGTACACTGTGCTAATCCATTTTCAGATTTTAAACCTGCCTTGTTTCTTGGCATAAATCCCACTTGGTAATGCTGTGTAACATTTTACATATTGTCGGCTTTGTTTTGTTGCTATTTTGTTAAGATTTCTGTCTTTGTATTCATAAGGGATATTAGTTTGTAGTTTCCTTTTCTTAGGATATGTTTGTCTGGGTTTGGCATTATGGAATAACTTATGTAGTGTTCCCTTAACTCTATTTGACAAAGGAACTCATAATGAATGTTACTATTATTTGCTTGAAAACATTTTTAAATTGTAGCTCAATATGGAAAATATTAGGGCCTGAGTTTCCTTTGTGGGAAGATTTTTAATTAGTAATTAAATTTCTTATTATAGTTCAATTCTTCATAAATTAGATTTGTATTTCTTATAAATTACATTTATATCTTTCTATGTATTTGTCCATTTCATATAAATTGTCTAATTTTTTGGCATAGAATTGACCAAAATGTTCTGCTGGGGTCATTTTAATTTATTAATGGTTGATAATGATGTTTACTATATTTCATTTCTGATTTTAGCAATTTATATCTTTTTTCTTCTTTGCCAGCCTTCCTAAGGTATAATAAATTTGTTGACCTTTTCAAGCCACTCACTTTTCTCTGTTATTTCATGCTATGAATATAATACATTTCTGGATCTTTATTGTTTCTTTATTCTGCTTGGGATTTAATTAGCCTTGTTTTTTTAAGATTCTTAAAACACTTTGATTATTTAGTTAAGTATATATGTTTTCCTTCATACATTTCCTTTTTCTTTTCCTTCCTTCCATCCATCCATCCATCTGTCCGTCCATCCGTCTTTCTTTCTGTCTTTCTTTTTTCCTTTTGGTGTGGTATTAGGGTTTGAACTCAGGACCTTGTGTTTTCCATGAATGTATTCTATCACTTGAGCCACAATCCCAACCACTTAAAGCACATCTTTAAACACTTCTCATACACTGACACACTGTTTCCAATATAGTCTAATTTCCAACATAATCACATCTACTAAGGGATTATGTGTATTTTCTATATACTTGTGAATTTTCCAAATTTTTGTTGTTGATGTCGATGTAATACTCCAGTGGTTTAAGAAAATGCTGGAAGAAAATTCAGTCACTATGAATAATTATTGTATAGCCTAGCATATGGTACATTCTGAAGATGTTTTTCTATCCTTGAGAAGAATGTGCATTCAGCTACAGTTGAGGGCAGTGTTCTCTAAATACCAAGTCTACTAGGTTAGCTAGGCTGTACTCATCATTTCCATCCCTGTATAATACTTTTTGTTGTATATTCATATTATATTGGCTCACTAATCATCATGAATCATCTTTTCTTAAGTTATATTCCTTGTCTCAAAATTTCTTTTTTATGATATTAATAAAGCCCCCCTCAGATTACTTATGTTTATATGACATTTATTTTCAACCTATTTATGTCTTTTTGTCTAATGTATATTTCTAATAGACAGCAAGCAGATGAATGGCTTTTGTCTTTCTTTCAGTACGATAATCTCTGCCTATTCATTGTGACATGTAGCCTACCTATATTTAAACAACTATTGATAAAATTGGCTTGACATGTGTTACTGTGCTATTTATTTTCATGGGTCCTCTGCCTCTTATACTTTTTTTCCTAATAAACTCAACTCTATCCAGAAAAGCTGCTATTTCGCAAGGACAGCTCCATGATGGTAAAATATGTGTAAAACCATCTAGGGTGATTAGTAAGGGTAACTGCAGGCCAGGATTGCCACATTCACCCACTGCTAACTGATGTTCATAAGTTTTCTGGTGAATATGTTTCTCACTTTGGTCTTTGCCTTTAGTTGATTTCCATCTCTCTGAAGGATTGCTTTTAAAATGTTTCTTAGTTGTATAACTTGTTTTGTCCTCAGTGTGAAGAGTATTTATAATACTGATTTTCATAACTACACAGCTAGAAGTGTCTACAATTTTGGAGTCCACAAAATATTTTGAGGAAACATGTAAGCTTTAAAAAATAACAAATGAAAAATTATAACTTAAAAATTTACATTTATACTTTTCCCCCTATAGTTTGGCTAGGTTGTCAAAATTGTGATAAAGTTCTCTTTTTTTTCTCTTTTTTTATTATTGTGAAAATACCATACAGAAGGGTTACAATTACATGGGCAAGATAGTGTGTACATTTCTTATCAAGCATTGTTGCCTCCTTCTTTGTTTCCCCATACCATACCAAAATTGTGATAAAGTTCTTTAATACCAAAATGTTCCCCAATACTGATACATAGTTTCAAGCTTATGACAACCTATAGCATATCTGATGACTTGTTAAATTGTGGGCTGGACATAGTACCTCAGTCTGTAATGCTAGCTATTTAGGAGACAAATATAGGAGATTTCATGGTCCGAGGCCATCCTGGAAAAAAGTTGGTGAGACTCAAGACAAAAGCTGGCTTTGATGTTCCCATCTGCAATTCCAAGTATGTCAGAAGTATAAAGAGGAAGATTGTGGTCCAGGTTTGTCTGTGGGAGACAGAAGCAAGATTCTCTCCAAAGAATAACTAAAGCATGACAGGGCTGGGGCAAAGGCCATGTGGTAGAATTAGCTGCCTATTTAGTGCAATGTCCTAAATCAAGCTCTAGTGCTATCAAAAAATGAATTTAAGGTTTGTTTGTATAGTTTGTATTTTTAGCTTCTTGTATTTATTAGTATAGTAAGATTTTATTTTATTGTGTTTACTTTGTTGGTTTTGCCAGATGCAAAATTTACTGTGGGGTTGGAAGTATAATGACTAAGGAAATTATTACTAAGCCAATGTAGTGATTGTGTGTCTAATTCTATGTTCTTTTGGGTAGGTTGTAAAGGTGAGGAAAAGATTGTTTATTGGAGTTGAGACCTTCAGGGTAAAAGGTATTTGGTATCTTCAGTTTTGTAACTGAGGTAAAAATATCCAGCCTGTACCTGAATACTTCCCGTGAGGAATTACTAGCCCTTCAAGTCAGGTCCATCTTTTGATTCTACCACTTGCCAACCAAGCCTGAAATAAAATAGAAAAGAAAAGAAAAGAAAAAAAACACCTCTCAGCTGATGAAAAGAATGATGGGCGGGTAGTTGTGGAGATGGGAAGGAAGGGATGATAGGGGAAAAACGAAGGAGGAGGCAACAATGCTCGATACGAAATGTACTCATTACCTTGTCATGTACTGTAACCCCTCTGTACAGTATTTTAATTAAAAAAAAAACGTATAAAAGCCAAGCACTGGTGGCTCATGCCTGTAATCCTAGCTACTCAGGAGGCTGAGGATCTGAGGATCGCAGTTCAAAGCCAGCCAGTGCAGGAAAGTCCATGAGACTCTTATCTCCAGTAAACCACTGGAAAACCAGAATTGGTGCTGTGGCTCAAGTGGTAGAGTGCTCGCCTTGGGCTGAAGAGAGCAGGGACAGGGCCCAAGCCCAGAGTTCAAGCCCCACGACTGACCAAAAATAAAACAAAACAAAACAAACAAACAAAACGTACAAAAATAGAATTCATCCTAACACTAGAAAAAAGGAAATAATTTCCAATAACACAATAATAAGGGATGATTTGATCATCATGAAAGAATACTAAGGAATTTATGGCATGGTCATTTCTAGTCTTTGGACAAAGAGATGACGTAAAACATCATGCAGGCATCCTAGAATGTGAGAATAGATACTGTCTGAGGATTGGGAAGTAGACGGGCAGGGAGTACATATAGAAGCCACAGAAAGCACTCACATTGCCTTATAATCCAATCTTGGTTCTTTTAGATTTTTTTTCCTTTGCAGAGCAAATGACCCATGGCCCTGGGGGAGCTCTATTAAGAGAATGGATCAGAGTGGGGACATTCATGCAGAGTATAACAGATCAGGGGCATCTGCTAGGTGAGTGAGAGTGTTGGCTTTGTCAGGTGGACCTTGCTTTGGATCAGCTCTCTTGTTTCTCAGCAGAGTGTCAGAGAAAATGGCTTATCCTTCCTTCATTTTCCTCATGTAGAAGTAGTACTGATTATGTATGAAGCTCATAAATGATAAATAAGACAACATATGCTATGCCATTCAAGCAGTACTTAACACATAGTGGTAAATATTGGTAGGTTATGGGGTTACTTGGTTCAACAAATTTTTTTGAATACTTTGTATATGATAATTGCTAAACTAAGTATAAGAAGTACAGAAGTGTATATAGGTGCATTTTCATTTTCATGGAGAAAGATGAGTATGCATGCAAACATATATACACATGAAAGAAGATTACAAATGCTATTGTAATTTTAATGATAAGGCACATGCAACTGGCTTCTTGAGACCTAAACTTGGTTCATTTTCAGTTCTCTCCAATTTGTTATTAAATTATTTCCTTCTGAACAAAGTAACAAAAGAAAGTTTCCTTTAATTTTTTTTTCATTTTTAATTGGCAAATGAATTCCTCTTGCTTCTTTAAGACTTGGCCCTGCTTAGTTAAAAAAATTAACTTTATCTCCAATTTAAAACTTTCCACACAGACTCCTTGCAAGAATGGAAGGGGCAGCCTTCCCCATTAAGGAAATTCTGACCTTGCCAAACACCAGGTTCGCTGGTGTTGACCTTGGAGAACAGATCACCTGAGGACAGGTTTTCCAGGTGACTACAAAGTATAGGAAATAGCTCTAGCAAGGAGATAGGGAGGGAAAATCTTCTTCCTTCCATCTTGCCATCCTTTTTATCCTAGAAGGTTTGTGCATTTATGTGTGTGTGTGGGGGGGGGTGGCAAAATCTGGTTCTACTAACTGGTTCTTTTCTAGAAAGCCCTGTGTGGAGGAGGCTGACTAACAGCCTAAGCTCTGAGTACTTTCAATGTGTTCTTTCTACCTAGGGCTTTTGCTTTCAGCTATGGTTTTAATTACCACTGGCAGCTTCCAGTACCTGATACTTCTCTGTTCGAGCTGCTGCACAAAATGAATGTACATACTGGTAGTAAATTCTTGTCATTGGGAAGGAATATGATATCAATTTTTCCATGGTAGAAAATTATTAGTATTTGCAAAAGCAAACTTTCTGTTGCCTTATTTTAGGTCATATATGTAATCACTGTGACCAAGCTGATAAAGGTGTGTGTATGTATGTGTGTGTGTGTATCTGTGTATGATCACTTTTCTTAGGCATAAATGTGCTGAATGTGTAGTAGAGAATATTAATTGTAATCGAGAAGAAAAAACCATATTATGATCATTTAAATACATTTGTCTTTAAGATGAAAGAGAATAATTTTCTACAGCTTACCAAGAGAATAGGACAGAACTCATATTTAGTCTGTGCTGTTAATTTTAATGAAGCTTACATCACCTTTCTTTCTTATGTACATAAAAGAATCAAATGACTTCTATAATAAAAGTCTTTTAAAAAGAGCTCTGAACTCTGAAAATAAAATCAGTAAGAACAAGATACTATGGTTCAACATATATACTAAGTAGTTATATGTAATAATAACTATTTTTGTCACATGATTTATTTTTATTACACGTTCAATCATTTCTGAATGAATGTAGAATAGAACGAAGGGAAATGATATAGACATTTATTTTTTCTTTAAATTATTTCCACATTCCTTAGTGTTGTGCCAATCAGCACAAATACCTTTTCATACTTTTGAGACTAGAACCAAATCAATCAGGTGTCTAATGCCTACCTATGTGTAGGTACCCTCTGTCTTTCCATCCATGCCTACTACTTTATCTTTCTCCCTTTTTTTCTTCCTCCTTCCCTTCCTTCCTTCTCTTTTATTCCCTATGAAGAAGAGGATAAATTTACATCTTTGAGTTTGACATTAATGATTCTGTCAATTAGGACTTATGTTTTGTTATTACATGAAATGTCTCACTTTAAGAATTTTTTTAATGAATTTCAAGTGGCAGTAAGTGTGAAGACAGGAAAACTACCCTTACCTTGCCCATATATGCTGATCTTTTAAATTGAAATAAAGTTTGCTTTTTATGTTTTGAGTTATTCTGAGAAAAACACACAATGTCCCACAAATATAATCCCATTGTTGGAAGAAATGTTGACTCTGTGGCTTTCACTCTTTTTCTTCATTTTCACGTAAATGAGATGAGTAGGAAGTAATACATATGTATACAATTTTAGTAACTTCAAGGTAAAGAAAACATCAGTCATCATGTCTACTGTGTGTCTAAGAGCAGGTTTCCTCTGTTCAATAGTACTGCAGAGCAGGAGTCATTTATCAGGCATTGTGCCATTGCCACATTAGTGTGGAGAAGGAACATTATGGCAGTCAAGTAGTCAACTATAGACAGTTCAGAAGGACCTGCAATCTTTAAAATTGTGGTGCTGGATTCATGATCCCTTGATTCTTGCATGATGAGAAAAGTGATGTGCTAATTGTACTAGCTTCCAAATGGATATTGGGCCAGAAGTTGTGTTTTCAAAGGTGGGCTAAGAGTGATGATTCATTCTTATAAAGCCAGCTACTGAGGAGGTAGAGGTCAGTAGGACAGCTGATCCTACTGACATTCAAGGCCAACCCAGGCAAAAATTAACAAGACTCCATATGCATCAACAAAATGGATGAGTTGATAGGAACCTGCCATTCAAGCTACATAGAAGGCATAGGTAAAGGATCATGGTGTGAGGCCAGCATAAATGTGAGACTTCTATCTGTAAAACAATTCAAGTGAGAAAGACTGAGGATGTGGCTTATATGGCATAGTGTTTGCCTCATAAGTATCACAGTCTGTTTCCTGTCAACAAGCCCCTTTACTGCCCCAAACAAAAGAAAGTAATAAATAAAATAAAATAAAGTTTCTGCTGACCAAGAAATTGAATAAGAATTTCCATGCTCCCAGATGAATACACTGGAAATAACATCCAGATATACTCAGCCAGTTAAACCAATTTACCTTTTGTGTTTCAATAGTTTTGAACTCAAAACTATTTGCAAGGCCATTTGATAGAGGTAAAATAACATAGGTATTAAAAGTGGAGGACTATACAATATGGCACACAGGTGTAGTTTTCTTCTCTCCATGTGGGTCCATACCAGCATCCTTTCCTATCAAGGATGGTCACTATCCTTAGCCTAGTATTCCCAGGATTCATTGCCAACCTGCCAGAAATAGAAAACAGTTATTTTTGTAACAGGAATAATGAGTTCAGTCAGTGCTTGACTCAAAGAAATATGTAATGATGTGTTTTAATAAATTAATGGATCAAGGTGGTCCAGAATCATAATTTATTATTTATACATCCAAATTTATAATACTTAGGGTGTTTTGTAAATTATAAAAAATTTGGAGAGTAGCCTATTTCTACAATTTGGTAAAAGAAACGTTGATTGATAGTGACAATAGAAATGTAAGGATGGGTCATTTTTATGGTCTCATTTATATTGGTTGGAGCAGCCTACTTTTGAGATGAGTTTCAGTCCCTTCCATGTTGAAGTGAGGCCATCTTTCTCATGGTGAGAATGAGTCAGCTTGTGCAACAAATTTTTCCCCCTTCCTCAGCATCTGGTATCTAGAGAATAATGACTCCCTACCCAGCCCTCCCTCTTCCTCCGCTGAGGAGACTATATCATCTGAATAATGTTTTGAAGGATGTTTTATATCTTCGGTCACAAGTATGGAAGTGCTTTGAATTTTCAAGTCTTGAGTGAGTCTTTGCTCCAAATTTGTACTCTGCAGTCTTCCCCTTCTTTAGCTTCAGTTTTCTGACTTGTAAAATGAGTTAGTCTGACAATGTTCTCTACTTCTAAGGTTTATTGTGTGACATGAAGTTAAAAACATGAAAATGCTTGTGCAGTTTCAAACAAATGTCAGCTAGCTTTCAGCCCTGTTTTCACTTCTGTGTTGTGCCCTCCAGAATACAGCACTCAATTCCCAAAGGTGGAGGAAAGATGATGCAGCAGTGGAAAGCAATGTCCTGGAAGGAAATGCAATAGGATCCCAAATCCCCTCTTGGACTGCCAGTTTACTATGTAATTCATAGAACATTCCTTGATTTTTCTGAGCCTCTTCATCTGTCAGAAAGAAAAAGGACTTATGAGAATTAAACTGCCAAGTGTTTAAATCAGTTAGCATTGGCCACTGGTGCCTATTAGGCAATCAGTGAATGGCAGCTATTACAATCAACCAATAAACACTAGTTGACTTAGTGGAAACTATGACTCAAGACGTGTTAACTTTGTGATGTGCTTTTACATTCCACTCACATCAAATAACCAAAAAGCAACACATACATTTTTTGCATTATCCTGTGGATTTTTGATTTGATGGAAACACATAGATGCCTTTGAACAGTTATGACATGCTGTTCATTTTGTTTTCTCATTCTGTTTGAAATGAAATTTAACCCATTTGGAAATCTACTCACAGTATTTAAATATTAGAGGGGAAAAAACCCTTTCTTCATCTGATTTAGCAGCACATCTCCTTTGCCTGTGTGAGATAAAATGAGTTGTGTATAATACACAGTTTTCCCTCATTATTTTGACTGGCATGAAGTAAAGAGCTATGGTTTATCTCCCCACAAAGCTGTAGCTATATTAAGAATCAAAACTCCCTTAAATATTTATCACTTCCAGATCACTTTTATTATTGGCTTACCTTTTCATTTTTATGTTAATATATTCCAGTCTTGTATCTTCATTTTTTGGTAAGGCTTTCCAAATCTCTTTTGTTAAAATAGATGGATAACTGGTGATTAAAAAATGAAAAAATAAATGATTTTATTTTGATGAACTTTGATTTCATCTTTGCTATCCTACAACATTCTGACTTACTTTTAGTAAAGTTGTTTTGAGACTCAATTAAATATAATGTTCCAGTCAACAAAACAGTGTGCTGTGTATTAGTAAAAATAAAAATAATTTATTGGCTAATAAATCAGACTCTAAAAAGGGTAACATTAAGATAAAACTGTAATTTATGCTAATTAATAACCAGCCTGTCTATTAGGAGCATTAATATTTATTTTTTACAATATTTCATTATTGAAAGAAAATTATTCAAAATACTAGAGTAGTCCTTTTATTGTTAGGGTGATGTTTCTTTTTGAGCTCAAGGATGAAATTTAACTTTTATTTTTGCTGGAACTAGAATGTAAACACAGTGCACTAGGATTGCTTGCTCAACTAGTTCTCTACTACTTGAACCATACTTCCAGCCCAATATTCTGCCGATTACTTGAAGATAAAGTTTTGAAGACTTTTTTTTTAACCTGGGGTTGTTTTGAAATTCAATCCTGCAGGTATTTATCCTCCTGAGACCTGAGTAGTATAATATGATTATACTAATATAACATTTAAGTAGGCAATTCAGAATTAAAAGAAAGCCTGTATTAAAAATTATGTTACATTTTCAGTGTGCATTTACCAAGGAAATTGATGAAACAGTTAAAAAGTAAAATAAAATGGAATTGCCTTGACTTTGTTCAAGGTAAAAGAATTAGGAAAATGATCTTGTGTGTGAAAAGTGTGTTTTGTGGTGGTTTATCATAGGAGAAAGAGTGTATAGCCAATATTTTATTTTCTAAGAGATGTTTAAATATTTAGTTACAAGATGCAACTCTAGCTTTCTCTGAACATACCAGTAATATAAAATATCAAAGTAATAATGAAAAACAAAGCCAGGATTTTAGGTTGTTTGAATTACAATGTCTTCCTCACTTTGGAACATATTCTCCCTGTGTGATCCACTAGGTAATTTGGCAAGCCTGGCATGAGTGTGGTGGGCAGGACTCAATTGCCCATTTGTCCTTCATGAGTAGCCCTAGTCAACACCATCACCTGATAGACTCAGTTGACATCTGTACTGTTGTCCCAGAGACCACCACTCTTTTTTATTTTTTCCCGGTTGGAGTTTACCTTGATATTGCTGTTGTGGAAATCATCCTGGCCTTGAAATCCATTCTTACCAACTTATTTTTTTTAATTAAGTTTTTTATTGTGCAAATACTGTACAGAGGGGTTACAGGTACATGAGCAAGGTAATGAGTACATTTCTTATCAAGCATTGTTGCCTCCTCCTTTGTTTTTCCCCTACCATCCCTCCTCCCCACACTTCACAACTACACTCCCCTCCCCCCACCTAAATTGTTCGTTTTTCAACATAGTGTCTTGTACATCTCATTGTTGCAATGGTCAATCTGTTTCCTTATTTAAGCAATTTTTTTCCCTTCTCCTCCCCAATTTATACCAACATCAAATACAGTGAAGACAGGGATTATAATGTGGGGGAGGGACATAGAGGGACATACAAAGCAACAAAAAAATCACATGGTACCTTATAAATATGTCAGAAGCAATAGCAAGGAAGAAAAAACCACTTGTGTCCCTATCTTGAGGTTCATTTCGCTCAACATCATCTTATCTGACCTTTTCTGCTTATCCCAGACATATACTAGTTATTGCAAATAAGGGAAACCATGGAACCTATGTTTCTTTGGGCCTGGCTTACTTCACTTGATATGATTTTATTCCAAGTCTTTTCATTCCCTAACAAATGGGACGATGCCATTCATGGCCAATAGACACATGAAGAAATGCTCAACTTCTCTAGCCATAAAAGCAATGCAAATCAAAACAACATTGAGATACCACCTCACCCCAGTTAGAATGGCTAGAATCAAGAACTCTAATAACAACAGATGCTGGAGGGGATGTGGACAGAAGGGACCCTACTGCATGGTTGGTGGGAGTGTAAACTTGTTCAACCACTTTGGAAAGCAGTATCAAAGTTCCTCAAAAGACTCCACACAGAGCTCCCCTATGACCCAGCAATCCCACTTTTGGGCCTTTACCCAAATGATCACAAACATGGCCATACTAAAGCTACTAGCACAACTATGTTTATTGCAGCATTGCTTAGATATGGAACCAACCCAGATGCCCATCAGTAGATAAATGGATCAAGAAAATGTGGTATATCTACACAGTGGAATTCTATGCCTCCATCTTGTCAACTTCTTGAAGTGAGGAAAACCAGGTCTTCTTATTTGGCTCTTAAAAGGTCTAAGCTTTAATTTTTCCTTTTCCTGAAGATATGGGCAAACCAAAAAGAGGAACCAAAAAGAACTCTACCTGATATTGCTGGGCCAAGAGGTTCCCAACAATGGTATTCAGAGCACTGACCCTTCTCTCAGAGACTCCACTCCTCTACAGAGAGAGACTGTGGGCCAATGTGTCACCTGTTTGGCAGTCTTCATTTCTCTAGGTTTGAGGCCAGTAGTTTATATCACTATTTTTTTCTCTCGGAGTTTTTAGGCAATTGAGACTTTCTTTTCTTCTTCTGCCCCATCATTTTTGTCCTTAAAGAGGAACAGACTTGTATGTAGCCCAGCTAAGCAATCAGGATATTTAAAGTAGGTGTGTGTGTGTGTGTGTGTGTGTGTGCATGCACGTGCATGCACTAATGCTCACATGCATGTGTGCTGGCCAATTTTGGGGCTTGAACTCAACGTTTCTTGCTCTCTGTTGCATTTCTTGATCGCTGGAGTCATACCTCCAGTCCTGCATTTTGTTGGTTACTGGGATATAGAGTCTTACAGACTTTTCTGCCTGAGCTGGCTTTGAATCTCTATCTTCTAGATCTAAACCTCCTGAGTAGCTAGGATTTACAGGCTTGAGCTGCTGGCAACCAGCATAAAGGTAGGTTTTTGAACTAAAGGGGATTTTGGAGGAAGTTTCTTGTGAAATTCTTTTTTGCTATCACATTGCTGAGCCATTGACTAGCTTGTTGACATTCACTGAACAGTTGGAACACTGAATGGTGTGATAATTTCTTTCCTGTTGGAAAAAATTTTCAAAAGAGAATTCTTTAAAAAGAAGCAAATGACAAGCAAAGAAAAATTCTCTTCCCAGAGTGCAGTACAATAACGCAGAGAATAGTGCACAGCATCTTAATGTGTATTAAGTATTGGGCTGACATAGTTTAGAGAAAAGAACATTTGAAACACATTTACATTATCTTCTATCTTACACTCAAAGACTGGACTCATTTGAGAAGTCCTAATTTAAATGAAATGTGGATCTTTGTTTCATTTTCTCTCAACTGGCTGTGATAATGGTCAGTGCTCAGACTGTGCATAAAAGAGTCCCTAGGGTATATAATGATTGTGGGTATGCAGGAGAATACATACTTGGTTGGCATAGGAAAACTTCTAGCTTGTCTCTAACATATAATCTTTAAAATTAAACAACTAATTATAGAAATCCTTTCTTCATAATTATTTTAAATGCTCTCAAGCCACAGGGCTGCTGTTTTTGGAGAATGCTTTTGCTCTGGACATACATGTATTAGTCTGTATAGCAAGATGATTTCCACTTAGGAGATTTTATTCACCGAGGTTGTGAAGACTGTCATTTTCCTACCTTCTGTTTTTTAGAAAAGTGTATATAATTTTAACTATTTGAAATGTTATTCCACCTACATGCAGCACTCAAGTACAAAAATCACTTAGAACATAGACAAGGTAATTCATGAAAAAAATTACTGTATCAAAATAGTCATAGTATCTCTTTAGAACTGTGAAGTCAAATGTCATCTCCCACTGGAATGAGACTAATGTGCTATGTGCAAAACCTTTTATTCTAGGTGTTCTGTAACACAGTTGAGACAGTATTAATTCTAAGGGTCCATTCACTTAATGCTGCCTGATTGTAGTTCTGTGCACTGGGTTACTGTCTCCTGTTTGCTCGCTTCGCCAGATCATTTCTTCCCAGTCCTTAAGGTCTCCCTATAGAAATCCACTTTGAAAGCTTTCTTTGAATGGCACAACTGGGTTAGTGGCTCCTTTACTTGACTCCATAGTATCATGCATTTACGAACATCTTTTTTTTTTTTACCCATTTATTTCTTTTTACTTATTTTAATGGTGAAGATGATGTACAAAGGGGTTATAGTTATGTAAGTCAGGTAATGAATACATTTCTTTTTGAACAGTGTTACCTCTTCCCTTGTTTTCTCCCAGTTTTTCGCCTCCCAACTTTCCTCCCCCACATGTTGTATAGTTCATTTGCAACCTATTTTCTAGTGAATATCACTACCACATTAGTTCACGCTTTGTCCCACCATTTCTGTGCCCCCCTTACCCTCCCTAAAACAGATAAATTTACATACAAGACCAAAAGTACAGAAATCAAAACCAGCAACAAATGGAGATGGGGAACACACACACACACACACACACACACACACACACACACACACACACACACACACACACACACACACACACACCCTTGTCTCCATTTTTTGGAGTTCATTTCGATAAACATCATTTTGTGACCATATGCACATAGCTACTGAGCTCTTGTGATCCTCCTAAGAATATGCTCCTTTGACCACACTGTGGGAAGGTTTAAAGTCCCGTTTAATTTATAATGTCCCGGTGCAATTTTTTTTTGTCTTTTACCATTCATTGTCTTTACTTGTAGATTTTTTAGAATGTGTTTTTTTGTAAAGATACTGTACAGAGGTGTTACAGTTACATGAGTATGGTAATAAGAATATTTCCTATTAAGCATTTTTACCTCCTCCATTGTTTTTCTCCTACCATCTTTTCCCTCCCCACGTCCCCAACTCCTCCTCCCGCCCCCCGAAATTGTAAAGTTCATTTTCAACATAGTGTCTTGTACATCTCATTGTTACAATGGGTCAACCTGTATCCTTATTTCAGTATTTTGTTATATCCTTTCTCCTCCCCAAATTAAAAAAATATATAAACAAGATGCAGAGAACAGGAATCAAATACAGGGAAAATAGGGGTTATACCATGGGGGAAGAGAATACAAAGAAACAAAAAAAATCACACAGTGCATTATAAGTACATTAAAAAGAAGAGCAAAAAAGATAAAACCTTTTGTGTCTCTCTCTTGGAGTTCATTTCACTTAGCATCAGATTATATGATCATATGCACATAGCTTTTGAACTTTTCTGCTTGTCCTAGACATATACTAGTTATTTCAAATAAGGGAAACCATGGGACCTATGTTTCTTTGGGCTTGGCTTTTACTTCACTTAATATAATTTTTTCCACATCTTTCCATTTCCTAACAAATGGGGCAAGGTCATTCTTTCTGATGGAGGCATAGAATTCCATGGTGCATATTATATACCACATTTTCTTGATCCATTCATCTACCGAGGAGCATCTGTGTTGGTTCCATATCTTAGCTATGGTAAATAGCACTGCAATAAACAGCTGTGCTGGTGGCTTTGGTATAGCCTGTTTGTGATCATTTGGGTACATGCTCAAAAATGGGATTGCTGGGTCATCAAGGAGCTCTATGTGTAGTCTTTTGAGGAACCTCGATACTGCTTTCGAAAGTGGTTGAACAAGTTTACACTCCCACCAACAATGCAATAGGGTTCCCTTTTACAAACATCTTAACATTTGTCTTATTTTTCTCACTCACTAAGTTCTAAGTTTCTACAGAGGAGGGGCTTCCTTCTCACTGTAAAATACTAATTCTTAGAATAGCCATCAGCAGAGAATAGCTGCCCAGTTGGCGAATTGAACAAAAATGAACATTTAGGATAGTAGACAGCATTGAGGTAGATACCACTGAATTTGATGTTAGGGGTCTTTTTTGTTTGTTTGTTTTCCATAGGAGTGCAATTGAGTTAAGGACATTCTTTTTCACTTCTAGTTTTTGGAGAGGTTTTATAATAGCTCAGCGGAAAATTTTGTTACATTCTTTTACTGAATCTATTGAAATATTTTTTATTCAGGTAGTAAGGTGAATTTTATTGACCTTCACATGTTAAACTTTGCATCTTGACATAAATAGTTCTTTAGTTAACACATGCTCAATTTGATTTGCTTATATATGCATATATACACATACATATGTACTTTGGGGGGGTGTCTTGAACTCATGGCTTCATACTCTCAGTTATTTTAACTCAAGGCTGGTACTCTACCAGCTGAGCCATTCATCCACTTCTGGCTTTTTGGTGGCTAATCGGAGATAAAGCCTGTTAGATTTGTCTGGTTAGACTGGTTCAAACTACACTTCTCAGATTTCAGCTTCCTGACTACAGACATGAGCCATTAACACTACTTTGGTTTGCTATTTGAAAAAATATGCATATGTTCTTAAGAAAATGCTTCCTTAACTGAAAAGATCTAATTTTCTACTTCAGAAGACTTGTAATTATAAAGGATTGTTAGGAGTTATATAACTTTTAATGGAGAATATCAATATTAGCATAAAAATTTTTGATGCACTGCTTCAATGTTTAACCCAACATTTAGATTGTCAAATTCCAATTTACTTGTATGTATGTTTGATAAAGAGAGTTATAAAATTGCTTAGACATACTTACAGCGTTTTGGAAAATTAAAGTTACACCATTACATATTGAGCAATCAACTTTAGGCTAGATTTGAAATATTAATTATTTGATGGATCAGAATCATCATGTTGGGTCCCCTCATTTGCTGTAGATAGATGGTACCTACAAATCTATAAGTGATCATGATTATAAATGAATTAACTGAAGTATAATAGACTCTATGGAGAGCTCAAATAGTATAATTTTTTACAAAGACTAGATCAAAGCTGAACAAAATCAGAACCAGGAAATTGGTATGTATAAAAGCAGGGGTGAATCCAAAGGGAGAGAGGTACATGAACAAAGTGAGGGAATGAGGCAGTCTATAGTCAAGATTTCATTGTATATACCACAAAATTAAGAAAAGTAAGGGAAGGGGTGGGAATGTTGAAGGGATGACACTGATCAAGATGCATTGCATTCATAAACTGCTTGGTTATAGGGCACCTCCTTTGTAAAACTACTTGAAGATAATACAAATTTTAAATAAAAGACAAAATTATCATTTTGGGGACGAACATAGGGATACTTATTAGTAATCCAAGCTAATCAGAAAGTGGAAACAGAGGATAGGTTCAAGGCCAGCTCCCAGTCTCAAAAGCAAACTCGGTGTGCAGTGCATGCTATATTAGCCACTTGGGAAGCAGATAGGAGTATGGTAGTTTTAGGTGCGTTTGGGCAAGGTTAGCATAAAATTCTACAGGGGAAGCAAACTAAAAAAGCAACAAGATTAGAGGTGTGGCTTAAGTGGCTTAAAGTATTTGTAACTGTGAATCTCTTTGTGTTCAAACTCCTGTGCCACAAAAAATAAATGTCATCTGTTAAATTGTTATTACTTGAGTCCCCAAGTACTAAAGGCCTTGCCCCCTTTTAAATCATCATTGTTTATTCTTTGTTACTGTATTAGTATTAAGTCAAATAAGCAGAAGTAATTTCAACTTACCCAAAGTAAGCATTTTACTACTTTGATTAGTGATCTTTACCACTGAGTGAATGCTTCTCCCAGCAGATTGCTTGAAGGCTCAGCATATGCCAGGCCTTGGGTTCAGTGTGAGATACATAGTGCTGAACAAAGCTGAGAGTCCATGAATAGCAGTCCTTTCCTCTAGGTGCTTTAATCACCCTGCTCAGTCTTCAACAAGAATTTTGTAAGGTCTGTGTAGTCAGATTCCCTTCCTACCCCCAATGTTATTATTTTATATGTTTTTTATTGTAAAAAGTACTGTACAGAGGGGTTACAGTTACAAGAGTTAGGTAATGAATACATTTCCTATGGAGCATTGTTACCTCCTCTTTTGTTTTTCCCTACCATCCTTCCCTCCCCACCTCCCCAACTCCTCCCCCCACCCCAAGGTGTAAAGTTCATTTTCAACATAGTGTCTTGTACATCTCATTGTTACAAAAAAATGGGTCAACCTGTATCCTTATTTCAGCATTTTGTTCTTTCCCTTGCTCTCCCCAAATTAGAAAAATGTATATACAAGATGCAGGGCATGGGAATCAAATACAGCAAAAATGAGGATTATACCGTGGGAGAAGAACATACAAGAGGAACAACAACAAAAAAAAAATCACGTACTACATTTTAAATAGCTTAAAAACAATAGCAAGCAAGAAAAAAAACACTTGTGTCCCTATCTTGGGGTTCATTTCTCTTAACATCATTTTATATGGTCATATGTACTTAGCTTTTACCTTTTCTGTTTGTCCTAGACTTACACTAGTTATTGCAAATAAGGGAAACCATGGGACCTATGTTAGTTTGGGCCTGGCTTACTTAATTTTTCCAAGTCTTTCCATTTCCTAACAAATGAGGCAATGCCATTCTTTCTGATGGAGGCATAGAATTCATATATATATATATATATACATATATATACATATATATACATATATATATATATATATCACATTTTCTTGATCCATTCATCTACTGAGGGAATCTAGGTTGGTTTCATATCTTAGCTATGGTAAGTAATGCTGCAATAAACAGAGTTGTGCTGGTAGCCTTAGTATGGCCTTGTTTGTGATTGTTTGGGTAAATGCTCAAAAATGGGTAAATGCTCAAAAATGGGATTGCTGGGTCATAGGGAAGTTCTATGTGGAGTCTTTTGAGGAACATCTATACTGCTTTCCAAAGTGGTTGAACAAATTTACATTCCCACCAACAATGCAGTAAGGTTCCCTTCTGTCCACATCCCCTCCAGCATCTGTTGTTATTAGAGTTCTTGATTCTAGCCATTCTAACTGGGGTGAGGTGATATCTCAATGTTGTTTTGATTTGCATTTCTTTTATGGCTAGAGAAGTTGAGCATTTCTTCATGTGTCTATTGGACATTCTTATTTCCTCTTTAGAGAAGTTTCTCTTTAAGTCTTATTTATCAGACAGTGTTTCTTTGAGGATTTGCTGTTGGGGGATTTAGTTTTTTGAAGTCTAAGTATATTTTAGATATGAGACCATTGTCTGTTGTATGGCTAGTGAAGATCTTTTTCCAATCTGTAGGCTTTCTATTGATCTTGATAGCTATGTCCTTAGCTCTGCAGTTTCATGCAATCCCATTTGTCCAACCTTTCTTTGATTTGTTGTGTTTCTGGGTCTCCATTAAGAAAATTTTGGCCTGTCCCTAGGAGCCCTAGAGTTTCTCCTATTCCTTCCTGTAAGGTTTTCAGGGTGCCTGGTTTGATTTCAAGGTCTTTGATCCATTTTGAGTTGTTTCTGGTGCAGGGTGATATAGGGATATAGCTTTAGTTTTCTACAGGTATTGAACCAATTTTGCCAGCACCATTTACTGAAGAGGCTGTCTTTTTTCCATTCTATTTTTTTGTACCTCTGATATCGAAGATTAGGTGGCTATAGGTCTGTGGGTTCATTTCTGGGTCTTCAGTTCTATTCCATTGGTCTTCAGGTCTGTTCTTGTGCCAGTGCCAAGATGTTTTGATTACTATGGCTTTGTAGTAGAGTTTGATGTTTGGTATTGATATTTCCCCAACACTGTTCTTTCTGCTAAGGATCGTTTTTTGCTATTTGGGGTTTTTATTGTTGCATATGAATTTTGGGGTTGCTTCATCTATTTCATTGAAGAATGAGGTTGACATATTGATCTCCAGTGCTATTATTAACATGATTTTTTTTTTTTGCTAATTTCCATCTGCTCATTACCATCCTTTTCCTTGGCTATGGATTCCTGTTGCCTGTGCCATATTCACACCTGGGCTCAGTTCTACATTGCACCAGTTATAAATAACATCTGTCTGTGTAACCATTTTTGCTACCATCTAGCTTTGGCATTTGTTTCACCAAGGAAATGTGCCATGGAATAAGAAATAAGAAGCAGCCAGGCGCCAGAGGCTCACCCCTTTAATCCTAGCCACTCAGGAGGATGAGATCTGTGTATCATGGTTCAAAGCCAGCCGGGGCAGGAAACTCCATGAGACTCTTACCTCCAATAAACTATTAGAAAACTGGAAGTGGTGCTGTGGCTCAAGTGGTAGAGTGCTTGCCTTGAGCTAAAGAGTGCAAGGAAAGCACCATGGCCCAGAGTTCAAGCTCCACGACCGACAAAAATAAAAAGAAATAAGAAGCTTAGAGTCTGGGGCTGGGAAGCCGGCTCAGTGGTAGAGCGCTTGCCTTGCATGCTTGAGGCCCTGTGTTTCGATTCCTCAGCACCACATAAGCAGGAAAAAAAAAGCCGGAAGTGGCGCTGTGGCTCAAGTGGTAGAGCACTAGCCTTGAGGTGAAGAGCTGAGGGACAGCGCCCAGGCCCATGACCAGACCCCTCCCCCCACAAAAAAAAGAAGCAGAGAGTCTGGAGGAAAATGGCACAGGAGAAGCTGGGGGCTAAACAAGCTCTCATGTAGAAACTAGTTTTAGTATTCCTGAGTCACACCAAGTGCGCCATCATAGTACATAGAGTTCGGTCAGAGAGAAAAAGTCAGGCAGCTGGCTTCAGGAGACAGATTTGAGCATCCACTGGTGCTCTTGGTGGTGGCAGTGGCGGCTGCTCTCTCAACCGAGAGAGCCTGGGACAAAGGCGCCAAAGGCAGTGTGCCGGTGGATTGTAATCACTGCCAGCAAGAACTGACAAGGAACAGAAATCTTCATCCTGCTGACCACAGACAGTTGCAGACTGTGGTCAGCCTGGAAACCTAGGGAAAGGTGTGAATACCCTCACAAGACATTCTCACTCATTTTCACCGAGCAGCAGTGGGAATGTAGCTCCTCGCCAGCCACCAGAGAGGAACTCCATTTACTGACAAAGACTGGGCCAGAGCAGCTAGCATGTAACTCAAGCTTTGGAAGAAAACAATAGGAGCCATTCAACAGGTCAAAGGGAACTGACCTGTGGGGCTCAGCTCTACCCACTGGGAAAGTTGCCCACGGAGGATTGACTTTGACTTTCTTCACTGGGTAGACAGAGCCTGAGGCTGCCCCAACACACAGCCAGCAGACCCAGCTGCTGTAGGGTAATAGAAAAACAATTGGAAACTCAGTAAACATAAATCCTGAGAATGGCTTCAGGCTGGTTTGTGCAAGTATCTCAGGAGCTAGTCCCTCAGGGGACTAGCTAATGGATTGCTGACAGGCCTCAAGGATGCTCACACCCTAGCCCCATCACAGCAACTCCAAGCTAGAGGAAACAGCCATCACCCTCTTTTGTGATACTCAAAGCAGATCACTTTACCACTGAACTAGCCTGGGAGGAGAGTCATAAAGTCCCTAATAATACAATGCTTCATTCTGCCTGCTCAAACTGATTCAAGAAACCAGTCAAACCACAGGCAAACCAAACACCACAAGCAAACCAGAGACTCCACTAGAGACTGCTTACAGACACAGGGGAGACAAAAGATCCCCTCCCCACCAAAAAATTGAAGAACTCTTTTTTCGACTTAATTAAAAAATTTTTAAAAATTATTTTCTTTTTTTCATCATATTTATATTAGTTTAAAAAAATTCTTTTTACTCTTTTACCTTTTGGTTCTTTTTGTTTTTTTGGTTTACTTAATTTCTGTTCTGTTCATCCCCAGATATACACCCATCTTTGATTATTAGACCTTATCCTTCATTGTGTGCATACTTAATTCAAATATTGATTACTCAGTTCACAAACTCTCAGACTTAACTCCCTTAATTGTAGTATTATTTCTTTATACTTATATAATTTTTAAGTGTTTCATTTTTAAACGTTTTAGTTTTTCTTTTTCCTTATCTCTCTTCTCCTTTCCTTCTATCCTTTTCCTCCCTCTGAATTTAGGTCTTGGCTGTATTCCCTCTCACCATTTCCTTCCCTACATTCCTCTAACCTTTTTTTCTTCTCACAATTCTCTCTACACTTATTAATTTGTGGTCTGCTGACTCCTTTGATTTTCTTTTATAAATGTTTTTTTTTATTGTGAAAATATTGTACAGAGGGGTTACAGTTACATGAGCAAGGCAATGAGTACATTTCTTATCAAGCATTGTTGCCTTCTCCTTTGTTTTTCCCCTATCATCCCTTCCCTCCCACGTCCTCAACTACACTCCTCCCACACCTAAATTGCAAAGTTTGTTTTTTGGCAGAGTGTCTTGTACATCTCATTGTTGCAATGGGTCGACCTGTAACCCTATTTAAACATTTTGGTGTTTTTTTTTTGTTTTCCCTCCCCAAATTATAGCAACATCAAATACAGTGAAAACAGGGGTTATACCATGGGGAAGGGATATACAAAGCAATAAAAAAACACTTGGTCCTTATAAATATGTTAGAAACAATAGCAAGAAAAAATAACCACTTGTGTCCCTATCTTGGGGCTCATTTCGCTTAACATTATCTTATCTGAACTTTTCTGCTTGTCCCAGACATATACTAGTATTTGCAAATAAGGGAAACCATGGGACCTATGTTTCTTATGGCCTGACTTACTTCACTTATTAACATTTTGATTTCTTTGATTTTCTTAGTCCATTGATCCCTAGTTGTTTGTTGTTGTACTAGATTGTATCTGTTGAACTAGATTGTATCTGTACTTATTTTGGCTGTGTCAAACAATCTGTGTAACTACGGATTGTTAGTTCTGGTTGATGCTCACCTTAAAATAGTGTTCTAGAGTGGAATTGGTTTTTGCTTTCATACCCAAATGGGCAGAACAAGCTAGAGAAATACAAGAAAAATGGCAAGTCCAGGTATCTCAACTTCACTCATGATAATCAGGCAACAGAGCAGTTAATAAATAATCTGGAGGAGAGTTCCCAAAATGTTCTACAAACAATACTGGTAAACATGCTGAATGAAAAGATTGAAAGCCTGCAAAGGACTCTGTGTGAGCGTGATAGGGAAATGCATGAGCATGATGAGGGTGACCAAAGATTAATACAGGAATTTTGTGAGCATGAGGGGGCTAATCAAAGATTAATAGAATTGTGTGAGCGGGATGAGAATAAATAAAGAGTAATAGAGGCATTCATGGAATCCACAAACAGAAAGCTGGTGGAATCTATGGAGGCCACAGAGGGAAAGCTGAATGAAGCCCAACAAAAGGAAAGAGGGTCCAATGAAACTACAATCAATCAACTAAGGGATTGGAGAATGAACACTGAAAACCAAATTAAGGGAGTAAAGAAGTCCATTCAAGATCTAAAACAAGGCTCCAACAAAGAATTTGAACCCATCAAACCTGGCCAATTAAAAGGAAAAGAAATAATAAACAAAGTAGAAAGTCTTGACAGTAGGTTAGACCATTCAGAAGATCGAACCTCTGATTGAAGACAGCCTAGACATTACAGAGAAAGACAGACAAGTATTCAAGACAAATCCAGGAAATATGATTGATAAAAAAATCACTTGGTCCCTTATAAATATGTTAGAAACAATAGCAAGAAAAAGTAACATCTTGGGACATCTTGGGGCTCATTTCGCTTAACATTATCTTATCTGAACTTTTCTGCTTGTCGCCGACATATACTAGTATTTGCAAATAAGGGAAACCATGGGACCTATGTTTCTTAGGGCCTGATAGATATTTCTTGGATTTGTCTTGAATACTTGTCTTTTCAATATTTAGAAGACACCATCAGAAGGCCTAATTTAAGGCTAATGGGTATAGAGGAGGGCCTAGAGACAGAAGTAAAAGGTCTAGGAAATTTATTTAATAGGATCCTAGCAGAGAATTTTCCCAAACGTGCAAAAAGATAGCTCCATTCAGATACAAGAAGCCTTTAGAACCCTAAATAGATCAGACAAGAACAGGACATCACACTGTCACATTGTAATCTGCACATGATCAATTAAGACCAAGGAAAGGATCCTTAAAGCTGTCAGGGAGAAAAGATCAATCACCTTATAAAGGGAAACAAATCAGAATTACTTGAGATTTCTCAGCAGAGAAAATGGAAGCAAGAAGAGCCTGGAATGATTTATGCCATGCCCTAAAGAAAAATAACTAGCAACCAAGAATACTATGTGGCTAAACTCTCCTCATAACAAAAGGACAAATACAAATATTCCAGAGCAAAAAAAAAATTGAAACAATGTGTCTCCATCAAACCAGCCCTACAAAACATACTTAAGGATATCCTGCATGTAGAAAAACAACAAGAGCATGATAAAGGCCAAGAAATAGCCCACAAACATAGAATCCAAGAATCATAGGAAGAACCCAGTTGACACAGACCCCATGAAGGTGGATAACATAGCAAGAACTACCAAAACCCTCCCAGTCCTAACTCTCAATATTAATGGATTTAACTCTCAATTAAGCGACATAGACTGTCTAGTTGGATCAAAAAGCAAGATCCTTCTATATTCTGCCTTCAAGAGACACACCTTGCCCACAAAATCAAACATATTTTGAAAGTGAAAGGTTGGAATAAAATCTATCAAACAAACAGCCCCCATAAACAGGTGGGAGTTGCAGTCCTAATATCAGAAAAAAATAGACTTCAAATTAAAATTAGTGAGAAGAGATAAAGATGGTCATTGCATACTATTTCAGGGATCTTGCCTTCAGGAGGATATTGCAATTGTAAATATCTATTCACCAAACAATAGAGCACCCAAATTTATCCAAGAAACACTACTTTCCTTAAAATCTCACAGAGATCCAAATACATTAATTGTTGGGGACTTTAACACATCACTATCCCCACTGGATAGATCAACCTGGCAAAAACTCAACAGAAAAACCTCAGATCTACTTACAGGAAGGAAGAGGAGAAACTCTAGGGCTCCTTGGGACAGGAAGAAAGTTTATTAATAAAAACCTAGATACACAACAAATCAAAGAAAGGTTGGACAAATGGGATTGCATGACAATGCAGAGATTCTGCATGGCAAAGGCCTTGGCTAGCAAAATCAATAGAAAGCCCATGGGTTTGGAGAAGACCTTCAAGCCATACAATGGACAAGGGTCTCATATCTAAAATATACTTAGACCTCAAAAAAATAACTCCCCAACAACAAATTCTCAAAAAAATCACACACCATGATCAAACAATTCATTCAAGCCATGCAAAGCTTGCTCAATATATGAAAGTCAATCAATATAACACATCAACAAGAACAAGGTCAAGATCCACATGATTATCTCAATAGATGCAGAAAAAGCATTTGACAAGATCCAATACCCCTTTATGATGAAAGCTCTGGTAAAACTAGGAAGCCAGGGAACATTCCTTAATATAATAAAGGGTGTTATGACAAACATACAGCCAGCATTATACTTAATGGTGAAAAGCTAAAGCCATTTCCTCTAAATTCAGGAATGAGACAAGGATGTCCATTCTCTCCACTTCTCTTCAATTTAGTATTAGAATGCCTAGCTAGAGCTATAAGATAAGATGCAAACATAAAGTGGATCCAAATAGGGAAAGAGGAAGTAAAACTCTCCTTCTTGCAGATGACATGATCTTGTATTTAAAGAACCCCATGGACTCCACTCCCAAATTACTCCAGCTGATCTGAAACATTAGCAACATATCAGGGTATAAAATTAACCCTCAAAAATCAATGGTTTGCTGTATGTCAATAATGAGAAGAGCATGCATGAATCAGGAAAGCAAATCCTTTTGTAATATCCCCACAAAAAATAAAATACCTAGGAGTTAACTAAAGAAGTGAAGGACCTCTATGATGAAAACTTTAAAAATTTGAAAAAGGAAATTAATGCAGAATTAAGGAAGTGGAAAAACTTCCCATGCTCCTCGATTTGGAGGAAATGGCGATACTGCCAAAAGCTATCTACAAATTCAATATGATACCTATCAATATCTCAACCTCATCCTTCAATGAAATACAAGAAGGAATCCAAAAAAGGATATGGAACAATAAAAGACCCTGAACTGCAAGAACAGTGTTGGAGGAATATCAATACCAAATTTCAAACTCTACTACAAAGACATAGTAATCAAAACAGGTAGATACTGGGACAAGAACAGACCAGAGGGCCAACGAAATAGAATTGAACACCCAGAAATGAACCCATAGACCTATAGTCACCTAATCTTCAATATTGGAAGTAAAAAAAAACAGAATGGAAGAAAGACAGCCTGTTCAGTAAATGGTGCTGTTAAAACTGGTTAAACACCTAAACACTAAAGCTTGATCCTTATATATCACCCTGCACCAGAATCAACTCCAAATGGATCAAAGACCTCAAGTCAAAGCAGACACCCTGAAAACATTACAGGAAGGAATAGGAGAAACTCTAGGGCTCCTAGGGACAGGCCAAAATTTTCTTAATAAAGACCCAGGAACACAACAAATCAAAGAAAGATTGGAGAAATGGTATTGCATGAAACTGCAGAGCTTCTGTATGGCAAAGGCCATGGCTAGCAAGATCGATAGAAAGCCCACAGATTGGGAGAAGATCTTCACTAGCCATACAATGGACAAGGATCTCATATCTAAAATATACTTAGAACTCAAAAAACTAAATCCCCCAACAACAAATCCTCAAAGAAACAACTACCTGATAAATAAGTGGGCTAAAGCCTTAAGGAGAGACTTCTCTGAAGAGGAAATAAGAATGGCCAATAGATATATGAAAAAATGCAAATCAAAACAACATTGAGATTCCACCTCACCCCAGTTAGAAGGGCTAGAATTAAGAAATCTAGTAACAGCAGATGCTGGAGTGGATTTGGCCAAAAAGGAACGGTACTGCATTGCTGGTGGGAATGTAAACTTTTTCAACCACTTTGAAAAGCAGTATGGAGGTTCCTCAAAAGATTACACATAGAGCTCCCCTATGACCCAGAAATCCCACATTTGGTAATTTACCCAAATGATCACAAACAAGGCCATACTAAAGCTACCAGCACAACTATGTTTATCGCAGCATTATTCAACATAGCTAAGATATGGAACAGTCCAGATCCTCTCAGTAGATGAGTCAATCAAGAAAATGTGGAGTGTATATATATATATATATATATATATATATATATATATATATATATATATATATATATAATGGAATTCTATGCCTCCATCAGAAAGAATGACACCACCCCATTTGTTAGGAAATGGAAAGACTTGGAAAACATTATATTAAGTAAAGTAAGCCAGGCCCAAAAAACATAGGTTCCATGATTTCCATTATTTGCAATAACAAAAAATATGTCTAGGACAAGCAGAAAAGGTCAAAAAGCTATGTAGATATGTCCATATTTGAGGATGCTAAGTGGAATGAACTCCAAGATAGGGACACAAGGGGTTTTATCTTTGTTGATGTTGTTTTTAATGTACTTAAATGTACTGTGTGACTTTTTGTTTCTTTTGTATGTCCCCCCCCCCAAGGTGTAACCCCTGTTGTCACTGCATTTGATTCTGGTGTCCTGCATCTTTTATATACATTTTTCTAATTGGGCAGGGGAAGGGATATAACAAAATGCTGAAATAAGGATGCATGTTTACCCATTGTAAAAATGAAGTGTACATGACACTATGTTGAAAACAAATTTTTATACCTTTGGAGTGGGGAGGGAGAAGTTGGGAAGGTGGGGAAGAAAGGGATGGTAGGGGAAAAACAAAGGAGGGTGTAACAATGCTCATTAGCAAGTGTACTCATTACCTTACCTATTTAACTGTAACCCCTTTGTACAGTATCTTTACAATAAAAATAGATATTAAAAAAGAAATAAGAAGCAGTTAGGTAGAATATTCCAGATAAGGTGGTCAGAAAGACCTTATTGAACTGAGAAGTATTAGTTACAGTGGAAGAATTATAATTTGATTGATTCACAAAACTGGACCTAAAGACAATACTTTTTTAGTTCAAGGAAACAAATTAAGCCCTTATGAAAGGTTGGGATATGAAATGAAATCGCTGTTCCTCCATAGCTGGGATGCCATTTCAGTTCTGACACCTCCTCTACATGCTTGACAGACTTGCAAAAGACATTAACACACTTGAAAAACTATTTCTGCAGGCAATAATGCATGTTCTTCACACATTATTTTCCTCCCTACTAACATTTTTTGCTAGTTAAAAACTTGCCTCACTTCAGGTTTGAAAACTGAGTCTGAATAGTTAACAACATTCAACTTTTCTCATCTCTATCCTTACAAACAATTGACTACATTTGTCTTATGTCTTACCTAGTTTTCTTGAGGATGATGGAACTTGTGTGGCTTAAGACAAACTATCCCCAAATATGGCATGTTGACATTTGAAAAATCACAGAGGTAGGAAGGACTGTCTGATTTTTTCCATCACTTCTTCCCTGAAACAGACCAAAAATCCAGAAAATAATTTTCACCGAGAAGCAGAAATTCCTTCCTATGAAAAGTACGTATTCTGTTCCCAAAGGGAAGGAATGTCCCTCTGTTTGAAGACATATCGACACAGAATGGAAGCCTAGCTGAGTCTCTCCAGCTGACTCACATTAGGGCACAATTTGTCCTATCATATTTCTCCAGAGTCATATTCCATTCTTTATCTAACCTTAGCACAAATATACAAGTTATCCATTTGCTTCATTACTTTTCCAGTCTCCCCTGTCAATTTGAATGAATGCTAAACAAATTTGTATGTATGTTTTTCCTCATTTTGGTCTGTCATTACAACCTAGTGATGGGCAAGAAAAAAAAACTTCTCTCCTTTACTTATCTTTTGTACTGAGTGGAAAGCTGTTGTTCTGTAATAACTGTGACTGGAGAGAAATATCAGTGCATTCAACAGCACTCACTCAGATAATTACTTCCACTATCTGATTAAACGTAAAGTTGAATGCTCCCAGGTAACACCTTATAGTATTTAATGGGTTCATAAACTAAAGTGGTTTCACATTAATTAAACAATTTTTACAACCCTTTTATTCCTGGAGTGCCTTCTGTTCCCTTTCACTTCTTCCCTCTGTTATTCCAGCTGAAAACTTCTCCTGTTTAAGGAAGCCTAAATCTTCTAATATGTTGATGCTTAGGTTACAAGTGAAAATTAAACTGTTCCCAGATGCTGATCTTATTTTGTTTGAAAAAAAAATCTCAAAATGAAAACATTAAGTTCTATTCTTATATAAATCTGGAAAACTGAGGAAACCATGGAGCCTATGTTTCTTTGGGCCTGGCTTACCTCACTTAATATGATGTTTTCCAAGTCTTTCCATTTTCTTATGAATGGGGTGATGACATTCTCTCTGATGAGGCATAGCATTCCATTGTGTATATATATCACATTTTCTTGATCCATTCATCTACTGAGGGGCAATAATTAGTCTATGTCTAGGATAGTCCTAGCAGAGGATCATAATAGCTCAATAGCTACATACATATAAATATATAACATGATGCTAATTGATATGAACTACAAGATATGGAAATGAAAGGTTTATTTAGGGGGGTACTGTTTGCAGTTATTTCTTTTTTTCTTTCTTTTTCCCTTTGGTCACTGTTTTTGATTTCAGTACCCTTTGTCTTATATATAAGTTTATCTGATATGGGGAAGGGAAGGGGAATCACAGAAATGGTGAGACAAAAGACAAAGGGTGAACGGATGCAACAGCAATACTCAGGTGACTCTGTGTTGGAAATGAACTTTACACGTTGCGGGGCAGAGAAATCAGGGGGGAGAGAAAGTGAGAGAAAACAAAGGAGGGGTAATACTGTTCCATAAGAATTTAACTCATTCTTATTGCACTCATTCACTTATGCCACTCCCCTCTGTATATCACCTTTACAATAAAATTTAAAAAATACAAAACTGATAAGTTTGGAACTGATTATTGACGAAGATCATTGGCTTGGTCAAGCTTTAGTCAGACTTCCACTCCTGAACCTTCTTCTAGATTCATCTGTGTGTACTTATTTACAATATCTAGTTTTTTCCAAAGAATTCTACTAGGTCAGTTTAGTGACAACTATTTACTTTCAATATGTGTTGAGGCTCTTCACTCTCCATTTGTCAGCCCTGAGGTTTGTCATGTCACTCAGGCCTGTGCCTAGTAGGTATCCTGTAGTCACTTTAGTTAGAATCTCCCTGAAGTTCACCTCCCCACCCCTCCCCCCCCACCCCACTGCCTAGGACTGTAAGTTCTCTTGAAGCCATGCCTCCCAGTTTATCATTGACCTTCTCTATACCACTGCAAGACTCCTTTGCAAGCACTCTCTAGACTTGCTGGGATGGTCCTGAATAAAGTCTTCTTATCATGTTCTAACTAGTGTCACTGAACAATTCTTTTTTATTAACAATAGTTAGAATTTCAGAGTATGAACACCATTTCAGAGCGTGAACACTTCTGTGAGGGTGTTCCAGATTGTTGTCATTGTATGCTGTAGGTAGGCATTGGGCTAGGGAAGACAGTGTTAGTAGAGGTGGCATTGCCCTCTCTGTAGTTATGAATTCCTGTTCCCTTATCAGACAGACTGAGTGAGAAGCGGGGCTGGCATGGAACCAGCTCTTTCTCTGTCATTACCGGCCTATTCTTGCAAGGAGATTCCTTGCCAGGAGAAAGTTCGGTTACCATGGGCTCCTAGAAGTGTCCTTGGCAGTCTGAGTGAATCTAGCATGTGATTTCATATTTGTGCTTCATCTTTGACTATGATTCTGAAAATTAACTGCATTTCTAATACATGCTGTTTTTCATATTGCTTTCACTCTATAGGGACTTGACATTTAATATCTTTTATATGTTCATTAATCAGCATTAACAAATATATGACATTTTTGCCATGTGAAATGCTCTCCTGGCTTTTACAAAACAGTGTGTGAGTGGGAAGATCTTGAATTGTCTGTTCTCCTTGCCAAGAGAAAATATAAGTGTGTCTTCTTTAACTCTTTTCTTATGGTAACTAGTGTTATTTGAGGCGATCAAAATGCCAGCAGGTGAGTTCTTTTCATGATGAAGTACAATGGAGCATAAATATTCTCTTCTTTCACAGAAGGCAATTAAATTAGAGTAGCTTTGCCCCTTAGCTCCAAGTCAGAGGAACATTTTATAATATGTGCAAAACCCCAGATTCTTTGTGCTGTGAATGCTACACGATTTCTGATGCTGAGAGATGGGTTGGCTTTGTAACACACATTTGTTTCAAACAACTAAATATCTTCAAGGTTGTACCCTTTCATTAATATAATGTAGAAAATTACTTATTGGCAAATGTGTTTATCACCTGAACTTTAAGTTAAAAAATTTAATATACACATTGTTTAAAGGATAATCTCTCAATAATTTTACTTAAAATTTCCAATAGTGGGAAGAAACATATTTTAAAATGTTGATTTAAAAAACATAGAGGAAAAAAGATGCAAGTGTCTCTTGCTAAGAAGGAAATGTGGGCCTCCTTTCCATGGCCATACCGCTTCTGCAGGCACTGCCTTGCCTATCTATTTTTGCTCTTTCCTCAAATTGCAAGGTATTTGTAATCAGGTTAGTTGATGACTAGGAAAACTCATCAGAATCAGGGCATGACAAAAGGCAGGAACTATGCCTTGTTTCTTTATCTCCTCTCTATGCATACTGAGTAGACAAAGCCTAAATGGGGCTGCTCCTACCATTGTCCCTCTCCAAAAAATCAAGCTTAATCCTAATAAGATGTTAGGAATCATGATTTTAAATTTGAGGTTGTTGATCAGAACATAGTCTTACATTTTTTTTAAAAAAAAGGAAGAACACAATTTCTTTAGGAAAGCTATTCTTCGTCAGGCTTCATTGATAGGAGTCCTAACTGGAATCTAATTTTGTTGTCCTGGGATCGGCTCACAGATGGGTATGCAGAACAATCAGAGACAGAGGAGGGACAAAACTTGTGGAGCTTCTGAGAAAAACTGTCTTGCGTTTTTCCTTTAACTGGATGTACATGTGTGAAGCTGTGGGGGTTATGGATGTGCAACTCTTTTGCTACTAAGAACAGTCACCAAAGAAAGGAACCTCACTCATGAAGAAAGGCATGGCTGAAATTCACAAAGAAAATACATGTCCAGAATAATGTTTCAAACTTTGAAGTGAACCAAGACTATAGAAAGCACTAGCACTGGAATCTGTATTTATGGGTCTCAGATGGTTCATATTTTTCTTTTTTTAGTATATTTTTAGTATAAAGACACTGTACAAAGGGGTTATAGTTGCATGAGTAAGGTAATGAGTATACTTCCTATTAAGCATTGTTACCCCCTCCTTTGTTTTTCTCCTACCATCCCTTTCCTCCCTACCTCCCCAACTTCTCCCTCCACTCCTAAGGTATAAAATTTGTTTTCAACATAGTGTCTTGTACATTTCATTTTTACAATGGGTCAACAGTATCCTTATTGCAGCATTTTGTTATTTCCCTTCCCCTCCCCAATTAGAAAAATGTATATACAAGATGCAGGGCACCAGAATCAAATGCAGTGACACAGGGGTTAGACCATGGGGGAAGAACATATGAAAGAAACAAAAGAAATCACACAATGCATTATAAGTATATTAAAAACAACATCAACACAGATAAAACCTCTTGTGTCCCTATCTTGGGGTTCATCATCAAATATGGTCATATGTACATAGCTTTTTGACCTTTTCTGCTTGTCCTAGACATTTTTTTGTTATTGCAAATAATGGAAATCATGGAACCTATGTTCTTTGAGCTTGGCTTACTTCACTTAATATAAAGTTTTCCAAGTCTTTCCACTTCCTAACAAATGGGGCGACATCTTTCTTTCTGATGGAGGCATAGAATTCCATTGTGTGTGTGTGTGTGTGTGTGTGTGTGTGTGTGTGCGTGTATGTGTGTGTGTGTGTGTATATATATATATATGCCACATTTTCTTGATCCATTCATCTACTGAGGGGCATATGGGTTGGTTCCATATCTTGGCTATGGTGAGTAATGCTGCAATAAACATAGTTGTGCTGGTAGCTTTAGTATGGCCCTGTTTGTGATTGATTAGGTAAATGCCCAAAAGTGGGACTGCTGGGTCTTAGGGGAGCTCTATGTGGAGTCTTTTGAGGAATCTGCATACTGCTTTTCAAAGTGATTGAGCAAGTTTACACTCCCACCAACAATGCAGTAGGGTTCTCTTTTGGCCATATCCCCTCCAGCATCTTTTGCTATTAAAGTTCTTGATTCTAGCCATTCTAACTGGGGTGAGGTGGAATCTCAATGTTGTTTTGATTTGCATTTCTTTTATGGCCAGAGAAGTTGAGCATTTCTTCATGTGTCTATTGGCCATTCTTATTTCCTCTTTAGAGAAGTCTCTTTTTAAGTCTTTAGCCCACTTATTAATCAGGTGGTTGTTTCTTTGAGGATTTGTTGTTGGGGGATTTAATTTTTTGAGAAATGAACCCACAGGCCTATAGCCACCTAATCTTTGATAAAGGAGCTAAAAAATATAATGGAAGAAAGACAGCTTCTTCAGTAAATGGTGTTGGCAACATTGGTTAAACATCTGTAGAAAACTAAAGCTCGACCCTTATATATCACCCTGCACCAGAATTAACTCCAAATGGATCAGAAACCTCAAAGTCAAAGAAGATACCCTGAAAACATTACAAGAAGGAATAGGAGAAACTTTAGGGCTGCTTAGCACAGGCCAACATTTTCTTAATAAAGATCCAGAACAAATCAAAAAAAGGTTGGAGAAATGGGATTGCATGAAACTTCAGAGCATCTGCATGACACAGGACATAGCTAGCAAGATCAATAGAAAGCCCATGGATTGGGAGAAGATCTTCACTAGCCATACAACTCACAAGGATCTCATATCTAAAATATACTTAGAACTCTTACTTTTCTTTTAAGTCAGGCTGAGCTCAGTTTCAATCACCTCTGATCTACAGATCAGAGCAGGAGGTTTAGCTCATGCAGTCACTCCTGAGTTCTGAGATAGCAGCAGAAGGACCACAGGTTACTATCTCAACAAATAATGACGTGGTTTTCTGTTTCCCATGTGGCCATTCCCAGTATTCATCTCTCTTCCATACCTTATGCGAGAGACATGGGAGAGTCAAAGTTAATTGCAAGGCAGATTCAGCATTTCTAGTTATAAAACTCAAGAAGAGCACAAGTTCATGCCTCATTCTGAGCAATATGGTCCAAGGTGTTAACTTACTTTAAAGATGTTCCTAAGGAAAAAAACTTATGGCTTCTATTATTTAAATGTTTTCATGGTATATTATTTCAGGTAATTAAATAATACGTGCCAACGTAGAAGTTGGTTGAATCCCCCCTCCACTTTGGGGGGTATCTATTTCCATTTCCTGTAGTTCTTTGTCAAAGAATTACCCTGCTGTTATAATAGACCTTGGGACTCCAGGTCTCCAAAATTATTTCTTCAAGGAGAAAAACTTTTCACTGACTAATTGGTGTGTGAAATGTAACATAGGAAGTCACTACTTGACAACTCATAGGATAGTTTAGTATATTAAAAACTCATAGGATAGTTTAGTATATTAAAAATTTGACATAAAGAAACTTGTTTATTACTGCTTGGTTGATGTTACTCTCAGCTCTCTTCTCCCTAGGCTCCACCTTTTTTTTTCTTTGTAACTCCAAGTGGCTCAGAGTGGGTTAGGTAAAAATGACACTATATCAACAGCACTGTCTTTGATTAAAAGCAGGATTTCTAGCTTGTAGTGTAATTATTTAGCAGGATGGCTTATTATTTCTATTCAAACATAAGTGGGTATTGCAAGTTCTATTTTATGTAGTTAGTCCTGTTTCTGCATGGGGGAAGTGAGGTTCATTCTGTCTCAGGAGATGAGTGTGTACACCTGCTCTAGTGATGATGCCAGGAGTCTATTGAGGGAGAGCTGAGTTAAGGCATCAGGAAATGAGATATTCTCTTGCCCAAGAGGGACATTATCTTCTGTACAAGTTAAAAGCTAATTATTGGTGGATTTTAAAGCATATATATATATATATGCTTTCATATATATATGCTTTCATATATATATATATATATATGAAAGCCTACTTTTATGGTTTTTATGGTTGTTGAGAAGACAGATTGGAACAAGCGATTGAGCTATTAAAGAAGATAAATATCAACTGAGCAACAGTAGTGAGGAAGAAGGAAAAATAAAACATGACATGATATTTGTCAATGAGGAGAGAAATAGGTTCTTTAAACTGTTTAGTCCGTTTATAGCTGAGTAGTGTGGGGCTTGATATTGTGGTTCATATCTGTAAGCTGAGCTATTCGAGAGATAGAAGTAGGAGGATTACAGTCAGAGATGAGCCCTTAGGAAAAGTATGAGGTCCTACCTGAAAAATAAGCTGAAACAAAAAAGCTGGAGCGTGGGTCAAGGGGGTGAAGCACTAGACGAGCAAACCTGTTGCCAACACCCAGGAAATAATAAACAAAATATAATAATAACAATAGCAATAATAATAAGCATAGTGATATTAGGTTTAGTTGTGTGATAAAACCAATTATCTAGTAAGCTGCTTTTTGGGCCAAGTATTTGGATGAGAACAATAGGGAGATTGCTGCATTCTAGAAATTCAAGTTTTGAGAAAAGTATTTGGATTTTTGCTAGGGTTTTAAAATATTTCGCTTGCTTACCGTCAACCTTTTTTTGGTAGAAGGATGCACTGAAAGTTTGTAGAACACCTCTTGGTGTACTTTAGTCACCCTAAAGAGTCCCTCTTCTTGGGATCATTTAGGAACTCAGCCACAGTTAGAAGCTTCAAATCAGATTTGGAGTTATTAATAAGTATTGGGCTGGTAGAGATCAATAAGATGAAAGGGTAGCCACTCAGGGTCCTTTCATTACATTTCTTTGTTGACCAAGTTTGAACTTGGAAGTACAAATGCAGGCACTAGGGTGAATATGACAGAACATCAGGCATGTAGTGGAATAGGAAAAGTAGAGACCTGCAAGCATCTAGCTATCTCTGAAGGAAATTCTTACAGACCAACTTCTCAATGTATACTAGAGAGTGTCTCCTCAAGAGGGAGCATTACAGAATTTCCTCCTCCAAGAGTTAGTCCATAATTGATCCTCTGACCTTAAGACCTAAAGAATTTTGTTCTTCATACAGAACTCTTGCCTTGGCTATTGTATTTCAAATTTTTATTAATTTCTCTGTTCTCCACCTGCTTATTGAAACAAATAATAGATACATGTATTGTTCATTTGAAGAATGAATAGAAATTGTGAAAAAAAGATATATAAAACAATAAAAGGTTTCTTTAGTTCAATGAACATATTGCAAATGTGTTGATTATGTTCATCAGAAGTGTTTGTAATGTATTGTATAAAATAGGTAGAAGGAAATGAGAGCATATTACTGAGCTTCAAAAGTGATCTTCAGAATGTGCTAGATGAAATGTTGGACTACTAATGAATAGGAGAGAGAATTGGCACAGTTATCTGTGAAATTAATTATAAGTGCACTTAACATTATTTTAATTAGTGAGAATTTTCATTGCTTTAAGTTGTTGGTTATATAGTATTTTAAAGAAATAGTTATCTACATATTAGTTTAGGCTTCCTTAACATTTTGTTTGTAAAAGCTCTTGTTTAAAAAAAAAAGCTTGGTCAAAGAAAGATAATGTAACAAAATGACTACAAGGCTGAGTAAAGAAGTCCAAGAATAATCCCTGATTTGCTACTTGCCTATAATCTCTGAGATTTAGAACTGATAATATGCTTCATGGGCATGGTCAAAGGATATCAATATTTCGTTTGTCACAGCAGGAGAATGAATCTTGTGGTGGTTGTTATATAACCAGTTTATAGAAGAGCTTCTGGTTCACAGTTGATACTGAATGTTGCATGAAAGGAGGAGACAAAGAAGAAATACAGAGGAGAGGAGAGAGTTATGAACATACAAAGCAATAAAGGAGCCACTGTTCTGGCTGCCCTAAACTGGCAGCCCTGAGCACCCAGAGGTGACAGAGCATTCCTAGACTATTCCTAGGCTGTCCTTGTTATCTTACATTGTTACTCATGACATCAAGAATTTGAACACCGGCATGTGAGCTGGGTACTGTGCAAGTTCACTTTGACATGTGGCTTCAGATTGTGGCTTGAAAGAAGAGCAGAAAATGTCACTGAGTGATGATTCCTTCTATAAAGTTTAGAATCTGTCATACTGTTTCCTTTATATTTTAATAAAAAATGAATAAAGCTGTTAAAATGACTTAAAGTCAAGCCAGATTTAATTAAGTAAGGTACAGTGATCCGTAATGATGCCAGTTAATAAGAAAAATACATATGGAGGAAGAGTTTGTATTTATGCTTTTTTCATAGTTCCATATATATGAATTTATTTCCATATATGCTAATATTACCACATACTTACATACTTCAAGGAGTTTTATAAAGAAAAACATCTTTTGAGTACATGTTTCTATAGCACTGACCACCAAATATGAATCAGACTCCAATCTTAATTAAATTCAGTGGGATTTACAGTATACAGGCTGAAGCTATTTGTAAATTACATTTGTTTGAAAGGAAGGATTTTCATGTGATGTTTTACATACTTTTGACATTGCCTATTGTTTTAAGAAACAGGTATACAAACCACTAGATGTCTAGCTGTAGAAATCTAATTTTCTCCTTTTATATTAGGGATACATGAATTGTTGCAAATTTGAATAATGATTTTTGTGCTTTATGTATTTTCATTCATAACGAAAAGCTAGCAGTTCACACACTGTGATATTAATGTAACATCACTTTTAGTGAAGAAATTAAAAAAAAGAAATTATAATTTGCAAGACATGACTCCTTGGAAGTTAGAAAAATAAAGCAATACTGTTAAAAGAATGAGCTTGATCAGATACTAACCGGTTCTTGATTTAATCAAACTTCAGGGAACTTTCATTTCCCAAGTGAAGCTGTTTATTTTATTTAAAAAAACCCAAAACATTTTCTGAGAACTAGCTTGATGTCATTGGTATACTATTTCCTGCCATGAGTGAATAAATTTACTTGTGTGAGCAAATGCTTACACTTTAGCCCTTGGGCTAACAGGGGTACAGGAACTGAGGTGGGGTCATAAATTGGCCAGCTCTGAATTTTACTCAGAATATTTTGATAGCTTATTTCTTCAATTGCACAGTTCTGGCTTCAATTTGACACATTTTTTATCCTCATTTTGTTCTGTTCTTTTTCTTTGTTCATTCCCTTGTTCTTTTGGGTTAGTAAATCACTGTGAGTGCCATGATATTTTTTTAGAATTTGATGCATATTTGAAGATGCTTTTTCATTTTCTTTGGTGGGGAAAAGAGAGCAGATAGTTGTCAGTGGAGTTATGAAAGATAGTGTCACAGACAATAACGATGCTAATAACAGAAAAAAAGCAATACTTATTAAGCTTTTATTTTAGATGCTGTGTTCAGTAATTTATATAGCTATATTATTTTCTTTAATATTGACAACAGTCCTATGAGGCAGAAATGCTTTTGCGGAATATGTTTAATGTCCTAGTCAGTACTACAAATGCTTTACAAATGGTCTAAATTGATTTAATTTCATGTGATAAGACAACTGATATCTAAGTACTTTTTAAAAGCTAAATTCTACATATGTTTTAGATTTGTCAAAATTTACTTTAGGTATTTGAACAACCTTGTGAGTAGTTTTACTCAAGTATATTTTAGAAATACAAGACATTGAGGAAGAGAAATATTAAGAAAACTATGTAAGGTCACACAGCAAGGAGAAAACCCAATATTCAAACCCTGGTCTTTTTCATAGTTGGTTTTATGAATATTTGTGCTTTTTTAGTAATGACATGCAGGTACAGATGCCAGAGTGATACTGAGTGTCATTCAACACCACTGGTGGAAAGCAAACCTGTATGTGTGGAATAAAACAGAAAATTCACATTCTCTTTCCAACATGAAGTGCTGTTGCACCCTCTCCTCCTGAAGCATTGGGATATTCTTTCCAGTATGAATAATCAAGGTTTATGTTGAGGTATGTCTTTGTTGTGATTTTAGTTGTTGTGTGTAGCTGAGCTGTTTATGTTTTCATTTGCCTCTTCATTTTTGTTTTTATATTCCTGGCTCAGCCTACATATCTGGCGGGGACACTTCCACATTAGCATATGTTGCTAATGTTTCTTTCTTAGACTTATTACAGGCTTGAATAAGAAGACTAGAATCAAATGAAGAGCTAAGCAGGATTTTCTGGTATGTGTGTATTTGTGTTATATTCTGTAGGTAGCACAATTCTGTCAACTTCCAGTAGTTATTCCTTTAGACTTTCAAATGTATACTTGAAGATACAATAAAAATCAAATTTTACTTTGTGTTATAGAGGAAGAGGACACTATTGTGATGTTTCATACAGTCTTTTTCCCAGAGGAAAATACAGAATCTGAACCAAAGGTCTCTAAATACCTTCCCAACTTTCAACACCAGCACTGTAATTAAATACTTAATGCTTATAATCTGCCATTGAATGGAATTACAGTAGACATATCACTTCAAGTTAAAAAGAATTTAGATTTCATTCATTAAACCACAGCAATCTAAGTCAATTGTAGAAGCCTGCTTGCAAAGCAATGAGTGACTACATTTGTTGGTAGAGGAAAATTAACAGGCATGCACACTTATTAGCAGTGAGCAATCATTGTTTTGGATATGATATGGAAAGAACAGAGGAATGTTTGGAATTGCTTTGAAGCTTTTCCTTTCAGTTCAATCTCTATCTGAGATTCCTTACAAATTCCACAGCAGAATATATTGCAAACTCTCTTGAGTTCTAAAATATCACTTTTTTTTTTACAATTATGAGGTTTCAGGGAATCTGTAAATATGATTTTTTTACAAGGTAACTCCTGATTGAAAACAACAATATGAAAGCACTCGTACATTATATTTCTTTAAAAAATCTGTTTTCATTATGAGAAACAAAAAACTCTAACTAATAACACAAGGTAAATGATGTGATTTTCTTAATTTGAAACCTAGGCTTCAACATAGTTTAAGTAGTTTAAAAGAAGAAATGGAGAAATGAAAAAAGGAAGAAAGGAAGGAAGGAAAAGGAAGTAAAAAGTTATTGAGTACATTTGCATGCCAACCATAAGTGTTGGAATATTAGGAAAATGAAGCATTTGCATATATAGAAGAATATTCATGGAACTCACAATATAGCCCTAAATTGTTTAATTAAATTGTTCAAATGCAGCTGTGATCATATGGCATAGCTGGGCTCTGAGGAATGACAGGATACCCAGGGTACAAGTACATGCACTTAAGCTGATAAAGCCAGAAAAGTTCAAGTAAAGTTCATGCCCTAGATGTTAACATCAGAAAGTTGTTCAGTGTTCATGTTTATCCACAAACATCAACAGGATGGATTATGGATGGAACATGGAAACACAGGTCATCCAAGTGATTTAAACACAGTTCAAAGGGTAACATCTGATGTTCATTAATTTCACTCCACTTATCTATAATGTGCACGAGTCTAGGGGGAAACCATGTGAACTATAAATGAAACTGCACTATATAGTAAGAAAAATAAGAAAATGAGGTATGGTTTGAGGTTGTTCATGAGGAGAGACTAGGTGCCATCAGAGAAAACAGGGCGGACAAGTGCTTTAGACTGAGTCTTATGGGGGTATCCATATGGATACTTAGTCTCTAGATCTGTACAACCATCATCTTTACAGGGATGTGCTAAAAAAAAACCTATTTTGTTCTTCTATTTGTGGTGCTCTTTCTATACTGAATTGGTATCAGGGAGGGTTGGTAGGAGCTATCAGAATCCAGCGGAAAGGGGAAGAGTAGAGTTCAAGTGCACATTTGTATCTTCCCATCAATTCTTATATGGTACCAAATAGTTATAGCATACACCTACCTGGAAATTGTTACCCATTATGACTTGAGAAATTAGAACATCATAATAAGCATAATGTTATTGAAATATAGATACTGGGTCTATTTGGCACCATCTTGGCATCTTGGTAGATGATGGGGACTTTCCAAAAATTCTTAGAGGTGAAATTCCTCTTCCCCACCCTCATCCCCAGGTGATAAGCCTAAATTCCTAGTAGCAGGGGCAGGGACTTGGACTGTAGGTTCCTGGAACTGCCAGACCAGAACTGGTGACACTCTGAACTATTGAGCTCCCTGTGGCCTTGCCCCCTGACATGACCCTATTTAGGCCTCACCATCTCAGCTGCCATTGTGCCACGCCCACTGTCTTCTGACTTTCCTCAGGGCACCATAGCACCCATCTTTAACTCTCCACTGAAGTTGATCTGGTTTGCTGAGATTGTTTTTCTGCTATTTCTTTACTACATGTGCCTCAGTTTCCTAACAGTGTCAAGTGTATTAAAAGGTGCAAGTTCTGGGGGACATGTGTCTATTCAGAGTTGCTGACTTTCTAATAAAGACTCTAAAATCAGCCTCTCAAAAAGTAGCTTCTCTATATCTCATAATTAAATTCCCATATAACATTATCTAAAGGTAATGAGAAATGAACATTTTGAGAAGTATTTTGTAACAAAATATAAACAAGAAGTGTGTGTGTATAGGTATAGGTACATAAAAGAAAAAAATACTCAAAGTGAACACTTTCTAATGATCATCCTTGTGAACCTAAAGAAATTTTAAAGTAATTATGCAGTTTTATATATGGATTACAATGAAAAACAGTAACAATAGCAAAACCTCTTGTACTGGCTTACTGTGTGTTATCAGCATTTATTATCAGAGTGATCTACATGAAAGAAACACAGATATCCCCTAGATGGTCATTATTATTGTCTTTTCCTTGCAGACGAAGAAATTAAGGATTAATTATTATAACTAACTTTCCAGGCATCACCACTATAGTTATGATTCTAAGTTAGGCTACTCCAGAGATAATTCTCCCTATTTCACACTGGAGATTGCTGCTTGATCATTTCAAGTAAAGAAGTAAGTAATTCATCATTCAAACTCAACTTCCCACATGTGTGGCAAAAGGTCCATTAAATTAACCAAACAACAAAATGAACAGCCTTGCTGCTATTTATTATCCATCTATTTGCATTTACAAAGAAATTAAATGGATATCTGTTCTCAGTTCTTCCTCACACATTTTTGTTAGCATCCATTAGTTGTATAAAGTTTCATTTTTACATGTCCATATAGGATGCAAATTTACCCTTCTGTTACTCTCATACCCCCTTCCCAAACTAATCTCAACAAGCTTTATTGTTTCATTTTCACATGTGTATATAAAGTATTTTGACCCTATTCACTTGCTCTCTGTTCGCTGTTCTCCTTCCCACAAATACACAAACCTGGATAAGATTTGCTTTTACATTGCTGTCCTTCATTTCTTTTAAGGATATGCTAATTGTCCAAAGGGGTTTCACCAGAACATTTTGCACATACATATGCAGCACTGTAATCAGATAGACCTTATGACCAACTCTCAGATTCCCCCCTTATTCAACAGCTTTCAGGGAGCTTTCTTCTTAAATCTGATATTTCAGAGTTTTTATTCAGCTTGGTATTCTGTGTAGCCACTCCAGAGAGACAGAGAGACAGAGAGAGACAAAGACAGAGAGAGACAGAGACAGAGAGAGACAGAGAAAGAGACAGAGAGAGACAGAGACAGAGACAGAGACATAGAAAGACACACAGAGAACTATCCAATTTAAAAATAATATTTATTGGCAGTAAGACATCTCATAATCCCTGATAAGATTTTGTGATAAGCTATATGTCCTTCTGTAATCAGTGACTAAATTAAATTTATCTTTGTCCTGTGTTAACTGAACCTTGTGAGCTTTGACTTTACCAATAGGCTGTTTTAATAGAGGTGAGTGGTCCACTGTCTGTTCCAGGAGTATTCTTGATAATTGAGCCTGCCTCAGATCCACCATTACCTAAGTAAACATTTTAAGAGAATGTAAAGGATTTGGGATGTAATTCACTGATAGAACACTTGCTTACCATGGTCAAATTTCTGGAGTAAGTCCATAGCACTGACAACAACAACAACAACACTATAAAAAAAAACTTCTGGGAAACCCTTCATTGCTAACTATGTACTTTTTAATTATCCTGTTAGATGTAAACATAATGTCATGTCCATAAATTAAGTTGAAGTAAAACATTGTATTTCACTTTTGTCTGATATATTATCACTTTAGATCTTAAAAAATACTGAATATTCATGACCCAGCATGCTATCTCATTTCTATCATAACTGCCTAATGAGGTTCTGAGTTTCCATGAAATTCTTTTTTAATACTAAAGACACTTGGTCATACAGGAATCATTCAAAATGTCAATTCATGATTGAGGGCTAAAGAAAATATCTTTGGAAAATATGTTCAATTTTATGCCAACATATTAATCTTTAAAATAACCCAAGTATTTTTTCTTTTTTTACATATTTTTATGGTAAAGATACTATACAGAGGGGTTACAGTTACATGAATAAGGTAATGAGTACATTTCCTATCGAGCATTGTTACCTCCTCCTTTGATTTTCTCCTACCATCCCTTCTCTCCCCACTTCCCCAACTCCTCCTTCATGTACATCTCATTGTTACAATGCAGCCCAAGTACTTTTATGTTTCAATAATAAAAAATAATATTGGGCATGAATGAAACAGAACATGTTTAAATTGTTATTGCAATTCAAGCAATAATATTAAGAGCAATACAATACTTCACCTTTCAATATTGCATTTTGAATTTATTCAAATATTGCATTCAATTATCTTATTTAATATTGCATATTGAATTTTATTCTTGTGCTATGGATTTTTATCTGTTGTTCAAGCCTTCACACTGAAGCTAATTTGATTTTTCACTATCCTAAAATATTTTCCTTTAAACTAACAGATCAGCTCTCTACAACAATATTTATCCGTTTCAATTCTTCTGAAGGGAATCACCAGTGAAAACAATGTCATTTGATTCTGTGTCAGAAGGGAAAATGGAATGCTTATTTGAGGGGATAGCTTAAAGCATAAATTACTCTAAACAATTTGTTTTTCTGTTGTTTATATGTCAATTAGAAGCAGACTTTAGGCTATTCAATCTACACCATATTTATATTAAGAAAAAAGTTCTTCTATATTTTCTCATTGTTTTTTGGAAAACTTTTTATTTCTCCAGGAAATGGTATTAAGATGTTAAATTCTTTTGCTTTTTGTCTATTTTGTGCTGAAAAACACACAATCAATCACTCTCCAGCAGACATAAACTCATGTTAATCACATTGAATTTTCAACCAACACATTATGCATTTCCAAACATAATTAGAGTATGTCCTAACATGGAATAAAATTCTATTTTCCACAGCCAAAAACGTCAATGTTTTGGCCTGGATCCAAAGTGTATCTCAGGACTCTTTTAGCATATTAAACCCCAAAGGGTTATTTGTCTTTTCTACTCTTTTTCCTGGTTCTATTTTTAAAAAGTGAGAGAGAAAATAAAAGAGATATAAAAGAGAATAAGCATCTGACCTTAGTAGTGAAGATATTCTCTTGGAGATATTAGTTATATAAGCATGGTTATATGTGCAGAGAGATGGATAAGTACAGATTGCCCTTAAGAGTAGGTGTAGAGGAGCTAATTTATTTTATTTTTGTTTATTTTATTTTTGTCGGTTGTGGGGCCTGAACTCTGGGCCTGGGCACTGTCCCTCAGCTCTTCAGCTCAAGGCTAGTGCTCTACCACTTGAGCCACAGCACCACTTCTGGCTTTTTCTGCTTATGTGGTGCTGAGAAATCGAACCCAGGTCCTCATGAATGCAAAGCAAGTCCTCTACCACTGAGCCACCTTCCCAGCCCCCTAAATCTTGGATACTAGGTATGCTTCCTGCTATCACATTATTTTCTTTTCTTCCTTCCTTCTTTCTTTCCTTCTTTCTTTCTTTCTCTTTCTTTTTATCTTTCTCTCCTTCCTTCACTCCCTCCTTCCTTCCCTCCCTCCCCCTCCCTCCCTCCTTCCCTCCCTCTCCCTCTCTCCCTCCCTCCCTCCCTCCTTCCCTTCCTTCCTTCCTTCCTTCCTTCCTTCCTTCCTTCCTTCCTTCCTTCCTTCCTTCCTTCCTTCCTTCCTTCCTTCCTTCCTTCTTTCCTTCCTTCCTTCTTTTCTTGGACTTGAACTCAAGGCCTGGACACTGTCCCTCACCTTTGGTGCTCCTCTACCACTGGAGCCACAGCTCCATTTCTGGCTTATTCAGTCATTAATTGGAGCTAAGAATTTTACAGACTTTCCTGTCTGGGATGGCTCTGAACCATGATCCTTAGATCTCAGCCTCTTGAGTAGCTGGGATAAGCGTCTTAAATCATTGCTTTCCAGTAGTGTGTGATGCAGTCTTTAATATCATGTCCACAGTGATTGAAACCAGAAAACATATAAAAAGAGTGGCATGCTGCTGGGTCTGTATGTATAACTTAAGTAGACAAAACTCTCATATACATCTTCATCATCCTTCTAGGGTCCTATTTTGATTGACAGATCAAATCCCAAACTGTAGCTGCCACAGAGGCAACAATCAACAGTTTCTTGCCATTTTGATTTCTACCAAAACCTAGTTGTTCCATGTGTGATATTGAATCAAGCTGGCCTGACTAAGAAATCATATCAATTTGATATATTAACAGATGACAAATACCTATTACTTTCCAGGACATGATTCAAGGGAAGTAAGAATGGCAAAGTGAAAGGATGCTATTCAGGTACATACTCCTTATGTTACTCAGCAATCTATCCTTCATCGCTATATGTAGACACTATATATTCCCATTTATTTGAAATAACTTGCTATATGTAGTTTTTTCATGAGAAAGAAATTTTTGACACATTTCTGCATCATTTTTATAAAAAGACATGTTTCAAATAAAAATATTCTTCTTTTACAAAATGAACTAGCCGGGCTTGGAAGGTGGCTCCGGGGTAGAGGGCTTGCTTTGAATGCATGAAACTCTGGGTTTGATTCTTCAGCACCACATAAGCAGAAAACGCCAGAAGTAACACTGTGGCTCAAGTGGTAGAGCACTAGCCTTGAGCTGAAGAGCTAAGGGACAGCAACCAGGTCCAGAATTCAGGCCCCATGACCCACAAAAAAAAAAAAAAAAGAAAGAAAATGAACTAGCCATACATAAAATGTAAGGCATTCTTTCAATATTTTGATATAATATGAGTTTTCCAACTTGTTATCCAAATACTACTAAGTCATATTATCTTAACTTTTCTCCTGAACTTTAAAATATTGCTTTTATTATATATTTATTGCTAAAAAATATGGCTTTTATTATATATTCATTGCTCATGTTATTGGGCCCCATCTTTTTTCTGTAGAATTCCACAGAGCTTTGGTTATGTTTAATCATTTTATGTTTAATCATGGGTAATACCAACCTTAGCTTAGTATTTTCTTCTCCCCAGGAAATTTTTCTTGGACAGGAAAGTATATGTTTATTCATATATATATATATATATATATATATATATATATATATAGACATCTTCCTATATAATAATTTTATATAGAAAAAGCAAACATGGGTGTATGGAAAGTAAAAGGGACCAGGTGTTTTTTACATGGTTAGATGAGGCAATTCCACATGAGAAATAAGACTGATATGCCTATTGGTAGATGAAGTTACTGGTGTGTGTGTGTGTGTGTGTGTGTGTGTGTGTGTGTGTGTGTATTCCCTGTGTGTGTGTGTGTGTGTGTGTGTGTGTGTGTGTGTGTGTGTATTCCCTGAATGTAGGGATAGTAACAAAAGAACACAAGAGGCTCATTGATCAAATGGGACATTTTGAGCATCACAATAAATAATGATAGCAATACTGTACCTGTTGAATAAGGTAAGAATTCATGAGTCACTGCTGATCATGACAAATGAATACATTGGGAAGAAAACTCTTCCTTACAGAAAGATGCCAACTAATAAATACTGAAGGAATAAAGGAGCTAGCAAAGCAGTTAAGGTTAAATCAGTGGGGAAAAACTTGATGAGGAAGAAGCTTATATAATTCAAAGTAACTTTCTACAAACTTCTAACTGAAAAGTTTTTGTATGTGTGCCAGTACCAGGGCTTGAACTCAGGTCTTGGGTGCTCTCACTTAGCAATTTTTGCTCAAGACTGGTGCTGAACTACTTGAGACACAGCTTTACTTATTTTTTTTTTTTGTGGCTAATTGGAAATGAGAGTCTCATTGTCTTTCCTGCATGGACTTGAAACTTCCATTTTCAGATCTCAGCCTTATGAATGGCTAGGATTACAAGCATGAACCACCAGTGCCAGGTTAACTCAATGATTTTTAAAACTGGGAACATTGAAGTTACTGCATCATTGTCAGGAGAAACCAAAATTTTGCCTGTATTTTACCAAAATAAATCTCATTGTAGTAGACATAAACATTTCTAATTTGATATGTATGGAAATACCAGACATAACCAACATGAAGAGCGATCTATAAATAATTGCCCTGTACTCTAAAAATGCTAAGGTCAAAATCGTAAAAGGAGAGCTGAAGAATACTTCCATATTTAAAGACCAGATACATAACAACTAAATGCAGTGTATCACCCTTAGAGTTGATCCTCAACCAGGGACAACATAGCTGCAAGGGTGTTCAAAATTTTAAAGGTTTTAACGATTTTTAAATTGCTTTCAACATTTACTAAAAATTTGAAAAACAAAAGGACATATATAATGCAGCAATGTGTTGAAATTCTTTATCTTACAATAGCTTCTCTTTTGTCAAAACTTCATGAAGGTTAGGTTTTGTGGTTCACACTTGTAATTCCAGCTACTGAAAAGGCCATACAGAAGACAGTCTAAACCAGACTAAAACCACAAGACCCTGTCCATAAAATAACTAAAGCAAAGAAAGGCTGAGAGTAAGGTTCAAGTGGTAGAGCTCTGTCTAACAAAAACAATGTTCTTTTATCCTGTTAATTTCTTTTTTTAATATTTTTAAATATAATTTTATTATTACTTTTTGCTGATGTGGTACTGAGGAATCGAACCCAGGGCCTCATGCATGCTAGGCAAGCACTCCACCACATTCCCTGTCCCTTTTTTAAATGTTTTTTTTTTAATTATGAAAATACTGTACAGAGGGGTTACAGTTACATGAACAAGGATGTGAGTATATTTCTTATCAAGCATTGGCCAAGAGACAGGAAGAAACTCTCAACCTCTCTAGCCATAAAAGAAATGCAAATCAAAACAACATTGAGATTCTACCTCACCCCAGTTAGAATGGCTAAAATCAAGAACTTTAATAACAAAAGATGCTGGAGGGGATGTGGCCAGAAGGGAACCCTATTGCATTGTTGGTGGGAGTGTAAACTTGTTCAACCACTTTGGAAAGTAGTATGGAGGTTCCTCAAAAGACTCCACATAGAGCTCCCCTATGACCCAGCAATCTCACTTTTGGGCATTTACCCAAATGATCACAAACAAGGCCACACTAAAGCTACCAGCACAACTCTGTTTATTGCAGTATCATTTACCATAGCTAAGATATGGAACCAACCCAGATGCCCCTCAGTAGATGAATGGATCAAGAAAATGTGGTATATATACACAATGGAATTCTCTGCCTCCATCAGAAAGAATGACATTGCCCCATTTGTTAGGAAATGGAAAGACTTGGGAAAAATTATATTAAGTGAAGTGAGCCAGGCCCAAAGAAACATAGGTCCCATGGTTTCCCTTATTTGCAATAACTAGTATATGTCTGAGACAAGCAGAAACAGTCAGATAAGATCACAAATGAACCCCAAGATAGGGACACAAGTGTTTTTTTTTCTTGCTATTTTTTCTAACATATTTATAAGGTACCATTTGATTTTTTTGTTGCTTTGTATGTCCCTCCCCCACAGTGTAACCCCTGCTTTCACTGTATTTGATGTCGGTATAATTTGTGGAGGGGAAGGGAAAAAACAAATTGTTTGAATAGGGATACAGGTGGCCCCATTGCAACAATGAGATGTACAAGATGCTATGGGGGGGGGGTAGGGTGGGAGTGTAGTTGAGGGGAAAAACAAAGGAGGAGGCAACAATGCTGTTAATTTTTTTAAGTGATTTTTTTATTGTGAAAATACTGTACAGAGGGGTTACAATTACATGAGCAAGGTAATGAGTACATTTCTTATCAAGCATTGTTGCCTCCTCCTTTGTTTCCCCATCCCATCCCTTCCCATTCCACCCCCTCCTTCCCCTCCCGCCCCCCCCCCGTCCCCCCCCTCCCGCCCTACAGCCCCGCCCCCCGCCCCCCAGCGCCAAAGTTGTAAAGTTTGTTTTAACATTGCCTTGCATAAAGAGGTTCATGAAAAATGCATACTTATGTCAAACTTCAGCAGAATGTTACCTAATGAATTCTGAATTTGGGGAAATGTCTTACCTATTTGTATCTGTATTTACCATATCACATACCATACCACTCTCTCTCTCTCTCTCTCTCTATTCTTTTTTTTCCTGGTTTCAATCACTGTCGACATGATGTTAAAGACTGCATCACTCACTACTGTAAAGCCAATCTGTGCTGGGAACAGAACATCAATTTTACTTTTAAATTTACTATGACTTGATTTTTCCCCCTAGTTTCTCTCTGTAATGTTTTGACCAAGTGTTTTGTTTATCCATTTATGATTAGTGAAGGATATAAAGTAAACAAATGGCAAATCTAAACTTTAAAGACTAAATATTTAGTCTGCTTTGGTTTGTTGACTTATGCATATGTGAAGCAATAATATTAAAAAAAAAACAGAACCAGAATAATACATCTTTGAAACTGAGTCAGTTGCAGCTAAGATTCAACCTAATTCAATTTAGTAAACAACTTTATCTTTAAAGATATAGTATCCCAGTCATTTTCTTCTTTAAGGCTGCCATTTAAATTAAGAATGTGAAATAGAGAGGCAATGCGGTAGATAAATAAGAACAAAGTTTTTAAATTTGTTTATTAAATTTGTTTCCAGTTCATATAGGATTCAAATTCTCTTGCTATACTCTAAAAAGGCTGAACAGCCTTTGACAAATCATGAAAAATTTCAAAACTTTGTCTATAGCTTCTTTGAAAGTGATATGGAAGTTTAAGAGTCTACCCTTTGGGTGTATTACACAAATAACTGAAAGGGTATACTGCCAAGCACAGTGACTGACTGACAGCACATATTATCTTCCCTACTTCCATGCTTTCCATTGGTTCAAGTGGAGCTGGCACATGAGGGAAAACTGTTATTTTCTAGGATTATATGGCAAGACACAGTTTATAATGTTAAAAATGATACAGAATTTTGGATAGACTTGATTTACAGTATTCCATTCTGGTATTCAGTCATGCTTCAGATAGCACAGTACCCATGTGTCTGGTTTTGTGCTTTGAAATCTCATTGACAGTTGGGCACTGGTGGCTCATGCCTGTAATCCTAGCTACTCTGGAGGCTGAGATCTGAGGATCATGGTTCAAAGCCAGCCTGGGCAGGGAAGTTCATGAAACTCTTATCTCCAATAAACCACTAGAAAACTGGAAGTGGTGTTGTGGCTCAAGTGGTAGAGCAATAGCCTTGAGCTGAAGAGCTGAGGGACAGCGCCCAAGCCTAGAGTTCAAGCCCCACGACTGACAAAAAGAAAAATAAGAAAAAATAAGAAAAAATAAGAAATCTCATTGACCCCTAATTCTCATATAGAATTTAAATTCAGAAGTTAATAAAATGAATGTACAAATAAATTCTAGTGACTATACCATAACAGAGAATAAAAATGGTGATGCATTGACATGAAAAATAAGATAATAATTCAGTAGATAAGTGTAACAAGCCTAAATTGTTACAGTAGACTTGTATTGAGAGGAGAATCATAGAAGTAAAGGCCAAAGCCAAAGCTGGAATGAATCTGTTTGAAGCATCAGTAGGTATGAGGATAGAGCTATATGTGGTTGGGGCTGGGAAGGTGGCTCAGTGGTAGAGCACTTGCCTTGCATGCCTGAGGCCCTGGGTTTGATTCCTCAGCACCACATAAGCAGAAATAATGGTGCTGTGGCTCAAGTGGTAGAACACTATCCTTGAGCTGAAGAGCTGAGGGACAGCGCCCAGGCCCAGAGTTCAGGCCCATGACCTCACCCCCCACCCCTCCAAAAAAAGAAGAAATATGTGTGGTTTATATTCTTTTCTCTGTTTCTCTTTTTCCCCCCTCAGTTTATTTTAGGAAGGCAATAGTGATCAGGTACTTGTGGTTTCATGCCTGTGATCCTAGCTACTCAGGAGGCTGAAATCTGAGGATTGTGATTTGAAGCCAGGATAGAAAAGTCCATCCGACTCTTACTTCCAATTAAACAGCAAAAAGTCAGAAGTAGGGCTGTGACTAAAGTAGTAGAGCACCTGCCTTGAGTGAAAAAGCCAAGAGCGAGTACAAGGCCCTGAGTTCAAGCCCAGTACCAACAAATACTACTACTACTACTAATAAAAATATGGCAGTGACCTATTTCTATACATTTGAGTATTTCCATGGCACCTATTATAAGCACTTTTGATTATTTATTTATTTATGTATTGCTGGTTCTGTGGCTTGAACTCTGGGTCTGGACACTGTCCCTGAGCTTTTGTGCTCAATGCTAGTGGTCTCCTACTTGAGCTCCACTTCTGGCTTTTGTGGTTAATTGGAGATAAGGGTCCCATGGACCTTTCTGCCTGGTCTGCCTTTGAACTTGAGTCCTTAGATCTCAGCCTCCAGAGTAGCTAGAATTACATGTTTGAGCCACCTGGCACCTGGCACACTTTTGACATTTTGACAAATTCACTTGATGCTTCTATTCAAAGCCATTATGAGTCATGAATATTTCTCTTACTGTTCAATTCTTAAAGCGTGGAAAGGTCAAAGGTTAGCATTTAGGAATTTTCCATTTATAGACATTCATTCAATTCATTTCTTGGTGCTAGTTCTGAAGTTATATTCATAACCATTACTGGAAACTTTAGACACACATAAAAATGTGAATTGAATTTAGAAACAGTTTAAAACCAAACAATATCTGGAGGAAAGGTGGCAATTCTGAGTACTGAAGCTAAGTTGGTCAGTGAGTAGTGAACTAAATCCCTGCTGCAGATGAACTAAATAAGGCTCAGTGCCTTTGAACATTCGCATACAAAGATACAGGAGCATATCTCAGGCTTGTTGAGGATTAAGGAAACTTCTGAATCATGGACCTTCAAACTGTGATGTGACATGGATTAACTTCCTAAATTACAAGTACTCTTATGGAGTTGTGGGAGCCCCTTTAACTCTTCAGCATAATGTGTGAAGACATAATGTGAAGACATTATGGGCTGATGCATACCCCAGGATTTATGGAACTCTGCTGGTCTTTCTTTTAGCCTGCTTGGTGATTATTTATCCTTCAACTCCCTCTCCTACAATCTTCTGTTAATCCTCTGGTTCAATTAAATTTTACACTGAAGACTTCTTTTTACAATGTTCCTTTAACTGCCCACAATGATATGTCATTTCCTTTTACAGTATATATATATATATATATATATATATATATATATATATATATATATATATATATATGTTGCTTGATTCCATACTGAACAGTGGGTGTTTGGCTATGAGACTCTGTTTTGCATGATTTTCTTTGTTGTTGTTGTTGATATTGTCACAGAATGCTGTACTATGCCAAGGAAGCCAAAGCTGGCAGAGCTGTGGAGGACTAAATGGAGCCCATCAAACTCTAAGTGACCTGCTTCTACACTTCACTGATGGATTTCTTTCTCTTTGTGGAGCAGGCTCCGAGGGCTGATAGTTACAGTTGAGGGGGTAGTCAGCCAGTTGGAGGGAGGTACAACTTTTTCTGGTTGCTAGAAGCAACAAATTGGATTTTCTTATGAGCTCATTTAAGAAAATAATAATTCTGATGTTTTGTTATTGAGTAAATGACAAAAAGTTTTAAGCCTAGCAAGAGAATCTAGGCTCAAGCTGTTTTCTCAAGTAGACAACATATTTGATGAAATTAAGAGCCATTTCTTAATTTCAAGATAATCAAATTTAACAATCAAGTATTATAATTTATAACTAAATGATCAATATTTATATGACTAAAATTTTATATTTGAATGATGCAATAATTGAATAATTCTTAATGATAATGTCAATTTTAGACTTCCCATTGGCTTTGATCTGAATTTTCCCTCTCTGGAAGTTTTTAGTTGGAAAAAAGAAACACAAGAGGTGATAGAAACACAAGAACTTCATCAATAGGATTAAGGCCTAAGTGTTTGTTAGTCAATATGAGGTCTCAACAAGAAGGTTCTTCACTGACCAGGACTGCCACAATGATCTTGGACTTCCCAGCTTCTGTAAATATGAGAATATAATTCTCTAATATTTGCAAACTACCCAGTCTCAGGCCTTCTGTTATAACAGCACAAAGTGAAGTAGATATCCTTGTACTTGCTCTCAGGCATGGAAACTTCTGATAAATACTTCAGGAAGGAACTTACATATACTAGAAAATGTTTAGATGCACTGTAATGGATCAGCAGGAGTGATTTTAGCTTCTTATAATCATGCATATGTGGAAAATTGTTCTTTCTATACAACTTGATTCGGTTTTGTTTTAATGGTAGACAGGAAAAGTTAGGTGTTCTGATCTTAGCCTCAGTTCATTTAGTAGAGTGAGTTTATTCATACATCAAGCGGATGGCTTGGTTAACAAATGATCACACACAATATAATACAATTTGTGATACTCGCACTGAGGAAAACTAAAATAGGCTACAGGTACATGCAATTCAGATGGGTGTGTATGGAAAATGACTTCTCTCAAGGGAGAACATTCAACTAAAAGCAAAGCAATGAGCAGGATGAATGACATTTCAGGCTGAGGCAGAAAGAATGCAGAGTTCTGTTTTATCCTAGGCTGATCTTGAACAACAATATCTCACCTTTACCTTCCAGGCAGCTGGAATTACCATGCTTGGCTCCCTGTACACTACATGCAACTATCTTGACATTTTATCATATAGTGAGTATATCAGAATTTCAGAGCAGGAAAGGATCTTGGAGGTCATCTGGTTTAACTTCAACTAGTGAAGAAACTGGCAACATATAGGTAGTTAGAGAGAAATTGCTTCTAGAACTGAGGTGAAAAATGTATGTTTTCTGCCAGGCACTGGTGGCTCATGCCTGTAATCCTAGCTAATTAGGAATTAGAGATCTAAGGATTGAGTTCAAAGCCATTCTTGGCAGGAGAGTTGGTGACACTCTTATCTAGAACTAATCAGGGAAGCAGGAAGTGGAACTATGGCTCAAGTGGTAGAGCATTGGACTTGAGTAACAAAGCACAGGGACTTGAGTCCAAACCCCTTGACTGGCATTCACACACAAAATGTATTTTCTGTGCTAGGTACAGTGATTCATATCCTTAATCTCAGCTGCTTGGAAGGATTGTGGTTCCCTGTCAAGCCAGGTAATAAGTTGGTGAGGTTTCACCTCAATCAACAATCTGGACATGGTAGCACACACACACCAGCTATGTTACCCATAAGTAGGAAAATCATGGTCTGTGGCCAGCCCTAGGCAAAAATTAGAGACTTGATGAATGAAGAGAGGAAGCGTGTGTCGGATGCCGTCATAAGATTCAATTCAGTCTACAAAATTAAGTAAATTGAAGGAAGGGGTGTAGTTAAGAGTGATGGGGGTGACATTGATCAAAATTAATTTCAGTCATATACTACTTTGTTGAATGGTAGCTCCTTTGTACAACTATTAAAGAAAATAACTAAAGAAAAAAATACGTTGAGTTTGTGTTCAAGTAGTGTTCAAGAACATTCCTTAGCAAGCACAAGACCTTGAGTTCAAATCTCAGTACCATATTCTTACCAGGTACCATCTTGCATATACATGAACATTAGTTCATTAGTCTAATGAACTAATGAACTCATTAGCCTAATTAAACTAATGAACTAATGTTCATTAGTCTACCTCAGATCTTGGTAGGAAATATTCATTGTTCACCAATGACTATTCAGTTTATTTAGTCCAACTTGATGGATTTCTTGGGATGACACTTAAGAGTATTGGGCATATATGGTCAATATTAAGATATTTAAGTAGAATGGAAGTTGGAGGAATATATACTTCTTAGTTAGTTTCTTTGGATCTTTCTTATAGAACGTTAAATAAACTCCCCCAGAATTCAAGCGACCTCAGACACAGAGTGCTTCTTATATGGCATGCTGCAAAGTGGGAGACAGAAAGTATGTATGAAAGTATGTATGAAAAAAATAATTAAAATAAATGAACAAAGTGGTAAATCTGGGAATGACCCAGAAAGGGTAAATCAGACTTCAGTTCTCTCAAAGGATGTAACTTGCACTGCTCTTCCAATGATGAAAGCTATGTTCTGCTCTGCTCTGCTGTGTTATTGCCAGTGCAACAGGAATAATTCATACTTTCCATTTATCTCATGATATAATTGGCAGAATGCTGTTGAACTTTACTGGTGTGATATTTATAGCCTGGACAAGTGAAAGTTATAGCAGTGGGCATTTAATGCATGTCTTACTTTTTAAAATTTTAGACACTTTTCTGTATATCACCTGTACATTTTATCTTTCATGAATGACAAAACGAAAACTAGGGAATGGCTGTTGTAGAATTCATGTGTAAGTGAGAATCTAATTACACACATGGCTAACTTTAATCTTGGTGGAATTTGTGGAGGGAAGAGTGAAAAAGCAGTTAAAAATTAATATTGTATTGACACATTGATATACGATATGATATTCAATTCTTTCTTAAATTTCTTTTTTCCTTCCTCAACTTCATTTAGAACTCTTAAATATGTAACTGTGATGTTGTATTTAGTTAAATTGTACCTAAACCAAAACAGCATACTGACTGACACTTGGCTAGACTTAGGAGATTAAAGTAATAACTTATAGATATAATCACTTCATATTGCTTACGTGGCATAATATCAAATGATCTTCCTATCACTGCTGCTTTGTCACTTTTACACAACAGAGCCAGAAAGCAAGCTTTAACAATGAAGAAAACAAGAAAAGAAACGCTAACCAGTTTCCATGACAACTAAGAGAAAACATGCTGCTGCTGTTAGTATTGGAAAAAGTTATGTGAATTGAACCACATATTTCATCACACAAGATGAGCCACTTAAGATGGCTATATTGATGTGTTCAATTGTGTCAACAAATTAACATATATTTGTTGAGCATCTGTTATGACTGACTTTAACAATGAGTGAGTAGGGTGCTTGTGAGAACGCATTTGCGTGTGTGTATGAATGTTTTAGACAAAGTTGAACTTTATTTATTTTACCATATCAGGAAAGATATAAACTTTTTCCAGTCCTTGCTACTAGGAAAATAAACTACTCATAATAAATTACATTTAGCTATTTATGGTCATGGATATTTATCCCATGAATCTTAGTCTTGCATGGTACTGTTGCATTAATGTAAAATATACTTTTGTAACTTAAACAACAATAGTGAGCCGTTTTCATCTTATTTAATATTAAAGTTCAATAAGTTTCTAAAAGATTTTTTTCCAACATCAAAGTAAATGATATTAAGTAAAGCCAGACATGGGTGACTCATGACTGTAATCCAGCTACTCAGGAGGCTGAGATCTGAGGATTAGGGTGCAAAGCCAGCCTGGACAGGAAAGTCTGTGAGACTCTTATCTCCAACTAACTACCAAAAAGCTAGAAATGGTACTAAGACTCAAAGTAGAGCACTGTCTGGAATACAACAATCTCATGTATATTGTCTAGACCCTAAGTTCAAGCCCTGGAACTGACAAAAGAAGAAAAGTAAATAAATGCATTAAAAATTATGTATTTTCTTTGTTAATATTTAAGGTGAATCTTCCCATTGTTCATTAGTTATAAAGATTGGGTTTAAATATAGTAATTAATTTAAATTCCAGTCTATCCTGTCTCTGTTAATTATGTATGATAAAAAATTAAAAATCTAGTATATGGAAAGAAGTTATGAGTTTCCTATGATTAAGTAAACAGATTTAAGTTCTTGAGTTGATAATTAGCGTGTGTGTGTGTGTGTGTGTGTGTGTGTGTGCGCGCGCGCGCGCGCGCGCGCGTGTGTGCGCGGTGGTCCTGAGCTCAGAGCCTGGGTCCTTTCCCTGAACTTTTGAGCTCAAGGCTAGGATTCTACCACTTAAGCCATGCCTCTACTACTGGTATTTTGGTGTTAGAGATAAAGGTTTCATAAACTTTCCTGCCAAGGCTGGCTTTGAACCCCAATCCTCAGATTTCATTCTCCTAAGCAGTTAGGTTTACAGGTATGAGCTAGCAGTGCTTGGTTGATAATTAGTTTTTGAATGTAAAGTTTTGTTGCAGGTTTATAATCATTTGAACTCTACCTTGGCTATGTGTTTCCTGACATTTATATTGAATTTCTACAATTATATTCATGAAAGAAGTCATCCCTTATTTTGAAATGAAAAATGGCCAAAATTAATTTGAAATATTGTTGGCTTTGTTTCTTAGGAGGAAAATATATGTTAATAGTAACATAGATAAACCATGACTACAGGTTTCTTGCAAATGCAAAACTCTTTCTAAAACTGTTCAAAATTGTTACATACAGACCTGACTGTGTAATGTAAAAAGCCAAAGCACATAGCTGTAAAAGTATCTATTGAATACATCTGTATGTAGGCTTGGATATATAGGTGGTATCCATATTTAATGGCTGTATTCAACTCATATGAATTTATGATGAGATGCTTATTTATAATGCTGGAAACAACTTAAATGTTCCTATGTAAGTATAGCTCTTATAAGTTTTCTTTTATGTATTTCTATATATATGTATATCTATCTATATCTATCTATCTATCTATATATCTATATATATATATAATTGTTAAAGTATCAGGCACCATGACAGCTATAATAATTTATTTGTATGAAGTAAACTAGTCATATTTGAAACAATATGGTGGTACTATTATAGCTTGAATGGAGCCATAGAATCCAGTGAATATTGTAACTTTACTTTATAAGCAAGGATACGGGGATTCAGAAGGTCAAGGACTCTTCCCATAGTGGCCTAGTGTATTCTGCATAGAAGTGGGAGAAGAAGCCATTTATTTTACAGTTAGTTCAAAGCTCTCCTGAACTGATTAATTACATTTCCTAATGTGGATTAGTAATTTATTTGTAATCTCCTCTCCTGTTGATGGTCCTGTTCCTCGGGAAGTATTTTCAAATGACTACAAGTCACTTCCTCCTCCCTGTTATTTGATCCTTGTTTTTACGGATCATTCAAATAAATTAATGTATATTACTCATTTCCCATTTTGTTATTTTTCTATTTAAAATATTTTAATCATGCTTTGAGATGGGTTATTTTATTAGATGTTAAATCTCTTGAGTAGAAATTTTATGACATTATTGAACAAGCAGGGACATTGTTTTTTTTTTTTTTTTTGGGTCCGGTTGTGGGGCCTGAACTCTGGGCCTGGGCGCTGTCCCTCAGCTCTTCAGCTCAAGGCTAGCGCTCTACCACTTGAGCCACAGTGCCACTTCCGGTTTTTTGCTTATGCGGTGCTGAGGAATCGAACCCAGGGCCTCATGCATGCAAGGCAAGCACTCTACCACTGGGCCACCTTCTGAGCCCCTGGGCCACCTTCCGAGCCCCGGGACATTGTTAATGGGTCAGGAAAGTTCCCAAAAAAAGGTATGAAATAGAGAAATGTTGATTTATATTATCTGGTTAACTAGTCCAGGAATTTCTGCAGTGCAGGTTTGAGTCTTCTAAATAAAACAATTTTAATGACATTTATTTTCAGCTGTTCAAAAATTCTTTTTGATGCTTGCTTTTTATTTTGCTTGTCTTTTTATTTATTTGGAAAATTTCAGATTCTGTCATATAAGGAAACCTTCAGGTCCCAGGCAGTCTGGAAGGATTATTTTTTAAGTGTGTGTATGTCTTTTCTTTTGGCAGTTGTTCTGCTTAGTTGGAAAGGTACATTTGGGTACAGACATCTGGGTACAATGTCACCAATAGAATTGAGCAACTTTTGTTTTGCTAACCTCTGTGGCTCTGGCTAGCTTCACATGGATTTCTATCAGTTGAAATGGCATCTTCAACCTTAGCCAAGTGTAGGTTATTAGGTTATGAGTGCCAAAAACAATGAGTTGTCTCCACACTTCATCCAGTGTGAATAAAAGCAAGATTGTAAAATAATTATCATCTCTTGAAGCTAAGCCAGCTGTGCAAGCCGAGCCCATCTTTCTTCGTTAATTTGTGTACAGTTCTTATTTTAACAGGACAAACTTTCAGAGGGTACTCACATGGGACTACAGGACCAGCTGTACAACTTTTATTTTGAAGAAGAAAAAAAAGTGAAGCCTCAGAACAGGCTGTTTTAAAGACAGGGAGGGACTTATCCTTTCCGAGTTTGTCCAGCATGTGGAAACAGTGCTCTCATGGCTGCAATAACTTAGGGAGCTCCTACCTGGGTGACACTTGGGGTAGGAAAGTTTCTGTTTGTTTTGCTCTGTTTGTGAGGGTCCTGTGCATTTCTCTGGCCTGTTTCAACGCGACTCTCGGTGTTTTTTGCACACCCTGCTCTGTGTGGGGGAGTGCCCCGACGTGCCTGTCATATGTGGCCTCTATGGGCACACTACTCAGCTGGCAGAGAACAGGGAAGTTTTCGCCCAGCACCCAAAAAGAGAAAGAGGAAACTACTCTTTTCCTTCTGGGCTCCTTTCAACACGAGAAATCAGGATAAGCTTCTCTATTCTTTCCCTGGATTTTCTGGAGAGGTTTCCAGGGAGAAGTGAAACTTTCACCTTTAAATGGATGAGCATGTCACAATCAGGAAGAAGCATCTCCAGAGACCCATCTTTAGGTAAGTAATGCTACATCCCAGGTGGCTCCAGGGCTGTGGGCAACAATAGTTTCTTCTTTCATCCTGGATTTACAGACCCTGGCACTAAACTACAACAGAACACTTAGAGTATGCTGGAAGTGTAACCTGGTTCATACTGAAGGAGTCATTTTGTTTTTATTCTGGAACTCTGTAACACCAGTTCTTATCAACTCCTCAAAATATATTTTCAAAACATCTTAACTATTCAAACACTTGAGTGACATAGCACTGGAAAAAGTTGGAAAGTGTTATGCAATGTCTGGCTGTTTCTGAGGGTCATGGCAGAGCCCTGTAAATAGGAAATGATATGCTTGGTTCTGTCAACTGATTACCCCCAAGGGCAGTGTATTAATGCTAAAAATTGCATCTTACTGAAGTAATGTGTCCTGATAACTTGAACATGGTAACTTCTGTGCTCACATGTGCACTGTGTGGCCTGTTTAGTAACATTAGAGCAGCAGTTAGGGAAGTAATAGGGTGAAAGGAACAATTGTAGACTCTAGTGGGATCGATGGCCAGCAAAATTGGATTGAGAACTGATTGAGCTAAGAATCTTCTGGGGAAAGGTCACTTTTCTTTTTTTCTTTTTTTGTTCAAGAGAGTAGCAATTTTTTCATTGCTTCCTTAATTCTGAATTCTTCCATTATTTATTCTGTACCTTAGGATTCAGAATTGGGAAGTAATGATTTTAAATTAGTTAGGAATGTGAACACAAATAATGTCTTCCTCTTAAAGCAGATGTGTTTAAAAAAAGAAGTTAATTAATTATATATATATATGTTTCATACTCCAAAATAATATTCTAAATATTTATATATATATGTATATGTAATTTAGGATAATGCTAGCAATGCTAGGTATTTCTGAGTGTCACATCACTAAATGTTAGTCAAGGGCTGTTATTGTTAATCTAGAATAAAATACAGAATAATAGAATTTTCTGGAATACCTGTCATTGCTACATAGAGAGTAAAAGTGAACCTTGAAGAACATATTTACATAAAATGTGATGACATTTATGTACTGAGTGTTACCATAATATTAATAGAAATAATATACACTTACAATGCTTATAACAATGCAAGTACAAATAAATCTCATATGATTTTGAACATAAATTGTTTTAAATGTATGATGAATGAATTTAGTATCATCAAATGACTTTTTAAGTATGTATTTTTATTTAAGTATATATTTGTAAATATTATGTAGTAATATCAGTAGTCAAAAATCCAAGTTAATCTCCAAAATGTATAATCATTGTATTTCCTCAAAAGTTCTTTTATTTTTGCTAGCCCAGGAATTTAAACTCAGTTTCTATCCCTCAGCTTCTGTTCTCAAGACTAGCACTCTACCACTTGAGCTACAGGTCCACATCTTGCTTTTTGTTGGTTTATCATAGAAGAATCTCATGATCTTTCCTTTTGAGGCTGGATTTCAACAGTGATCCTGAGTTAGAGCTCAGCCTCTATAATACTTAGGATTATAGGTTTGAGCCACCTGTGCCCTACTTCTCCCAATTCTGTTAAATTAATCTTTACTTTCTCCCAAGTATACTTGTAACTTTATAAAGGTATGACAGTGCTATCATACATATATACATGGGGTCCATGATGTACCATAGCGGAATGGGAAGGCAAGATTACATTGGATAAAGCCAGATTCACTTTGTCATCAATTTCTCAGTGGGGTAATTTAACAGTACGAGTGATTTATATTATATTTATATGTATATAGAAATATATATTATATTTATATATTTAATATAATTATATAAGTAATATAATTATAATGTATTCATTATAATACAAGTGATTTACATGCCAAATCTTCCCACTTCTGCTCTATCATATCATATGCTTAAGTACTATTGGGTGAATTGCAACCTTACCACTTTTTCATTTAAAAAATACAAACAAATGCTATGTGATATATATAATTCTTTGCCAGATAATTGGAATGGATAAATTCCAGTGATCACCTTTTGATCTTGGTGATGTGAAGAGAAAATGTAGCTACCAGAGAGAGTATACTTCGCCTTGGGAATTGTTTCTAGGAAGTGCAGGAATGGATCTCCAACTGTTAAAGTTGCATGTGGGAATTGCATTTATTAGTCAACTGGCATGTACATTATTGTGATTGTTTTGGACAAAGGTATAAATTGTTATTGAGAGAATCGGAGGTCAAGAGTACCTTAAGGGATTCAAATAATTAGAATTCCAAAGAGAATATTTTGGGCTGATTTTGAGTCAAAGGTGGCATCAGTTTCCTGGTAGTTACTGGTGTTTTGGGGCAACCTGGCCAAGGTTAAGCTTGTCTTTGACATGTTTTCCCATATCACAAGTCCCACTGTATTTATTTGTGTCATTCTCCTCCTTCCCTTTCATTATTCCTGGGTTTTCATGTGTTTTACATGGATACATCATTTTCAGGCTGACATTTCTGGTCAGAGACCTACTCGGGTTTTTTCTGCTTAGTATGTTTTTGAAGTATACCCCACTTCCTAAGGGCCTTGATCACTGGTTATCAACCCACCCACTTGATTCATAAGCATATCTTGTTCATATAGGTTAATAAGACATGTTGTAACTTTTACAAAATATGTAATAAAAATGTAATGATATTATTAGGTAGATATCAGCAACGACTAATTCAGACATCTAAGTGACCCAAAGAAAGGAAATCAAGATATTTTTATAAATTTAGCTTTTGAAATTGAATTACCCTCAGTTTTTCATCAGTATAATTTTCCTAAACTTAAGAAAGTAAAACCTATCCATCAATCATAAGATGTAAGCTGAGAGTTTTTAAGTAGATGATGCTTATTGAAACTTGAAATTCCATGGCTAGATAAAATACCACGACTTGGAGGAATCTGACATTATTTAAATCCTGTTCTGAGAATGTCTGGGCCTCTTTCAATAAAGGTTCCCAAATCAACCCACATAGTTAGGTCATCAAATCTATTTTTAAAAAGACTTCTTTAGACATTTAAGATATATGTTCATACTATGTCTGTGAGGCAAGGAAGAACGGCAAAGTTCTTTTAGTAGCCAAGACAAGATTTTAAAATAATCTTATTTCATGAATATCCTGGAGAATTTAAGGGTCATTGGGTTGTTCAGTATTTGCAAATGATAACTCCTGGGAACACTTTGTGGTTCTGTCTGCAAAGGCTCCTACAGCCCAGGTTTGTATAGAGAAATGATGATTCTCCTTTTACTTAAGGGATACACGTCAGGGTTTATAATTTTCTAAGAAGGAAATTCAATGTCAGAAAAACACATTAATATGTTTCCAGCAAACCACATTAATTTTTCTTTTCACCATTTATAAACTAGAGTAAGACTAACTCAAGCCAGAAACTGATGGCTCATCCCTGTAAGTTTATCTGTTTGAGAGACTGAGATCTGAAGATTGTAGTTCAAAGCCAACTTAGACAGGAAAATATGTAAGACTCTTAACTCTTAACTAGCAAGAAAAAAGATGTGGCTCATGTGGGAGAGCATCAGCTTTGAGTGAAAAGGCAAAGGAATAGTGTCTAGGCCCTGAGTACCAGAAAAAGGAAAACAACAACAGTTACAGTGATTCTTGAAATCAAAGATATAAACCAACACTTAATATTAGCGTTCTTTTATAGATATGTGACTTGAGGATTAAAAAATTTATTATTCTATATTACATGGGAACTTTGTCTTTAATACTTATAATCATTTGTTACTTGCATAAGTAGAATTATATATTTGTTACTTGCATAAGTAGAATTATATTTTAAAACTACATGATTTAACAGATTTAAATTCAGCACTTTTGTTTAGCATCAGTAAAATAATTGCAGATGTTATTTCCACATCATTGTATACTCCTAATTTTTAGTATATTTTTATATTTCCACATCATAAATAAAATATAGATCATAATAGCAAGAAAAACCTGTTTCTACTAAGTAAATTGCAGCTATAAAATATTCCTTATCTAAAATTTCATTACCATGAATTTTAAGTCTGAGTTTTGGCTACTTCTTCCTATGTTTCAGTTTTCTTGTTTGGTTTTATTGGAATTGATCCATAGACCACTTGAGCCACACCTCCATTCCTATTTTTTCAAGTTCTAGTAAATGTACATCTTTTTCCATATGCTGCTTTACATTCTTTCTACAAGCAGGCAGTGAAAGGAATGCATTTAAAAAAAGATGAAATTATTTTTCATGGGTTAATCTCTTTCAGTGTTCTCTGAAAGCAACAATCTTTTGAACTTCTTTCAGGGTCCCAAAGTGGTTTAGTTATTTTTGTGGTGATTTTTCCATTAAAAGTACCACTAAAAAAAAGTTATAAATAAAATCAAACTCTAGCTCTTCATCTACCCTAGACTTGAGAATTGGTCTGTTCAGTCGAGATCTGTGTCACCAAATGTGGGGCTGTTAGGCCTACAACCAATAAAATCATCTTGGGATCTTCATAGCATTGAGAACATGCTGTTTTTCGCTCTTTGTGTGTTTTCAAAAGTTTTATTTTTACAAGTGTCTGTTAGCAGTGGAATTCTGAGTGTGTTTTTGGCAGACATCTTCTCTTCACATGGAAACACAGAAAGCAGGAGAGTGGGATAAGAAAGCCTAGAAAAAGACACAATTTGTGCATATGGGCCTATTGCTGCATCTGAATGCTGATTTCATAATTTGAGATTTGGGATTTTGCTTTACAGAGAATGGCATGTTCTATATTTATTATAGATATTGTATATTTAGAATCATAAACACTTTGGAGTATAATCATTACTGTTTATCCCCATGTTTCTGCTCAGTGTATAAACATCAGTGTCAAAGTGAAGCCAGAGTTTGCAAACTCTATTTCAAATTTTCTCAGATTAGTAAGGTAGAACCCCTGCCCAGCATTACTAATGTACAGTTGTTTCCAAGACAAGGGGTCCAGATAACAAATACAACAGTGGTACTCATCAGATTCTATGTGGAAAATGAACTGCACATCTTTTGGGTGGGGGCAGGAGGGAAAAACTGGGAGAAAACAAGGGAAGGGGGAGACAGGGTTCAAAAAGAATTGTATTCATTACTCACTATCTGATTCATGTAACTGTAGCCCCTTTATATATCAACTCTATAATAACAATAAATAAAAATTAAAAAATACCAAAGTGGAAAAAATAAACAACATACAAATATTAAAAAAATAAATAAATAAAGAGAATTTATATAAAGGTTTCAAGAATCTTTCTTATAGTACTTTGGAACAATTAAGCAATCAGCAAAAAATACACTACTCAAGTCACTTCAGAATGTTAAAGAATTTGATACATTATTAGATTTTTGTTTCAAAGACATTTAAGTATGTGGAGATTTTTAAAATTTCAGTTTCTTTTAATATGTGCCTACCCCAGAAATGTGTATTTTAGGTAGAAATACAATTTAGTACAAAGTCATAAGACTGAAAGAAAGTAAACAAAAAATTAACAGCAATGTATGAGTTTTCCCTTACTTTTATATAGCTTAAGTTTCATCAAGGGAAAAAAGTTCTGTGTGACTCAGATCTGAAATATAATGTGATTCTACATTTTTTACACATTTTTGGCTATAAGATAAAAGTAGTTGAAAATTTATTTAAAGAAAGAAAGAAAAAGAAAAAAGAAGGAAGTAAAGAAAATGAATTTATTTGCAAGGATAATTTTGTTAAGTTTAAACTTTTAAAAATGGGAATGATTAATGAGTATGCAAATGATAATTAACAAAATGACACAATTCTATTTACTATTTCCCCTTGTTTCTAAAGTTAAAAATACTTTTAGAGATAAAGTAAGTTATTTAAATATATAAATTATTTTACTTAAATAATATAACTTTATATAACTTTATGTATACATACAAACACAATGAATATAATTTTATGAATCAATTAACAAATTAATTTATTTTAGTTAATTAAATAAGATAACTGAACTCAAAATACATTGAAAAGATCAAAGCAAACCTACAGGCAAATTCTAATGTGAAGCAGGTAATGTTTATCACAAAAGCAAGATCAGATAGATGTTAATAATATACCTGTTTTCCTGATAAGAATGTAAATAGCTCTAATTTTTAAGTGGCAATCAACTACCCTTTGTTATTTATTTTAATTTCAGTGGAAATTTACTTTCTCTGGTATTATAGGATCCAGTCAACATTTCTCTAGTGAACCTCTGGCCATCATTATCACCATCAGCTTTAGGGATTACTAATTATGCTAAGAACTACTTGACACTGAAAGGTTAGTATATTTGTAGGCAAGTTATATGCAGGCAATCTTAGAATAACTCCACAAGGAGTGTGAAATCTACATTTAATAATTCTGGGTATGAAGCTGGGACTAAGGAGCAGATTATAAGTTGGGAAATTGTATCTTACACAGAGCCACACACATCTTCATTTCTGAGCCAGATAGCTTGGTGATCCTTGTGTTTATCTTGGGCATTGGTATGATTTAGAAATGACTTTTCAAAGAGTTGGAATGTTTGAAATGAGGAAAATTACGATCATTCAAGCAAAATGTTCTATTGAATGGTTTTTATAACATCTGATAATTTTTATATTTGTGATGGCTTGTTACACATTATGTTAAGAGAAAAGTAAAGGAATAAAAGTGTCATTCTGATGGAAACTTGCTTAAAAGATGACCTGTGAGTCTGTAGAGATAGAATTACTTTTTTAAAAGCCTTCAGTTTTTATAAAGCCAATCTCTTCAGTTCTGTGCCTGGACACAGCAAAGTTTTGACAGTTTGTTCCCATGGGAAAGCTTTAGTTTATTTATGTATTTGATTACAGCTCTTGGCCATAAGCTCTAATTGGGGTAAATCCAATGTTTCCTGAATTGAGCTGCTGGAAATGGGTGAAGCAAGTCACAGAGCATTAGAAGGGACAGATGAGAACATCTGCAGAATTTTGATCTTTGTAGTATAGCCCCTATTCCATCGGAGTACTTCAAGATGGTGTCCAATTTTAGTGCTTTGGTGACTAGACTTTGGTGTCTTATGATGGTTAAGTATTACTTTTCTTTTTTTTTAAACAATTGTTTATAGACTTTGGAAGTTGTGTACTTTTACTATGGAAATCATGTTATCTTTGAATATACTAATATCTACTTCAACCATGTTACCAAAAAACAATAGGGCTGTGAATTTAGCACACAGAGAGGAAGTGGCCATTTTGTGATTTCTAATTGGAGAAGGAATAGAAATTCCTACTAGGTCAAGTCTCTTTAGATTATATTATGAAATCAAAATTTGAATGAAAGCAGAGACAGGTAACAACTCGTCACCATTTGTTTGTTAGAGATCTCTAATGCTTCTGTCATTCCAGGGGTGATGTCTCAGAAACAGTACTAAAGTAGAATATAGACTTTTACGAACTTCCTGCTCCACTATTTTGTCATTCAGTGTATCTACATTTAATTTAAAGTTTTTGGTTTGAATTCAGGGCCTTACTCTTACTAGAAAAGTCCTCTGCTACTTGAACCATGTCTCTGGCACTTTCTTGCTTTAGTTATTTTTCAGATAGGATATCATGTTTTCACAGTTGCCAGTCTCAGACCACATTCCTTACACTTATGTCTCCCATCATATCACTGGCATGTGCAACCACTACTAGCTTAACTTTTTGAGATGGGTGTCTCACTATCTTTTTTACTGGGCTAGCTTTGAACGTGATCCTGAAATCTCTGCTTCATGTCTGGAATTACTGGAATGAAGCATGAGCTATTGCTCTCAGCTGCATCCAAATGTTTTAAACTATGAGATCCCTTGGTATTCTATCTGTCTGTCTGCCTGTCTGCCTCTTTCTGTCTCTGTCTCTCTGTCTCTGTCTCTGTCTCTGTTTCTGTCTCTCTCTCTGTCTCTCTCTCTCTCTCTTTCTCTCTGTACTGGTTGGTTTTTTAGCTCAGAGATTTGAGCTTTCCAGGAAGGTGCTTTACTACTGAACCATGCTCCTTGCCCTTTTGCTTTTAGTTATTTCTTGAATAGGGTCTTGCATTAATGCTCAGGCCAACTCAGATTTTGAGTCCCTTATATACACTTACCATATTGTTAGGATGACAGGCATAAGCCACAATGCTTAGCTTTTTTTTTTTTTTTAAATTGAGACAGGGTCTCAAAATCTTGATTCTCCTGATGTTTGTTTCTAGAGCAACTGGGATTATAAGTATAAGCCACCATGGCCAGTTTAGGTTCATTTCTTTTGCTGTATCCATCCCTCTAGTATAATTGCTTAAAAAAAGGAGTAGGTTCTCCTAAAAAATAACCAAGATACCTGAGGTTAGAATCACTATTAAATTCATCATATATTTCTCATAACTTTTAGGAGAATGTGTTTCAAAAGTAAGAATTCAGCTGGGCACTGGTGGCTCACGCCTGTAATCCTAGCTACTTAGGAGGCTAAGATCTGAGGATCGTGGTTCAAAGCCAGCAGGAAAGTCCGTGAAACTCTTATCTCCAATAAACCACCAGAAACCCGGAAGTGGTAGAGCTGTAGCTGAAGTGGTAGAGTACTTGCCTTGAGCTGAAGAGCTGAGGGACAGTGTTCAGGCCCAGAGTTCAAGCCTCACAACCGACAAAAAAAAAAAAAAAAAAAAAAAAAAGTAAGAATTTACCCACGGCTTCAAATTTAAATACTTAAAGGACTTAGCTCAGTACTATAAATATATGAAACAGAAGTTTTAGTGATCAGAAACAAAAGATAGTTAATAATCTTTAAAAACACTTCAAAATTAAATAAAACCTACTGATAGACCACTAGCTAGTGACCTTTGACATGAATGAATGATATAGTAGTAAATAATTTGTTTTCTTAAGTCTACATACATCTTTCTCTTTTCAGGGTAAGCCACAGACAGGAAAGTTTTGCTTAGAATTCTAGCAGCTTCTTCCAAGAGCATTATAAGGGAGAATAATATTTAGCTCTTTTTTCTAGTATCTGTTAGAGCGAGAAAAGGAATATCATCTAAAGGATACTACACAAAGTGCTAGCGTATAGTTTTGAAACATTAAAGGAAGAGAAATACATAAACGTTGAGTTAATAAGTGTATTTGTGTTATCCTTGACTAGAACTATTGCAATATGAAGGAATTTAGTATCTATAACCCATCTCATCTTTGAACAAATATAACTTATTAGAAAAATACTTTCTTAATAGCTGTCTTCCTACCAATAAAACTATTTTTTTCTCATAGTGGATTTAGAACTAAAGGCTCCATAATCACAGAATACCTTTTCAGACACTGAAGACAACTGCTATTAATAATATTTCTGAAACATAATGGCTTAACATTACATGAGTTCATGGGTGGGCTGTTTCTGATGACCTATGCAAAGCTTGTTTCAGAGTCTTTCTCAAGCACCTCTGGCCAGAGGTGCATTTTCTAAGGGCTGGGCAGCATAGAGGGACATTTTTTCTATGACTTAGTTTACTCTATTTTGTTTCTTCTAGGAGAATAGCCTGGACTGGTTCCCACAATAATTATAGGAAGGGGATGTGGATATAATTTCTTCAAGGCTTGATTGATTCTTATTTAGTCAAGTTGCTATTGTCCTACTGGGAAAATATGAAAGTCACCAAAGTGGACTAATTCCAAAGTCAGCTGCAGGGAAGTGTGAATAACTGGATCAATTAGTACCAGTAATTTTTTCTTTAATTTACTTAGACTTCATTCAATCATTGAAGAAACAATATATATCCTGAATCTCTCATGCTATAAAGTGGCCTGATTAACTAGGAAAATATATTAACCAGAGCAGAGAGTTCCAAATGACTGCCATATGGAGAATGGGTCACTTGACTTCACATGACTCTTGGGTTACAGCATGCCTGAGATTCTTGTCTTTGAATAAGTTAAAAGTTTAAAAAGTCTCACCTAATTGTCTAAAGCATAAACTATTACACTGATAATGACTACCCATATTTCCCAAGTTTTTTTCATAGTTGATTTTTTATTAAGTGTCATACTATTTCTCTTAAGGAAATTGGATATTTAATAGATGGTAAATTATTTATATAATTTTGGGCAGTTCAGTTCTAGTTTTACTAATATTCTTTTTTGAATGTCTTTCTTATCTTGAAGTTGTTATACAAAGGAGTTGCCATTTAACAAAGCAGCCTATGAATACAGTGCTTCTTGATCAATGTCTGACATAGAGAGGAAGCTTTGAAAGCAGTAATATGCATTTAAATTACATTTGAGTTAAATCCATACTATGTATTCTTTTGGGATTGAGGTTTACTATCTTTTAAACATGACATTTTTTATCGGCTATACTTGTGATGCTTTCTGTTACTGAATCTCTCAAACACCATTCTAATGAGTAAAAAGTATTTGTAAAGGCTATACAAATTACATAATCTCTCTTTTGAATCAAATTCACAAAATCAATCCATTTGCTATAGACATTGGAAATACATCTTAGAAAACAAAGCAAGCATCTGTAGCCCTCACTTCAGAGATTGATTTCACTAGGTCTGAGAATAGAAAGTTGTGATATATTCTGCAAATTTCCCAAGTTCATGCTAAGTTAGAGCTAAATTTGAGACTTGTTTTCCTTAATGATATAATAAATACACAACAGGAATGGAAGAGCAGACAAATCTGAAAACTTTTAATAATACCAGTTTCATTATTGGATATAAAAACCTATTTTTATATTAACATGTTCCTGTTAGGTTCAGGGCCTATGATTGTGAAGAGGGCTTAAGTTGTCATCTTAAAAAGTCTAAAACAAGCCGTGCATCTGTGACTCATGCCTGTAATCCTCGCTACTCAAGAGGCTGAAATCTCAGGATCGTGATTCCAGGCAGGATAGTCCATAAGCCTTGTATCTCCAATTAACCACCAGAAAACTGGAAGCAGTGCTGTGGTTCAAAGTGGTAGATGCTGGCCTTGAGTGAAAGAGCTCAGGGACAGCGCCCAGGCTTTGAGTCCAAGCCCCAGGGCTGACAAAAATTATCTAAAATGTATTTTTAGGGTATAAGTCTACAAAGAATAGAAACATAAAACTCTGAACTCTCTAAAGCAGTGCTTCTCATAAAACTGGCCAAATTTGGGGGAAATATTTTTTTTAATTTAATTTTATTTTATTTGAGAACATACTGTACAGAGGGGCTACAATTACATGGGCAGGATAATGCATACATTTTGGGGAAAATATTTTTTAATTTAATTTTATTTTTATTGTAAAGATACTGTACAGAGGGGTTACAGTTACATGAGTAAGGTAATAAGTACCTTTTTTGTTGAACATTGTTACCCCCTCCTTCGTTCTCAACAACCAGATGATATTTCAGGCTTACTAAATCCAAATTTCCTGGGAAGACTAAAAGATTAGTGTTTTCTTAAACCCTTAGTTTTCTAGTGTACCTCTCTTTCAGAACAGCTACGATACTAAAGGAATCATTGTAGTTGACCATTGAAAAGTAAATAGGAAATGGAAGAGGAGGAAGACTCCAGACTATGGTGAACATGAGGAAAAAAGCAAGGGAATGTGAAAGTGCATGAAGGTTTTAGGATTAGAGAGAATTCCTGATTGGCTGGTCAGAGTTGAGCATGTGTGGATAGAACAATGTAGAACTGAGTCTGGTTTGGGTGACGAAGTTAAGGTGGAAGAACCACATGCATTTTTGAAAACATGAGCTGCTGCCTGTATGGTCTGATATTAAAAATGACAAATCCAATTAACAACTGAGTTCAGCATTTTGAATTTCTAAAATGTCATTTTGTCATAGGACATAATTCATCTAACATATTATGAACAAAAGCATCAAATAAGCATTGCCAATGATACTTGTCACATTTATTATCACAGGGGATTTACAAAGTATGCTAAAAGTTTTGTAGTATGACAAGTTTATTTGCTTATCATTTGTCAAAACCTCTCACTTATACATAATGATTATTATTATCCTCTGAAAGTAATATTTTAAAGTAACACTAAATATTTTCTCCTGAATTTCCTCCAAATACGTCTCTTTTATTTTTCTGAAATTCATTTCCCTTCAACTAGTTCGTTTTATTCCTTTATTTCCTTTCTTATTTATACTATCTGGAAGATAGTCTGACCCAAGAAATTTTTTCCACAGTTCCCATTTCTCATCTTCTCTCTGAGAAGCCAGGCAAACAAAATTGCCTAGTTGAAAGAATAGTTAATGTTTTATTACATAACCATGATTAGTGTGAGTTAAAAAAAAAGAAGAAGAAATATTTTGAAGAGATTGAGAAACAATGAACTGTGTGACATTATTGAAACAGCTGAGGGTAAATTAAGAAATAACAGATGGAAGTTCTATGTGGATTCTCACACCCAAGTGGCACCGTACACACACATTTGGCAGCATTTTCTGTGGACCTGGAGCCTTTTCTGCACTTCATCTTCAAAAGACTTTGTAAAGCATTACCCTTAAACCCACACTTGGGGGAAAGGAGACAATTCCAAATGAATGCCATTTTGAATTATGATTATTTATAGTTGTTTAGAATTCATAACAAAAGTTTTAAGTTTTTAACTGTGGTACATGTATTCTACTATTTGTTTGCATGTTGTTCTTTGTGAAGGAAAACAATATTCATCCCATTTTCAGAAGTGAAGAAACTGAAAGTCAAAGCGTCACTGATCATTTCAGATCAATGATATGAAGAGCAAATAGGTGAAGTACATTTTGCATGTTAGACTACATTTGCATGTAGCAGGCCATTAATGCATTAATACATGGGCTAATCAGCTCTATAGTGCTTCTTTGAGGGATGGTCCATCTTCATTAGCCAAGAAAACGGTTTGAATTTCCCAAAATGTGTTTCTAGTTATGTAAAATTATTTAAAGCTTAGGGTTTCATGGAGAATTTTCTCTTCTAGAAGTAAGGAGGAGAAATAAAATCCCCGAATCAAAGTCAGATATCCTCATCACATGGTATACTGCAGCAACTATGCCAGTGTAGACCTGCCATGCACATATAGAGCACTCTGTAGGAATTTGAGGACATAAAATACTCAGAAGAAATAAAGAGAAGGAAAAAGAAATAATAAAGCTCAGGCAGTTGCTTTGAAAGTGTTTCTAAACTGAAGAAATTAGTTGCTATCAGAGTATAAACAACATTTTCCCACAAGAAAGACCCTTGCGATACTGAAAGATGTGGCTTCTAGGTTGTGCAAGACTATAACTAGATTTAATTGTGATTTCGTCAATAGAAATTATTAAAGTATAATCTGACAGCCATGTTATTAAGGCATGTTTGGCATTGTTTTCCATGAATTTCCTAATATTCAGTGCTGAAAGTTCCCTTGTTAGAATTTTCTGTATTTGTCTAGCATGTTCAAGACTCTGGTATACACACATAGATAAACCTCCCTTACGGGCCTCTCCACCGCCCCCCCCCCCCCAGTCTGTAGGAGGTAAACCTAGTGGCACTTGCTTTTAATGCCAGCATTTAGGAGGCTAAGGCAAAAAGATTATGTAGCAGTCCTCTGCTACATAGCTGTATAGAGCTGGGAGGAGGAAGTGAAAGAGGGATAGAGGAGGAAAAGGAGGAGAAGAGAGGGGAGGGAGGGAGGAAGGCCTGTGGGCAGGCAGACAATGTACTTGAGGCCATTTTTGGGTGCTATACATTTTCATGTGTGTTGTTAAAACCATTTTTTATTTTTTTGAAATGTTACACTGAGTTTATTTTCTAAAGAGAAAGAAAATCCCACATTCTGTTAAGACAAAAAAATAATGCTTCTAGAGGCCTAATTTATCTGTTTTAAGAATCAAATATTTGGGAATTGTTACTGAAAGCATTTTAATTTGATGTAGTACAGAGTAGTAAGCATACAATTTATATCAAATGCATTCCATTTCTAGGATGAACTCAGTTCAGTGGCTTGCTATAATAATAATAATAGTAATAATAATAATAATATACCTCAAATTGGTATTAATTAAAATAGAAATGGAAAATATTTTTGTCTGCATTCTGGGAGTTAAATAGCTGTTCCAAATGACCAGTAAACTAGACAGTGTGTAACAGTTCTTGTTGATTCTCCTGTGTCAACTTTCAGACAAATTGATGTGAAAGTTGAGTTGATCTAGTTGAATAATTTTGTTAAGTGTGAAAAATTAGGACAATTTGTTCCACTGGGTCTTTCTTCCTACCTATAAGGACATTGTTTTCCTGTCCTATTTCCTCCAATGGCAATTTAGCATCCCTGTGCTAGTTCATGGACTCTGTGTCAACCTAAGCTGGTGATGGCCATTAGCTTCCATTAAAATTCCTCATTCTTTTCATTTGAGTGTCTTGGTGATCCTTTCCATTTCTTGCTGTTTTTTTCCTTTCCTCTTCTTTGCTAGATATCAAAATGTCTGTTATTTCTTATTAAAGATCAATGTACTCTACACTCAGAAAATGAACCATTGTGGCATATATTATTAGGCTGTTTTAAGGAGTTCTGTATCCTATATCTATCAAACACAGAGATATTTAATAATAACGTGTCTAAATCTGAGCAGAGTGGCCATAGAGTCCCAGGTGTGTTACCGTGGGCATTTGCCCTTACAGAATGGGTGTGCTTCAAAAAAATTCTGTTATTCCACATTTGAGAATCATCTACGCAGAATGCTTAGACAATGTTATTTAGAAATGTCCCTTCTAAAATATTTTACTCTTAGTATTTTTTGCTCCATCAAAGTGCAATACAATTTCTTTTTCACTCATAACTCATTAAAATCTTCAGTCTGCTGCTTCTATTTCTCTTTATTAACTTGCTCAAAATGATATTCTAATTTTGGATACACTTTTTTATTATGTGATTCCTAAATCAGAACAGGAGAATCAATAAGAATTTTTAGTTAAGTTTATTGGTCATTTGGCACAGCCATTTAGTTCCCAGGATGTACAGAAAGTGTTTTCCATTTTTTGAATTAGTGCCAATTTGAGTACAAATCTGGCTACATTATCATTATTGAAGAAAGCACCATGAACTAGTGGGTCCATCCTAGAAGTGAAGTACATTTAAATAAGTAGTGTTTTCATTATTCTACCACTTCAAATATCGTGCCTTTAGTAAAAATTTCTAAATAATTCCAAAAACATAGTAAGCAAGTATTCTTCCAAACTTTATCCCATGAAATACTAGGGACATTTTTGTCCCAGGAGATTTAGTAGTTTTTCACACACACACACACACACACACACACACACACACACACACACACACACACACACACACACACACACACACACATATATTGTTATCTAAGGACAACAATAGAATTCTCTAGAATCTTGTGTGGGTGTTAGTTTTAATAATAACTGAGAAAAAGATATAATATGCAGGATTTCTTTAACTGAAAGTGAAGTTTCAGTGAATATTCTACAAAATCAAGGAAACTGAGGGAAAGGGTGTTTTGGGAGGGATGCATGAGAATGTTGAAAGGGGTGACATGGATCAAGACACATTATATTTATAAACTACTTGGTAAAAATGCAACTTCTTTGGACAACACAAAGTGTGAACAAGGAAAAGAATTTTCTTTATGTTACATTCTGTTAAGCATACCAAAGATATGTATATTTATTTCCCAGTAAGTTGTTGGAGAAATGGTGCTCATAGGAACAGCTTAGACTAATTGCTTTGGGGACCTTTATTGATGTCTATTAAAGAAACTATAAAACATTTCCCTGTGTGTCTAATCACCCTGTCATTTAGACTTAGTTTTGATCTTTCTTCACTTCTTTCTTTCCTAACAAAGTAATTATTAAGTCTTTTCAATTATGTCCTTGGGACATTTCCAATTTCTCTACTCTTTCTTCATGCCTCTGTATGTCAAAGCCTTTCACCTTCCCATCTAAAGCTTATAATGTTTTGCAAAATGAGCTTCTAATGCCCCAGCTCTTTCCACTGTTCCTGGGTTCTCTAGTTAACAGCTTAGTCTTTAACACTTTGTCATGGCTATGCCATTCCTTTCTTTTGAAATTTGCAGGGAGCTCATTTCTATCCTTCTGTCAGTATTAACCCCTTTCACCTACTCCCCATCCAGTTCATGTTTTCCTTCCATCTTTTCACAACTTCTTTGTTACAGTCATTCTGTATGACTCCTTATATCTAGGACCTGCTTTGTGTCTACTCTGCTCTTTTGCCTCAAAGTCTCTCCCCTGCCTCTTGTCTGAACAATGCTGCCTCCTGCATGCTGCAGCTACCAGTTCAGAGGCTATCTTCTTCAAGAAGCCTTCCCTGACTTCCAGCTAGAAAAAGCTTTTCGTATTCTTGGTCTTCAACAGTAATAGTAATGTTACCAAAAATTCAGTGTAGCTTATCTACCTCAAGTTTTAAGTCTGGTGTGAGAGTCCAGGCAAGATGAAAATATAGTAAAAATGGTAAGAATGTTATTAGGAAAGTAATGTGACAGAGAAAGGAAATTACATGGCATGATGATGCTGGAGACAGCCTTTAAAATTATTTTGAGTCTACTTCTTGGTATGAACTTGGCCAGTAGGTTTCAGTAGAAGAATAATTAGGGGAAGGGGACAAATATAGTTTAAGAGTTCTAGTTGCAGCTATGGCCTGGCTGGCGATCTCTGTTCTGGTTCTCCTGTGTTCTGCAGAAGTTATCATGGTCATTGCTGGAAGTGAGCAATCAAGTTCCCAAGAAAATATTTCTCCAGCTCCAAGGTGCAGCCTGATCATTATTGGTAAACATTCTCACTTGTTCCTTATGGTAGTTTAGTCCTTTGTTATAAAGATGTTATTGATCCTGTCTTCCCAGAAAACCTAAGGTCATTGCAGAGTGACTATGGAGAAAACAATTTAGAACAATGACAGACAAGATGGAAGGAGAACTGACAGGCATTTCTCTTGCTTTTAGTTAATTGGGGGAAGAAAAATAGTTTAAGTTCCCATTATAAATACAATTGCAGTAGACTGAAAGTGGGTTGTCTCTATTGTGAGAACCACAATATTAGCCTTTGGGACTGCAGTATTTATTGTAGTTGCCTGAAAGAAATTCCTATGCCTAGGTACAGTCTACAGAGCTGAGATTATCTATGAATTGGGAAGTTTAGTTAAATTTTAAGTTTTCTTTGAAGTTCCCTGTTGTGTATGGCTAACTGCTATCTAGTGATGCTTTAAGCATATGTATTTGTGGGATAAGTATTTCTGAGCATATTTCTTCAAAATTTTCGTTGTCTATAACTATTTCTTTAGACTTCAAGACATTCTAATAGAGGACAGTATTTAATCCTTGAAAGTACTTGAACATGAGTTTCTAGAAGTAGGAAAATTCTGTTGGTTTCTTTTTAAATCTGGATTCTGATTACTTTGTATATTAATTTATGAAAAACAATCAAGCTAATTATTACCATCTATGTAATTTTCAGTTTTAACACTTTACTAAAATGTTGGAATAAAAAGTCTCCAAACCAAACCAAAACAAAGCAAAAGAGAACAGCAGCAAGAATAAAATGATAAAATCCTACTAGTGCAGCTTCTGTGTGGGGAGAAATCACAGATCCCAAATTACCCAGATGCAGGTAAGGCTGGCAGGAAATTCTGGCTCTGAGAGGGATGGGTAGTCATGAAGATACTGAACCATAGTGTGTGTGTGTGTGTGTGTGTGTGTGTGTGTATGTGAAACCCTTAGAGTGGAAAATTGTTGAAGAAATAGTATGGAAGACCACAAGAATAGGATAGGCATATATTTAAATGTAAGTCTTCTCTTTACTCACCAATCTTATACACTTTATTATTCTACAGGTTAATGAAAATAATTGTGGTATTTTGTTTTATTTTTTCTCTTAATATATATTTTTATTGTAAAGATACTGTATAGAGGGGTTACAGTTACATGTGCAAGGTAATGAGTCCATTTCCTATCAAGCATTGTTAAACCCTCCTTTATTCTTCCTCTACCATCCCTTTCCTCCCCACTTTCCCAACTCCTCCCTCCCCTCTTTTTCTCCCCTCCCCCTGAAAAGTTGTAAAGTTCGTTTTCAACATAGTGTCTTTTATATCTCATTGTTACAATGTGTCATCCTATATCCTTATTTCAGCATTTTGTTATTTCCCTTCCCCTCCCCAAATTACAAAAATGTAAATACAAGATGCAGGGTACTGGAATCAAATACAATGAAAGCAGGGGTTATACCATGGGGAAACAACATACAAAGAAACAAAAAAATTACATAGTACATTATAAGTACATTAAGAACAACAGCAATAAAAACAAAACCTCGTGTATCCCTCTCTTGGGGTTCATTTCACTTGGCATCAGGTTATATGGTTATCTGTACATAGCTTTTGACGTCTTCTGCTTTTCCTAGACTTATACTAGTTATTTCAGAAAAGGGAAATCATGGGACATATGTTTCTTTTAATCTGGCTTACTTCACTTAATATAATTTTTTCCAAGCCTTTCTATTTCCTAACAAATTGGGCAGTGACATTCTTTTTGATGGAGGCATAGAATTACATTGTGTGTGTGTGTGTGTGTGTGTGTGTATGTGTGTGTGTGACCTTTTTTTTTTATTCATTCATCTACTGAGGGGCGTCTCGGTTGGTTCCATATCTTACCTATAGTAAATATTGCTGTGACAAACTGTTGTGCTGGTAGCTTTAGTATGGCCTGGTTTGTGATCAATTGAGTAAATGCTCAAATGTGAGATTGCTGGGTCATAGGGGAGTGCTATGTGGAGTTTTTTGAGGAACCTCTGTACTGCTTTCCAAAGTGGTTGAACAAGTTTACATTCCCACCAACAATGCAGTAGAGGTCTCTCTTGGTCGCATCCCCTCCAGCATCTGTTGTTATTAGGGTTCTTGATTATAGGCATTCTAACTGAGGTGAGATGGTCTCTCAATGTTGTTTTGATTTGCATTTCTTTTATGGCTAAGGAGGTTGAGCATTTATTTTTTCATGTGTCTATTGGCCATCCTTCTTTCCTCTTCTGAGAAGTTTCTCTTAAAGTCTTTAGCCCACTTATTTATTGGGCAGTTGTTTCTTTAAGCATTTTTTGTTGGGGGATTTAATTTTTTGAGTTCTAGGTATATTTTAGATATGAGACCCTTGTCCATTGTATGGTTAGTGAAGATCTTGTCCCAATCTGTGGGCTTTCTATTGATCTTGCTAGCTATGTCCTTTGCCATGCAGAAGCTCTGCAGTTTCATGCAATCCTATTTGTCCAACCTTTCTTTGATTTGTTACGTTTCTGGGTTTTTAATAATAAAATTTCTTCCTGTGCCAAGGAGCCCTAGAGTTTCTCCTGTTCCCTCCTGTAATGTGTTTAGGGTGTCTGCTTTGACTTCGAGGTCTTTGATCCATTTGGAGTTGATTCTGGTTCAGGGTGATATATAAGGATCTAGTTTTAGTTTTCTATAGGTGTTTAACCAGTTTTGCCAGCTCTATTTACTGAAGAGACTGTCTTCCATTCTATTTTTTTTAGCTTCGTTATCGAAGATTAGGTGGCTATAGGTCTGTGAGTTCATTTCTGGGTCTTCAATTCTATTCCACTGGTCCTGAGATCTGTTCTTATGCCAGTACCAAGCTGTTTTGATTACTATAGCATTGTAGTAGAGTTTGAAATTTGGTATTGATATTCCTCCAGCACTGTTCTTCTTGCTAAGGATTGTTTTTGTTATTTGGGGTCCTTTATTGTTCCATATGAATTTTGAGATTGCGTCTTCTATTTCAATGAAGAATGAGATTGGAATATTAATAGGTATCACATTGAATGTGTAGATAGCCTTTGGAAATATTGCCATTTTCATGATGTTAATCCTCCCAATCCAGGAGCATATGGCATTTTAATAAAGTAGAGTTTAAGAAATAGAAACGCTTCACACAGGTGACACAAGTTATGTGAACTGGTTATATCTTATTTCAAGGTAAAGAGATCCTCTAATTGTACTAATTTTTACATGTTCAATATAGAACTCCCACACTCATATTTTGATTGATTTTTATTATGTTATGACTGGGGAAAACTCAAATAATATGCACAATTAATTTGAAAAATAATAATTTCATAAATGTGTCTAAAGTTTCACCCTATGAGTCCACTTTAAAATGGGAAGTTAATTGAGTTGTTCATAATATTATTTTTGAACTTTTTCATAACTATATTTGCACAAAGTATAAACTTAGAAACTTTTATTAAAATATTCCATGAAATATGTATTATGAAGCTGGAAAAAAATTGGAAAATACATTTTATTATTTAAGTTCTTTATAATGAAAATATTTTTATTATTGGTTTTGATTTAACTAATAATGTGATTTAAAAGTTTCTCTCATGAGGAAACTTATTTAAGTTATTATAATAATTTTACTTGCAGGAAGGTTTAATGTAAGTATTTCTGATGACCGCAGTTAAATAAGATAGACCAGACTGAAAGTCCACTAATTGTAAAACTCCTTGATGTTCCTATCCTTTACATTGTGCCAGTGATACTCCCCATTAATTCCAATGCCATGGATGGGAGAGCAGGCAGAGAGACATTCAAAGAAGAATCACGAAATGAGAATATGGTTATTTCACAGCTTCATGTAATTTCTATTTGAAGTACTTACCATAGTTTGTAGCTGTACATTAGCTGTTATGATGTGCCTAGTATCTGCCTCTTTTATTGCAGTGTTTATTCTGTGTCTGCAGAAGGGGGGCTAGGTTTATACATATTGTCTCTAATAACCTCACAGCGTCTACAGTATAATAGGAGCTAGATAAATATGTGTTTTATGAGAGAATAACCTTAGATTTTAGAGGTCAAATTTATCTTATTTTTTGGTTTTAAAGCCAATATTAATTTAATCATTGAGTACATTAATCATTGAGTACATTACTTGATTGAGGTAGATTTAGAAAAAAAGAACAGAACAGCAGCAAGAGAGGTTATTCTGAAGGCACAGGACCTGTGGTTCTGCTCAGCAGAGTCTATGCAGTGAAACAAATCCACCACTATCCTGAGCTTTCAGTTTCCCCCCTGCAAGAGGGTGTATTAGCTCCAAGTGGATTCCCAGTTCTTTCCCTGAATTTTCATATATCAGCCCCTGAATTTTGCTAACACTTCCACTGTTTATGCTAAGCAAAGGCCAAGGGGTTGGTTCTCTACATGTAAGTGCCACTTTTATAATAATTGAAAGATGTGGGCAACATCTGGACACAGTATTAATCAGGAGGAAGTGGCAATGTAGAACATTCATTTAAACTATTAAAGCATTGGTAGTAGAGAGTCTACATAAATTCTAAATGATCTTCTAGGAAAAACAAATTATTTTCTTTAATCTACCACTGACTTTACGTAAATACTGTCTAAGCTCTGAAATACTTAGGGGTGGCATGAGCAAGAGCCAAGGCCTAGAGCCAGTTATGATAGTTGTTTATAATGAGCACTTGCTGCATGAACATGCCTCTGTATTTGTTGTGTAAGGTATATTATTCTAGTAGGGATTTTTTCAGGTTTGAATTATTAAAGTGAATTTCAGAGGCGCTGGTTAATTTATTATCTATTAACACATCTAGTAGGTAACAGAACTAAGATTCAAGCCCACATCTGCCAAAATATAAAACCCATGGGAAGATGCATTATCTCTAAATAGCTGAGAGTAAGTGTGTGGGTGAGTGAAAGGTAAGTGAATTTAGGAAGTCACTGCTTTGTTTTTTTTATTGACAAGCACATTAAAATTATTATTATTGCATAAATTCAGGGATCAAACTTTGCTGACTCAAAGCAGTAATGGGAGAATGTGGGAGTGGGGAAGATCTCTAGCTAAAAGAAGCATGGTCTTACATTCCTATAGAGAATTTGACAGCAATAATAACCAGCTAAGAGCTACATTACTTTTTGTTATTCATCCCATGCAACAATTCTAAATGTTAACAGAAATAATACTGCTCAAAATCTTGTCCTAGATTCAACTACTAAATAATTGTAATTGTGGTTACTGTCCAGTTCTATATGCTATCTATCTATCTATCTATCTATCTATCTATCTATCTATCTATCTATCTATCTATCTATCTATCTATCCATCCTATCTACCTATCTCTCTGTTTTCTCCTCCTCCTCCTCCTCCTCCTCCTCCTCCTCCTCCTCCTCCTCCTCCTCCTCCTCCTCCTCCTCCTCCTCCTCCTCCTCCTCCTCCTCCTCCTCTTCTTCTTCTTCTTCTTCTTCTTCTTCTTCTTCTTCTTCTTCTTCTTCTTCTGCTGCTGCTGCTGCTGCTGCTGCTGCTGCTGCTGCTGCTGCTGCTGCTGCTGCTGCTGCTTCTGCTGTGTTTCTCTTCATCATCATCATTATTAACATCATCATCATTATTGTTCAGTTCAGTTTCTCCATCTACTTATCTATCTTTACTTATTCATCACATACGTGGTTACATACAGTTTATCTGCACATATATCCTTATTGTTTATACATCAATTAACATTGTATCTTTGAGGACATTTCCCATTAGTTAAGAATCCTAACGCATGAAGACTCAGGTACACACATTTGTTTACAGAGTGCCCAAATTCTGCTTTTTGATTGTTGTGGTATCACGAATCTCAAGCCTACTATTTAAAACAGGTTGAAAGAAATAAGTAAAAAAACATAGTAAAAGCAAATTTAAATTCAGTTCGACTAAATGAAATATTTTCTGACTGCATTTCTTTTCTATTATTCCTCATTTCATGATTATTTCAGTCCGAGCAGAGCAGTTGATCATACATATTTGTTGAATGAAAGGACAAATGATGAAGGGATAATAAACAAATGCTTAAAATATGCTATGTTTGGTCAGCAAGCAGTACTGGAAATGTACATTTTTACTGAGCCTGAAAAACTAAAAATACTTCAACTGCTAATCAGAGCTATTCTTGTTTTGACTTATGCTCCAGATAAAAAACTATTGAGTAAATGCAGCAAATTCATATGGTGAAGGCTTGACTCCCTAAAAATATTTCACAAAAGACCTTGGAATTTCAGGCCTCGTTTGAAATTTTATTTCTTGCTCTGTAAAATGCAAGAATAATGGTAGTGCCATAAAGGACTGAATTGAGAGCAAGATGTTTGCATATGGAAAAGTGTTCAACAACACTCAAAATATTCCGCATGCTTGATAAATACTATCATTACAACATGGTGCTAATTTAAATCTTTTAGTCATATTGCTTTTACTTAAACTAGTTTGTGAAGAAAATATTTGTAGAACAATATTTTATTATTTTTAAAATCAGCAATACATGATTAAGATATTTTCACTGGAAATGACAAATTACAATCACATTATT